>NC_069798.1:42785240-43090468 GCF_027406575.1 Nycticebus coucang
CTGTCTCAGTAATTGATTCTCAAAGCAAATAAAACACCATTAAAAATACAGATTTTTGCAACAGCATCATTCACAAACTTAACCGATTTTTCATCATAATTATAAGGAAAAAGTAATATTTTTTTATCTAGCTCCATATAGATTCTCCTAAATTCCCTCCAGTTTACCAGTGTTTCACACAAATTTTATCATGTTCTATGTATTCTATGACCTAAACATGGTTGGGCAGCAGTAACGTAGAGAAACTCTTAACACTTGTACATGTACATTAGGAGAAATACACAAGGATATTTTATGGCATTGCTGGAATAGTGAAAAATTGAAAACTGAATTCACCAAGAGACTGGGTATGTACATTTATTTATTTATTCCTGCAAAAGAATGCTATGTGTAGAGTGAGGGAAAAAAATAAAGCAGATCTAATATGAAAAAGAGAACAAATCTGAAAAATAATGATAAATGAAAAGATCGAGTTGAAAAAAGTTTTCTACCCTTTATATAAATTTTTCCTAAAATAAAAATGCTGTAAACTTACATACATATGTACTAGAAATTCAAAAACACATGTCAGTGATGAATATCAAAACCAGGATACCTGATACCTTTGAGAAGAGAGGAATAGGTGTTGTAAGGGTTAGTCTATATACGTAGAGACACAGTCTTGCTCTGTCACAGTTTAGAGTGCAGTGGTGCAATCATAGCTCACTGCAGCCTCAAACTCCTGGGCTCACACAATGCTCCTGCCTCAGCCTTCTGAGCACTGGGACTTCAGGCACATGCTACCACACCTAGCTAATTTTTTTTTTTTTTCATTTTTTGTTGAGGCAGTGTTCTTGTTATGATACCCAGCCAGTCTCAAAATCCTGGCTTTATGTGATCCTTCTACTTCAGCTTCCCAAAGTGCTGGGATTACAGACATGAGCCACCATACCCCGCCTTTATCTCCTTTCTATCTCATTCCTTACAAATGTTCTTGCTATAATAGCCAGAATGATCCTTCATAAATACGAATCAGATCTCACCATATCCCCGTTTAAAATCATTCAGTGGGTTTACATCACTCTAAAAATCAGAACGAAACTCTTTATCACATTTTACCTTCTACCTTTAGCCCTTGTTCACTTGGTATCACTGTCCTTCTTCCCCTACTATCATTATCTATCTTCTCAAACTGCTTTACTTTTCCTATTAAATGTCTCACTACCTTAAATAATATTAGCTCGTGAATTATGGGTACAATAATTCCCTACATCCCAGTCCTTTCTAGAATATAAGTTCCGTGAGGGCAAGGACTTTTTTCTTTCTGTATCTTCATTGCCAGGGACACTGTTTGACACATACCAAGTATGAAATAAATATTCTTGGAATGAATGATTTATTTTTATTCAAAAGGAGAAGAAATGTCATTTCAGTGATAGAATATGGCATAATGAAATGAATGGAAACTGAAAATTTCCAAATGAAAAACTGAAAACAATAACAATAGTAGCCAAGACAACTAGTAAGTACTCACTGTGCTCCAGGCATTTCCAAACAATGGAACCACTTTTGGGGTGCAGGCCGGTTTTGTTCTCGTTCTCATAGGCCCTGCAGGCCCCCTATTTGTATATTAGAAGTCCATACTCTAGACCAGGGGTCCTCAACTATGGGCTGCGAGCCACATGTGGCCCGCTGAGGACATTTATCTGGCCCGCCAGGTGTTTTTGCCACAGCTGCCTGTCCTGCTTAGTAGCTGATTTGTCCCGGGCCGCAGTGCGCATGTGTGGAATGTGCACCAATTCTCCGACTCCGTTCCTTCTCTCTGTCTCTCCCGGCTGGATGTTATTGCCATCCTGCTTAGCAACCCACTGTCCAGGGCTCAGTATGCATGTGTGGAATGTGCCCCACACTCTCCAATTCCCCTCCTACTCTCCAACTCCACTCCTTCTCTCTGTCTCTCAACTCCTCATCTCAGTCTCTGATGTAATCGGAGGAATCACCAGGTTGCCTGTGCAGAGCCTCCTGCTGCCTAAGGACTGGGGTAAGAACAAGTTAGCGTTTTTTTTTTTTTTTTTGAAGTTAGGAAGTCTTTTTTTTTTAATTTTGCAGTAAGTAGGACCTTTTTTTGCAGTTAAAGGGGGCCTTTTTTTCTAAAGTTAGGAGGGTTTTTTTTGTTTTGTTTTTTTTTTTTGCAGATGGGGGCACCATTTTTGAAGTTAGAAGAGTCTTTTTTTTGAAGTTAGGAAAGCCTTTTTTTCAAGTTGGTTAGTTGGTTGGGGGCAGTTTCTAGGGGGGGGTTGCATCACAGTGATAACACAAATAGTCAGCGCTCAGTGCTAATGCAAATTGTCAGTGCTCAGAGGTAATGCAAATGGTCAGAGCTCAGAGGTAATGCAAATAGTCAGTGCTCAGTGGTTATGATAATTGTAAGTGCTCAGTGTTAATGCAAATTGTTAGTGCTCAGTATTAATGCAAATTGTCAGCAGTGTTACTGCAAATGGTCAGTGGTCAGTGGTCAGTGTTGATGCAAATGGTCAGTGCTCAGTGTTATCGCATGGGAGCCCCAAACTGGTAATCTGCCCAGTGGGAACTAAATGGGAACTAAATCTGGCTCTGCAGACAGCCGAGGAGTAGGAAATCCAATTTAATTGACAGTAAGTGCATTTATATTCTGATTGCTATTCAGTTGTGTATGATGTTGTATATTGTTTGCTGTGTAAGCCCCAGTTCACACTGTTGCAATCTCTGAGCAGTGCGAGTTCAGCCATATGCTTGTATGGCTGAACTTGCATTAGATTTGGAAGAAAAAAGGCACCCGTGCCTTCTTTTTTCCTGCAGTGGAATCTGATCACATGGGTCTTCTCACACATGCAATCAGATTCCTGTGCAAGTTCACAGATCGCAGTGTGGTTCGCACAGGGTAATGTGAACTGGAAAGGTGGTGGAGGAACCGGCTCTGTAATCATGCCTGTTCCCGCGCCACACCAGTGTGAGCCTGAGGTAAAGGCAGAGTTCCACCATATGGGCACTGGCAAGGCTGAAATTATGTAGACTGACAAGGCTGCATTGATGGACACTGATCAGACTGCATTGATGGGCACTGATCAGACTGCATTGATAGGCAGTGCAGTCTATACATCTCTGTGTGGGCAAAGTTATTGCTGGTATATTGTTTTTGGAGCGCTGTATATATATATATTGGTATTTTACTAATAGCAATTTGGAATCCCTAGGAAACAATGATATCAAGAAAGAGAAAAATTGACTCGGAGTGTAGGATATTCAAAGAACAGTGGACTTATGATTACTTTTTCATGCAGTACAAGGAAAGAGCTGTGTGTTTGATATGCCAGAATATAGCATCTGTGTTCAAAGAATACAATTTGCATTGACATTATTAAACTCAATATAAAGATAAATATGATAGTTTGGCCAGAGAAGTGAGAAAAGATAAAATATTAAAACTGAAATATACATTGACAACTCAGCAAAATACTTTTGTGAAGCAGAAACAGCTAAATACTTCATCACTGTGAGCAAGTTTTCAAGTTGCCAAGATAATAGCGTGCACTGGCAGACCGTTCACGGAAGGAGAATTTGTTAAAGAATGACTTCTTTCTGTTGCCAAAGAGATGTGTCCAGAGAAGGCTGATTTATTCAGTACAGTGAGTCTTTCAGTATAATTATACGAAGGATTGAAGAAATGGGAGACAATTTGCATCAGCATTTGCAAAACTCTGCAAAAATCCTTTCCTATTTTTCCTTGGCACTTGATGAAAGTAATGATGTTCATGATTCTGCATAACTTCTAATTTTTATTCGTGGTACGAACGACTATTTCGAAGTCACAGAAGAGCTTGCTGCACTGCAAAGCATCAAAGGAACAACTACAGGAGAGGATATCTATGAAGAGGTTTGCCAAACTGTTAATAGTTTGGAGCTGGACTGGGCAAAACTAGCCAGTGTGACAACTGATGGTGCTCCTAGCATGGTGGGGTCTAAGAAAGGAGTAATTGCTCGCATTAACCAAGAAATGGACAAACATAACCATTTTCATCCAATAGCCATGCACAGCCTCATCTACCAACAAGTGCTGTGTAGTAAATCACTGAAGTGGGACTCTGTTATGAAAACTGTGGTATCTTGTGTTAACTTCATTAGAGGTAATACACTAAACCACAGACAATTTCAGGAATTTCTGTCTGAGCTAAATGTTGCCTGTGAAGATGTTCCATACCACACAGAAGTCCATTGGCTGAGTCAAGGGAGAATTTTGAAACATTTCTATGACCTACTTCCACAGATTACAGCTTTCTGCTTTCAAAAAACAAGTACCAGAGCTCAATGATGCAGAATGGAAATGGCACCTTGCCTTTCTGATAGATGTAACAGAGCTACTCAACAATTTCAATGTGCAACTTCAAGGAAAGGGGAAGCTCATCTGTGATATTCAATCACATGTGAAAGCATTTGAAGTAAAATTAGGCTTCCTCATCAAACAAGTGAAAGAGGAAAATTTCTGCCATCTCCCCACAACTCAAAGTCAGCAGAAAATCCATTGGCTGCATTCCCAAATAAAACATGCATAGATTCACTGGAAAAGTTGCAAAAGGAGTTCTGATTTAGATTTAAAGAGCTTCATCTCCATGAACAGGACATACAGCTTTTCCATAACCCATTTTCTATTGACATTGAAAATGTGGATATGATTTACCAAATGGAACTGGCCGAACTGCAGAATTGTGACTCTCTGAAAGATGCATTCAAGTCAAGCAGCCTTCCTAATTTCTATGCATCGCTCCCCTCTGAGACATATTCTAATCTCAGGAACCATGCACTCAAAATGGCAACCATCTTTGGCAGCACTTATGTCTGTGAACAGACTTTTTCCAGAATGAAACATCTGAAATCTCCAGCCAGATCTAGACTAACTGATGCACACTTGCATCACCTGTCACGACTAGCAGTGGCAAATAAAAACCGCGCATTGGCCATCTCATTAGCCAAAAGCATGCCCATAGTTCCCATTGAAATACTGGTAAGTTTGTTGATTTAACTTTACTTGTTCTTCATTTTAAATATTGTATTTGTTCCCATTTTGTTTTTTTACTTTGAAATAAGATATGTGCAGTGTGCATAGGAATTTGTTCATAGTTTTTGTTTTTTTTTAAACTATAGTCTGGCCCTCCAACGGTCTGAGGGACAGTGAACTGGCCCCCTGTTTTAAAAGTTTGAGGACCCCTGCTCTAGACACAGCTGATTCAATTAAAAGCAACACTGACTGAGAAATGTCTATCTGTTAGCCAGGGAAACAAACATTCTTTTTCTTGTAAGTTTGAGTGGAGTGACACACAGGCTTAAGAAGTTTTGAGATGGGTGGCACCTGTGGCTCAGTGAGTAGGGCTCTGGCCCCATATGCCGAGGGTGGCGGGTTCGGGCCCAGCCCCGGCCAAACTGCAACAAAAAAATAGCCGGGCGTTGTGGCGGGTGCCTGTAGTCCCAGCTGCTTGGGAGGCTGAGGCAAGAGAATCGCGTAAGCCCAAGAGTTGGAGGTTGCTGTGAGCCATGTGATGCCACGGCACTCTACCGGAGGGTGGTACAGTGAGACTCTGTCTCTACAAAAAAAAAAAGAAGAAGAAGTTTTGAGATTAGTTATGCTAATAGAAGGATACTTTTGAGCGAAGGAAACCGCTTCTTTATTTTTGTTTGTTTGTTTGTTTTTTGAGACAATTTTTTTAAGCAATTCTCTTGCCTCAGCCTCCCAAGTAGCTGGGACTTCAGGCACCCAGACAATCCCAGGCTATTTTTTTTTCTTAGACATGACATCTTGCTTTGGCTCAGGCTGGTCTTCAACCCATGAGCTCAGGATTGCAGGCCTGGGCCACTGTGCCCAGCCCAGGAAACAGCTTCTGAGATCCCTGAAGTTGCACAGGTCTTTGCTTTTTTGTATTGGCCTCAGAGTGGAGGTTTCGCCAAGTTTTTGGTGTTTGTCATAGAAAAGAATTTCAGGATGCATCATATACACCAAGCAAACGAAAGCTTTGTTGAAAGCAAAAGTACACTCTCAGGAAAGGGAGGGGGGAGTGTCTCACAAAGACAGCTGCACTGAAAGGAAATGGTCCTAGGTCTTTTATAGTTTTACTAATTGAGGGGAAGAATATTCAAGGTATTTAGAATACTACAAATTTTAGGTAGTAATTTCTAGAGTGGGTTCCCTCTCGTTTTCATATTTTATATTGTTGTCTTAGAACTATTATGGCAATTTTGGGGTGAAGAAATTTAAAAGCCACAATGTAAATGGTATTGTAATTAGCCAAAGTTCATGAAAGGTGGCAGAGACAGTTGAGAAACCAGTTAAAGAAACCAGTCTTGCCTAGGAGTTATTTTAACACCTGCACTTGATCCTCAAGCCCTTGCATCCACTCTCAGCCCTGTCTCTTAGTATCTATATGTTGTTTTTGTTTTTTATTTCTTTTTTTTAATTTCAACTTTTCCCCCCTGGATTTTTCTTTTTCCTTTTTTCATTTTTATTGTGTAAATATAATTTTTAATTGTTGCTTTCTTAAATAATAACATAATTTTTGCTAGTTTTTCTTCCTGTGTTATTTGTTTTTTCCACCAATTTTATCCTGTAAGGTTTTTGTTTGTTTGTTTTGGTTTGATTTTTTTTTTTATGAGACAGAGTGTCATTATGTAGCCCTCTGTAGAGTGCTGTAACATCACAGCTCACAGCAACCTTATACTTGGGCTTAAGTGATTCTCTTGTCTCAGCCTCTCAAGTAGCTCCCCATAGTGCCTGGCTATTTTTACAGATGGAGATCTCACTCTTACTCAGGCTGATATCGAACCTGTGAGCTCAAGCAATCCACCCACCTTGAGTGCTAGGATTACAGGTGTGAGCCACCATGCCTGGCCCTAGTACATGTTTTTTAATATTAGCATTGGAAGTAATGATTTCGGGTTGAATGACCTTGGATATGTTATTTGACCTTTTCCTTAATTTAGAAAATGTTTTTTGGGTTTTTTTTTTTGTTGTTGTTGTTGTTGTTTAGACAGAGTGTCATTATGGCACCCTCGGTAGAGTGACGTAGCGTCACAGCTCACAGCAACCTCAAACTCTTGGGCTTAAGCAATTCTCTTGCCTCAGCAAGATAACTAAGAGCTACAGAGAGCTCAAATTAATCAACATGAAAAAACCAACAATCCCTTATATCATGGGCAAGACAGATGAATAGAACCTCTGAAGAAGACAGACGAATGTCTAACAAATATATGAAAAAATTATCATTGTCCCTAATTATTAGAGAAATTCAAATCAAAACCATCCTAAGATATCATCTAAACCCAGCGAAAATGTCCCACATCACAAAATCTCAAAACTACAGATACTGGCATGGATCTGGAGAGAAGGGAACGCTTTTACACTGCTGATGGGAATGCAAACTAATACAATCCTTTTGGAAGGAAGCATGGAGAACACTCAAAGAACTCAAACTAGACCTACCATTTGATCCTGCAATCCCATTACTGGGCATCTATCCAGAAGAAAAAAAAATCCTTTTAATATAAGGACACTTGCACTAGACTGTCTATCCCAGCTCAATTTACAGTGGCCAAAATGTGGAAATAGCCTAAATGTTCACCAATCTAGGGATGAATTAACAAGCTGTGGTATATGTATGCCATGGAATACTAGTCAGCCATTAAAAAAGATGGAGACTTTACATCCTTTGTATTAACCTGGATGGAAGTGGAACACATTATTTTCAGTAAAGCATCACAAGAATGGAGAAGCAAGAATCCTATGTATTCAATTTTCATATAAGGACAATGACCTAGTACAAGGTGGAGGGTAGGGAAGGGGAGAACAGAAAGGGTGAAGGAGAGGGGTTCATGGTGTGCATCTCAACTTTTGGGGGCAGGACACAATCATAAGAGGGACTTTACCTAACAAATGCAATCAATGTAATCTGGCTCAAAAAACTAAACAAAAAAAAAAAAGAAAAAGAAAAAGAAAAGAAAAGAAAATATGGACCACTTCATGAATTTGCATGTCATCCATGTGCAGGGGCTATGCCAATCTTCTCTGTATCATTCCAGTTTTACTATATGTGCTGCTGACAGCATATTTTTTAGCAATATAAAAAATGTAGACATTAAGAGCTGGCTTATTGTTGACTGTCATGAAGTTTGCAGTTAGGCAAGCACATTTCTTGTCAATCTTCAAAACTTCTCATTTTTGCATGCCTAGAGAAGTTCTGCTGAAGACAGTTTGACATAGATGAAGTTGTGAAAAGAGAATCCAAAGTGGTTATTTGGAGAGGGAATGGGGAAAGAAAGGGATAGGGACTGATGAATTACAGTTTGATTTGAGGAGGGTAACTTGTTTTTTTTTTTGTTTTTTTTTTTTGTTTTTGTAGAGTGCTGTGGCGTCACAGCTCACAGCAACCTCAAACTCTTGGCCTTAAGAGATTATCTTGCCTCAGCCTCCCAAGCGGGGACTAACAGGTGCCTACCACAATGCCTGGCTATTTTTGTTGTTGTTGTAGTTGTCATTGTTGTTTGGCAGGCCCCAGGCTGGGTTCAAACCTGTCAGCCTGGTGAATGTGGTGGGCGCCCTAGTTGCTGAGCTACAGGCGCCAAGCCTGAGGAGGGTAATTAATATAATAAAAATCTTATAGTTTAAAAAAATACTCAGAAATCACCTTTTTTTTTTTTTTTTTAAGAGAAGTAGGGTCTCCCTCTGGTACCTAGCCTTCAGTGGAGTGCAGTGGTGCCATCATAGCTTACTGCAGCCTCAAATTTCTTGACTCAAGTGATCCTCCCACCTCACAATAGTTGAGATTATAGGCATGAGTATACCTGGCCAAAACTTTTAATGAGTGTTTTATAAAAGGAGAAAAAATACAGTTTTCTTCCAAAGCAGGGGAGCTCGTATTTTCTCTATGAGTATAAACTGTTTAGGAAGCAATAAATTAATACATTAAAACAAGTATTGAAAGCTTTAAGACTTGTCTCTCCCACTTGTAGTTCTAATCTAGGGGTTATTTTGGCATTCAGTCATGCCAGAGACATTTTTTTGATTGTCAAAATTCTGGGGGGCTACTGGCATCTAGTGGACAGCTCCCAACAATAAGAATTATCTGATCCAAAATGTCAACAATTATGAGATTGAGAAACCCTGCCCCAGCCTAACAAATCCAGCTGGCAGAAATTTTCAGTGAGAAAAGTTGAGCTGTTTTCTTAAAGGTAGGAAGAAAATTCAGTCTTCTGTCTTTGCCTTTTCTTTCTAAAGTAATGGCTTTACCTAAAATTAATTTTAAGACAGGATGAGATGAGATTAGTGAGGACTTACATATCAAGAGAAAGGGTTTAGACACTCCAGACACCATACAAAGATTTTGTAGGTGGTAGTGTAAGATGTTCTCTACCCTAGAAAACTAACTGGGAGTAAATCGATGATCAGATGAGCCCCTCTGAGACTCCCACCTTTCAGTCCATACTGTCTGTGGCCCATTATTTCTCATCCAGACTACTTCCATGTCCTTCTTTTTTACTTTCTTGCTTCTGGCATTCACCCTTTCAAAATCCCCTTAAAGTGTAAAGAATATCTTCAATGGGTATAGAATTTTAAGTTGACATAATTTTTTTTTCTTTCAGCATTGTAAGGATACATTTCTATTGTCATCGCTTTCATGGCCTCCAGAGAAGAGTTTGTAACTCTTTGTAGCAAAGAGTTTTATCTTTGCTCCCTGTATGTACAATGCTTTTTTCTCTGGGTACTTTTAAGATTTGTTCTTTATCACTAATTTTCAGCAGTTTGAATATAATGTGCCTTGGTGTGCTAACTTTGTTTTTATACTGCTTGACATTTGTCAAACTTTCTCTATCTATATGATATAGTTTTCATCAAATTTGGAAATTTAGTCATCATTTTTCAAAATTTTCATGATTTTTAAACATTTATTTATTTATTTAGAGACAGAGTCTTACTTTGTTGCCCTTGGTTGAGTGTCATGGTGTCATAGCTCACAGCAATTTCAAAATCTTGGGCTCAATGATCCTTTTGCCTCAGCCTCCCAAGTAGCTGGACTACAAGCACCTGCCACACCATAATGCTTGGCTATTTTTTAGAGTAAGGTCTCACTCTTGCTCAGGCTGGTCTCGAATTCCTGAGCTCAGGTGATTTACCTGCTTGGGCCTCCCAGAGTGCTAGGATTATAGGTGTGAGCCACCACATCTGGCTAAAATTTTCATGATTTTTAAAAATTTTTTTCCATTTGCCTCCATTTAGGATTCAATTCTATATGCATTAGTCTACTAAATATTGTCCTACAGGTCAATGAGGCTCTGTTAATTTTGTTTTCCAGCCTTTTGTTCTCCATTTATTTTATCATGGATAGTTTCTATTGTTATATCTCTAAGTTCACTGATCCTTTTTCTGGAATGTTTAATCTTCTGTTGAGTTCATCTACTAAATTTTAATTTCAGAAGTTCATTTGCTTCTATTGTAATGTTTTCTTCTCTCTCCTCATTATGCTCATAGTTTTCCTTTAAATTCTTGACCACAGTAATAATTATTATAAACTCCTTGTCTGCTATTTTACCATGCCTATAATTTCTAGATTTGTTTCCTTTTTTGAGACGGTCTCATTCTGTACCCTGAGTAGAATGCTGTGGCCTCATAGCTCACAGCAACCACAAACTGTTGGGCTCAAGCAATCCCCTTATCTCAGCCTCCCCAGTAGCTGAACTACATGGGCTCACCACAACACCCAACTAGGACTTTCAAACTTTTGGAAAGTAAGACATTAAGAAATACATTTTATGGCTTGGTGCCTCTAGCTCAGCGGCTAGAGTACCAGCCACATATGCCAGAGCTGGCAGGTTTGAACCCAGCCCAGGCCTGCCAAACAACAATGACAACTACAACCAAAAAGTAGCCAGGTATTGTGGCAGATGCCTGTAGTCCCAGCTACTTGGGAGGCTGAAGCAAGAGAATCATTTAAGCCCTAGAGTTTGAGGTTGCTGTGATCTGTGATGCCACGGCACTCTACCAAGGGTAACATAGTGAGATTCTGTCTCAAAAAAAAAAAAAAAATATATATATATATATGTTTTACATGAGGACCTAGGATATGTACACACATGTGTGGTGTGTGTATACACATATATACCAAATCTGGCTCATTTATTGAAATACTTATGCTAGCTATGTGTGATGCACTTTGTGGTTGTTGTTGTTTGAGACATAGTCTGGCTCTGTCACCTTGGGTAGAACACAGCGATGTCATCATAGCTCACTGCAACCTCAAATTCCTGTGCTCCAGTGATCCTCCTACCTCTGCCTCCCAAGTAGCTGGGACTACACAGGCCCATGCCATGTCGCTCAGCTAATTTTTCTACATTGAGTAGAGACGTGGTCTTGCTCTCGCTCAGGCTAGTCTGGAACTTCAAACCTCAGATGATTTTCCCACCTTGGCCTCCTAGTGTGATGGGATTATAGACATCTCAACCATGTGATCCACTTTGGTAGTCTCTGTTTCTCTTCTTAAAAATGCTGGTTGGTGGAGCAAGATGGTGGCTGAGTAACAGCTTCCTTGCAACTAGACATGGTGAGTCAGGGGAGACAAGACGCCAGGCATCTGCAAACTGGAAAGCCCTTACCTATGAGCTATTTGGGTTTTTTGGGACTTGGCGCTCAGTTGAACTACCTTGGGAGAACTTGGGCAATATTGTGGAGGACTTTAAGCATTGTCTAGGGGCCCAGACTGAGCTGCTGAGCCGGATGGAGCTAATAGTGTTTGGCTGTGGGCTGCACAGAGCCATTATGGGAGAACTAACCTGGCAAGCTCTGCCCTCAGGGTCACAGAGCAAGGATCTTGTGGGAGCAAGTAATCTAGTGACTGAGCAGCCTATAGGTGGGGACTGAGCTGCCTTACAGCCTTAGCCCTCAGGGGCATAGAGTGAGACTGGTTTTGGCACACTGGGTAAGTGGATAGCCACTTCAGGAGTGATCCCAGCGAAAAGTGTTTTCCTGGGAAAGCTTCTGCTTAGCCAAGGTTAGCAGTTTAAAGTGCCTTTTAAGCACTTAAGCTTTCACTCCCCACTCTGCAGGCTTTGAGAAATCAGCAGAGGCCTCCAGTCTCCATCTCGTACAGCTATATCACCATTGTGATTAACATCTCATACCCCATAAGATCACCTCTTGCCCAGACAATATTCAGCAAGATATATATACTGCTCTGTTTTTTGTTTTGTTTTTGTTTTTAATTTCAACATTTTCCCTGTAGATCTTTCTTTTCTTTTTTCTTTCTTCTATTCTCTCATATTTCTAGTTTAAATACAATTTTCCATTGTTGCCTTTTTCAACAAATTGAACTTCATTTTTGCTAGTGTTTCTACCCCTGTAATTTGGTTTTTCTCCCAATTTTATCCTGTAAAGTTTTCTGTTTCCTTGTTTTAGTTTTATTTATAGCATTTTTTTCCTTTCCTCTCTACTTGGTGGAGGTGGGGTACTGTGTCCAAACAGGCTAGCAAAGAGCTGCTGACCTCAAGGGAGCCACCTAATCTGGTACACCCAGAGGGAGGTTTTAAGGTTGGGTCAAAGTACCCTACTACACACCTATATTGCTCCTGTCTCCCTCTTTCTGTGCCTCTCTTCTTTGTGTCAATATTCCCCCCTTTACCCACCCCCCTCCTTTCTCTATTTTCTTTTTTTTCCTTCTTTTTTCCCTTCTTGCTATTCAATCTTCTCATCCTTCTTGTCCTGTACCAAAAGAACTCATTGAAACCCTAGTCCACAGGCATGGCAACTTGAAGAGAAAGAGGAAGTGAAAGGAAAATTATGGCAAGGAAACAGATAAAAGAAATCACTCATGAGGAAGAACCAGCAGAAAAATCATGGCTACATGAAAAATCAGTCCAGAGAAACCCCACCCAAGGGATCATGAGGTAGCTACTGCAGAGGATTCCCCATATAAAGAAATGTTAGAAAGGACAGAAAGGGAATTTAGAATACAGATGATGAAAACTATGAAGTAAAGGATGGAAACAATGAAGGAAACTTCTGATAAAGTGGAAAGTAACCAAAAGGAAATCCAAAAACAGAATCAAATAAGAGATGAAGGATATGAAGAATATAGAAAGGATATAGCAGAGCTGAAGAAACTGAAATAGTCAATTAGGAAACTTAAAGCTGCAATAGAATGTATCAGCAACAGGTTAGACAATGCAGAAGAAAGAATTTCGGAGGTAGAGGACAAAGTTATTGAGATAACTCAGATAGTTAAAGAGGCAGAAAAGAAGAGAGAGAAAGCAGAACGTTCACTGACAGAATTATGGGACTTTATGAAGCATTCAAACATACAAGTTATAGGAATCCCAGAAGGGCAAGAAGAATGCCCTAGGGGAATGGAAGCCATACTAGGGAATATTATACATGAAAATTTCCCAAATATCACCAAAGATTCTGACACACTCCTTTCAGAGGGATATCAGACCCCAGGTCTCCTCAACTCTAACTGAGCTTCTCCAAGACACATTGTGATGAACCTGTCCAAAGTCAAGACAAAAGAAAAGATTCTGCAAGCTGCCAGGAATAAGTGCCAGTTGACCTACAGGAGCAAATTCATCGGGGTGACTGCAGACTTCTCTAATAAAACTTTCCAAGCAAGAAGACAATGGTCATCCACCTTTAATCTACTTAAACAGAACAATTCCCAGCCCAGAATTCTATATCCTGCTAAGCTACGCTTTGAAATTGACCGAGAAATGAAATCATTTTCTGGTATACAAACATTGAGGAAATTTGCCACAACAAGACCAGCTCTACAGGAAATAATTCAACCTGTTCTACACACTGACCGTCACAATGGATTAACAGCAAAATAAGCATTGTCTAGGGCCCCACACTGAGCCCTAATTTCTGAGTAAGAACTCAGAAATTAAAGGACAGAACCTACTTCCACAATGATGCAAAAGATAAAACAAAGCAATGGATTCTCATAAAACAAGATGACTAGGACACTACCACACTTATCACTAATCTCAATAAATGTTAATGGCTTTGAATTCCCCACAGAAGAGGCATAGATTAGCTGACTGGATTAAAAAACACAAGATATCCATTTGCTGTCTGCAGGAAACACACCTAGCTTCAAAAGACAAATTAAAACTCCAAGCTAAGGGTTGAACGACAATTTTTCAGGCAAATGGAATTCAGAAGAAAAGAGGAGTTGCAATCTTATTTTCAGATACATGTGGATGTAAAGCAACTAAAGTCAAAAAAGACAAAGATGGTCATTTTATATTGGTCAAGGGAAAAATACAACAAGAAGATGTTTCAATTCTAAATATTTATGCACCCAATTTAAATGCTCCCAGATTCTTGAAATATACCATACTCAGCCCGAGCAATATGATATCCTATAATACCATAATAATAGAAGACTTTACACTCCTCTTATAGAGCTGGACAGATCCTCTAAACAGAAATTAAAGATATAAGGGACTTAAATGAGACCCTAGAACAACTGTTCTTGATAGACATATATAGAACACTCCATCCCAAAGATAAAGAATATACATTCTTCTCATTGCACCAAGGAACAGTTTCCAAAATTGATCATATCCTAGGACATAAAATAAACATCAACAGAATCAAAAGAATTGAAATTGTACCTTGTATCTTCTCAGACCACAAGGCACTAAAGGTGGAACTCAACTACAACAAAAACGTTCAACCCCACACAAAGGCCCTGGAAATTAAACAACCTTCTGTTGAATGACAGCTGGGTGCAGGAAGAAATAAAACAGGAAATCATCAACTTCCTTGAGCATAACAACAATGAAGACAGAAGCTACCAAATCCTGTGGGATACTGCAAAAGCATTTTTGAGAGGAAAATTTATTGCTTTAGATGCCTACACTTGAAAAACAGAAAGCACATGAACAAACTCACAAGCCATCTTATGGAAGGAACTGGAAAAAGAAGAGCAATTTCAGCCTAAACCCAGCAGAAGAAAAGAAATATCCAAAATTAAATCAGAGATCAATGAAATTGAAAACAAAAGAATCATTCAGAAAATTAATGAAACAAGAAGTTGGTTTTTTGAAAAAAAAAAAAATAAATAGATAAACGTTTGGCCAGACTAACTAGAAATATAAAAGTAAAATCTCTAGAAACCCCAATCAGAAATGATAAAGGGGAAATAACAACTGATCCTACAGAGATACAAAAGAACATCTCTGAATACTACCAGAAACTATGCCCAGAAACTTGACATTATGAAGGAAATGGATCAATATTTGGAATCACACCCTCTCCCTAGACTTAGCCAGGAAGAAACAGAGCTACTGAAAAGACAAATTTCAAGCACTAAGATTAAAGAAACAATAAAAAAACCTTCCAATAAAATAATGCCCTGGTCCAGATGGCTTCACACCAGAAATCTGTCAAACCTTCAAGGAAGAGCTTATTCCCATACTGCAGAAATTATTCCAAAAAATTGATGAGGAAGGAATCTTGCTCAACACGTTCTACGAAGCAAACATCACCCTGATACCAAAACCAGCAAAAAACCCCAACTAAAAAGGAAAATTTCCGACCGATTTCACTAATGAATACAGATGCAAAAATTCTCAAAAAAATCCTAGCCAATAGATTACAGCCTATCATTAAAAAAGTCATACATCATGATCAAGTAGGTTTCATCCCAGGGATGCAAGGCTGGTTTATGCAAGTCCATAAATGTTATCCACCATAATAACAGAAGCATAAACAAAGACCATATGATACTCTCAATAGATGCAGAAAAAGTATTCAATAAAATCCAGCATCCTTGTCTTTTTTTTATTTATTTTTATTAAACCATAGCTGTGTACATTAGTATGATTGTGGGGCACCATACACTTGGTTCATAGATCGTTTGACACATTTTCATCACATTAGTTAACATAGCTTTTGTAGCATTTTCTTAGTTATTTTGCTAAGACCTTTACATTCCACATTTACTAGGATTCACATATACCCTTGTAAGATGCACCGCAGGTGTAATCCCATTAATCCCCCTCCTTCCCCCTCCCTCCCCCCTCCCTCCCCTCCCTTTTCCCTTTCTCCCTATTCTTAGGTTATAACTGGGATATAGCTTTCATGTGAAGGTCCTACATTAGTTTCATAATAAAGGTGAGTAAATTGGGTACATTTTCTTCCATTTTTGAGACACTTTACTAAGAAGAATATGTTCCAGCTCCATCCATGTAAACATGAAAGAGGTAAAGTCTCCATCTTTCTTTAAGGCTGCATAATACTCCATTGTGTACATATACCACAATTTATTGATCCATTCGTGGATCGATGGGCACTTGGGCTTTTTCCATGACTTAGCAATTATGAATAGGGCTGCAATAAATATTCTGATACAAATATCTTTGTTGTGGTGTGATTTTTTGTCTTCTGGGTATATGCCCAGTAGGGGGATTACAGGATTGAATGGCAGATCTATTTTTAGATCTCTAAGTGTTCTCCATATCTCTTTCCAAAAGGAATGTATTAATTTGCATTCCCACCAGTAGTGCAAAAGTGTTCCCTTTTCGCCACATCCACACCAACATCTCTGGTCTTGGGATTTTGTGATATAGGCTAGTCTCACTGGAGTTAGATTATATCTCAAAGTAGTTTTGATTTGCATTTCTCTGATGATTAAAGATGATGAGCATTTTTTCATATGTCTGAAGGCCATGCGCCTGTCTTCTTCAGAGAAGTTTCTCTTCAAATCCCTTGCCCAGCCTGCAATGGGATCCCTTGTTCTTTTCTTGCTAATGCGTTTGAGTTCTCTGTGGATTCTTGTTATTAAACCTTTGTCAGAGACATAACCTGCAAATATCTTCTCCCATTCTGAGGGCTGTTTGCTTGCTTTACTTACTGTGTTCTTGGCTGTGCAGAAGCTTTTTAGTTTGATTAAGTCCCAATAGTGTATTTTTGAAGCAGCTTCAATTACCCGGGGGGTCCTTCTCATAAAAAACTCGCCCAACCCAATTTCTTCAAGGGTTTTCCCTACACTCTCTTCTAGTATTTTTATAGTTTCACGTCTTAGGTTTAAATCTTTAATCCAGTGAGAGTCTATCTTAGTTAATGGTGAGAGGTGTGGGTCCAGTTTCAGTCTTCTACAGGTTGCCAGCCAGTACACCCAGCACCATTTGTTAAATAGGGAATCTTTTCCCCACTGAAAGTTTTTAATTAGCTTGTCAAAGATTAAATAACGGTAAGTAGCTGGATTCATCTCTTGGTTCTCTATTCTGTTCCAGACATCTACTTCTCTGTTTTTGTGCCAGTACCATGCTGTTTTGATCACTATCGATTTGTAGTATAGTCTGAGGTCTGGTAGTGTGATTCCTCCTGCTTTGTTTTTATTTTTGAGTAATGTCTTGGCTATTCAAGGTTTTTTCTGATTCCATATAAAACGAAGAATTATTTTTTCAAGATCTTTAAAGTATGACAGTGGAGCTTTAATGGGGATTGCATTGAAATTATATATTGCTTTGGGTAGTATGGGCATTTTAATAATGTTGATTCTTCCCAACCATGAGCATAGTATATTTTTCCATTTGTTAACATTCTCAGCTATCTCTTTTCTTAGAGTTTCATAGTTCTCTTTATATAGATCTTTCACGTCCTTTGTTAGATAAACTCCCAAGTATTTCATCTTCTTTGGCACTACTGTGAATGGGATAGAGTCCTTAATTGTTTTTTCAACTTGACTATTGTTGGTATATATAAAGGCTACCGATTTATGAATATTGATTTTGTAACCTGAGACACTGCTGTATTCCTTAATCACTTCTAAGAGTTTTGAAGTAGAGTCCCTAGTATTTTCCAGATATACAATCATATCATCTGTGAAGAGAGAAAGTTTGATCTCTTCTGACCTTATGTGGATACCCTTGATCGCCTTTTCTTCCCTAATTGCGGTGGCTAAAACTTCCATTACAATGTTAAAGAGCAATGGAGACAATGGGCAGCCTTGTCTGGTTCCAGATCTAAGTGGAAATTATTCCAATTTAACTCCATTCAATATGATATTGGCTGTGGGTTTGCTGTAGATGGCCTCTATCAGTTTAAGAAATGTCCCTTCCACCAATTTTCTTAAGTGTTCTAATCATGAATGGATGTTAGATGTTATCAAAAGCTTTTTCTGCATCGATTGAGAGAATCATATGGTCTTTGTTTTTTAATTTGTTTATGTGCTGGATTACATTTATAGATTTCCGTATATTGAACCAGCCTTGAGACCCTGGGATAAAACCGACTTGGTCATGATGTATGATTTGTTTGATATGTTGCTTAATTCTGTTCGTTAGAATCTTGTTGAATATTTTTGCATCTATATTCATTAGTGATATTGGTCTATAATTTTCTTTCTTGTTGGGTCTTTTCCTGGTTTGGGGATCAGGGTGATGTTTGCTTCATAGAATGTGTTGGGTAGTCTTCCTTCTTTTTCTACCTTTTGGAACAGGTTGAGTAGTATAGGTACTAATTCCTCTTTAAAGGTTTGGTAGAATTCTGACGTTAAACCATCTGGTCCTGGGCTTTTCTTTTTGGGGAGATTTTGTATGGTTGATGATATTTCTGAACTTGATATGGGCCTGTTCAACATTTCCACTTGTTTTTGATTAAGTCTTGGAAGGTGACATGTTTCCAAGTAACGGTCGATTTCCTTCAGATTTTCGTATTTCTGAGAGTATAGTTTCTTGTAATATTCATTAAGGATTTTTTGAATTTCTGAGGAGTCTGTTGTTATTTCGTCTTTGTTATTTCTGATTGATGAGATTAGAGATTTTACTCTTTTTTTTCTGATTAGGTTGGCCAAAGGTTTATCTATTTTGTTGACCTTTTCAAAAAACCAGCTTTTTGATTTATTGATCTGTTGTATTATTCTTTTGTTTTCAATTTCATTTAGTTCTGCTCTGATTTTGGTTATTTCTTTTCCTTTACTGGATTTGGGGTTGAATTGTTCTTCCATTTCCAGTCTCTTGAGATGTCCCTTTAAGTTGCTTACTTCTTCTTTTCCCATTCTCCTGAGGAAGGCTTGCAGTGCTATAAATTTCCCTCTTAGAACTGCCTTTGCTGTGTCCCAGAGTTTCTGATAGTTCGTGTCTTCATTGTCGTTTTGTTCCAGAAATTTGGCAATTTCCTTCTTGATCTCATCTCTGACCCAGCTATCGTTCAGCATAGGGTTATTTAACTTCCATGTTTTTGTATGTGTATGCAGATTCCTGTTGTTACTCATCTCAAGTTTTATTCCATGATGGTCCGAGAAGATGCATGGAATAATTTCTATTCCTTTAAATTTGCTGAGGTTAGACTTGTGACCTAAGATGTGATCAATTCTGGAGTAAGTTCCGTGGGCTGATGAGAAGTATGTGTATTCAGTTTTGTTGGGATGAAATGTTCTGTATTTGTCAGCTATATCTAAATGCTGGATGGTTAGATTTAAATCTAGAATTTCTTTACTCAGCTTTTTGTTGGAGGATCGATCCAGCACTGCCAAAGGAGTGTTAAAATCTCCGACTATTATAGTGTTGGAGGAAATCAAGTTGCTCATGTCTGTTAGAGTTTCTCATATAAATTGATGTGCATTCTGGTTTGGTGCATAGATATTAATAATTGAAATCTCATCATATTGAGTCTTACCCCTAACAAATATGAAGTGACCATTTTTGTCTTTCCTTACTTTTGTTGGTTTAAAGCCTATTGTGTCCGCAAATAAAATTGCAACTCCTGCTTTTTTCTGGTTACCATTTGCCTGAAATATGGATGACCATCCTTTCACCCTGAGTCTGTATTTGTCTTTTAAGTTAAGATGTGACTCTTGTATGCAACAAATGTGTGGCCTGAGTTTTTGTATCCAGTCAGCTAACCTATGTCTCTTTAGAGGGCAGTTTAAGCCATTCACATTAATGGAGAGCATTTATAAGTTTGGTGAAATTTGGGGTATTGAGTTTTTCAAAAGTCCAGTGGGCATTTTTAATCCTTTTGCCATTGTGGAAGTTAGAGTTTGATCAGAAGTTTCTGAATGAGTTTACTTTCGTAGTAGAGGATTGGGTTGGTTATTATGGAGGATAGGTCTGAGAATATCCTGAAGAGCTGGTTTAATTATGGCAAATTTCTTTAGCATATGTATGTCATTAAAGTATTTAATTTCTCCATCGTAAATGAAACTCAGTTTAGCTGGGTACAAGATCCGGGGTTGAAAGTTATTTTGCTTGAGGAGATTAAACATTGATGACCACCCTCTTCTGGCTTGAAAAGTTTCAGCAGAGAGATCTGCAGTCATTCTAATGTTCTTCCCTTTGAAGGTAATAGATTTCTTTCTCCTGGCGGCTTTGAGGATTTTGTCCTTCATATTAACTTTAGTGAAGTTAATTATGATATGCCTGGGGGATGTCTTTCTGGGGTTCAGTCGTGCTGGGGTTCTGAAGCTATCTGCTATCTGAATTTCAGGTTCTCTAGGCATGTCTGGAAAATTCTCTTTCATAATTTCATGCAGAAGGGCCTCTGCGCCCAGTGAGGCCACTTCATCTATTTCAGGAATTCCTATGAGACGGATATTTGCCTTCTTCGAGTTATCCCAGAGCTCTCTGAGTGAGTGATCTATTTTTGCTCTCCATTTCTCTTCCTCTTTGAGAGTTTGGGAGCGTTCAAAGGCTTTATCTTTGATGTCAGAGATCCTTTCTTCTGCTTGGTCCATTCTGTTGCTAAGGGATTCCACTGTATTTTTCATATCTTTGAGGGCTGCAAATTCTTGTTTCAGTGTGTCTAAGTCTTTCATGGTTTTGTCTTTAAATTCGTTAAATTCTTGAGACAGCTTTTGAATTTCTCCACGAATTCCTAATTCCATTTTGTTAATCTTGTTTGCCATCCAAATTCTGAATTCGATTTCTGACATCTCAGCCAGTTGTTTGTGAATGGGATCTTCAATTACATCTGCCGTATCTTTCCTTGGGGGGGTGATCTATTCTGGTTATTCATGTTACCAGAGTTTTTCCGCTGATTCCGCCCCATGCTTGTTTTACTCCCTTTGATTTTCCTCTGGTGTTTGTCGAGGACCCGTACAGTGCTGTGGCCTGAAAAACTGGGGCCCTGTTTGGTGTAGAGGGGCTAAGTGGTTCTGACTTGTTTTCAGCTGGTTTCTATGTGACCCTAGTGAAACAGTTACTCTGGGTTGAAGTCTCAGCTGTGAAGAAATACCAGCAATTAAGTCACCCCACCCACCACAGGCAACAAATGGAAAAGGAAAATCAAACCTTCATACAACCACACACCCAGGGCACCACCTGGATAGTCCCCAAGTGAGTGACTCAGTTCAAAATGTCCAAGTCAATTGTCTCAGTCAGCAGCTGCCTCGGGTGGGAGAGTTCAAGAGGTCCCTGGGAACTGGGTCACAGGGTTCTGGTGACTGCTCTAAAATGGCTTGCTCCAGTGCTGCATGGAGTCAGGAAGAGCCACCAGTAAATAGATCAGTCTGGGAAGAATGATGCCTCCTTACCCACCTTGAAGCTCTGTCACACCCAGTCTCTGCTAGGTCCACAGGGCTGTGACCCAGTCAGTTGTCTGCAGTAAGCAGATACTCCAGGGGTTTGCACCTGCCTAAGTCACAGGGTAGTCTGTGTCTGCTCGACTAGGCCGCTATTCTCTGTCTTTTTCCAGTAGGGAGTGGTGTGGCCTGTCAACCTCGGGCACTTGATGGAGGCTGGAGGTGTTCACTCAGTTCCAGCCCCACCCTTAGTTTATGTTACTGGGTGAAGGGAACAACCCTGTGGGAGTTTGTTTCTGACCTTGCCAGATTCCTCTGCAGAGGAGAGGCTGATTTGAGTTCCCAGAACCTGTGTCTCAGGCCCTGTCTTTAGTCCTGCAGGTTTGTATTCGCAGCACGATCAGTTGTTGGCTGTAGCCTCTTGTCCTCCTTTGTCTATAGGCTGGTGATCCCCTAAGGGCCAGGTGCGTCTTAGGCTCAGTAGAGCGGTTCTCTGCCCCACCCTAGGAGTTTCCCGGCTCTGCGGGTGTGTTTTCTATTCCCCGTGTTCCACCCAGGTCGGTACCGTCTCAGGAAAACCCTTTACTCACGGGGCCTGTGTTTCAGTCCCAGGTCTGTTCCATGGTGGTTGCCATCTGAGAAGATGCTCAGCCTCATCTGGTTGCCCAGGAAGACAGGAGGAGAGGCTATGGGATATCTGGGGGTGGGCCTTGTCATTGCTGAAGATGGCTGTTGCTCTGCACCTTGGGGCACCACCGCTCCAGTGTAATTCCCTCTCAGCCGACCGTCGTCTTCTCACTCCTTTGCTACAGAGTCAGCACTGGTCAGCTGCAGTCCAGGTCCTGTCTATACCTCTTGAGAGTTCAGCCAAGAATCTGGACTCCTGAGCGGGCAGGTCTCCAGATCACAGAGTGAGAGTGGAGGGGGGTGTTAGGAGCTCAGGGTTACAGGTCGTAACACCAAGCTCATTGAGACCTAATGAACAAATAAACAGATACAAAGGTTACCAGGCACATGGGCCCATAGATACAGAGATAGACGGAAACACATAAACATACAAGCAATAGCCACGACAACAGCAATATAAGAACAACTGCAATAAAAATAGTGATAATCGTAAAATAATTGAAAGAAAGGGGAAAAAGTGCTGTTAGAAGGAATGTTAAGTGAGAAGAAAGAAGAAATTAAAATTAGAAGACATAGAAATAAAAAATATATCAGTATAAAATGTAATAATAAAAAATTATTGAAATCTCCTCTAAGAAAATGGTGAGGAAAATTCAGACAAAAAGAAAACAACAGCAAAAAAAAAAAAAACCCACGAAAACCAAAAAAACAAAACAAAACAAAACAAAGCAAAAAAGGCACCAACTGCAAAAATATTCTTATGGTAGAAATATACCTATAAATGTCTATATGTCTGCTGTAGGGATCAACTTTCGTAGGAATATATTCATACTGTAATATACTTTCTGGACACCAGGTGGTGCTGTGAGTGGTTTTGAGACGTATACCTGGTTTACAGTTTATACCGTTACCATGGTAACCACCTTCCATGGTCGATGCCATTTTGGAGTTTCTGTAAAAGTTTGTCGCCTAAGAATTGTGCAACCTCGGCTGTTCTCCTCCAGACAGCACTTGCGACCAACCCTCCCACTCAGTGCAGGTGTCCATGCTTCTTAAGTCCCTCCACTCTGCTCCCAGTTTCCCCCTCAAACTGGCGACTGCAATCGGCCATAAGGTAGTGGTGCTGAGTTCGCGCGGTATCTCCTGTAGCTGGTTCCTGGGGCTTCAGCAGCCAAAGCCGGTCCGTGGCTTCAGTTGCTCAGCAGCCTCAGAAGCCAAAGCCGGGTCCTAGGTTTCAAGCCGTTCCCATGGTTGGAGCGCTCGGGGGATTTATTCTGAGTTTTATGGTTCAGAGTTTTGGATGGGCCTCCGCCAGTTCACTGCGCAGCCTGAACTGCCAGCCCCCTTCAACACCTGGGGGAAAGGTGCCCACCCTTTTGGGTAGTTCAAAATGTCTGTTTCCCGGGCAGGATCCCTTCCCTTCAATTGTCCAACAGTTTGCCCAGCTCCCTGTGGTTTTGAATGGCTCTCCTTTCAGATGTCACCCTCAGTTCAGGATTAATTACTTGTCAATTGGATTTTGTCAGCATTTACAAGCTGCTGACCTCTGTGGGGGAGGGGCCTGCTGGCCTGCACGGCCGAGCAGGGATGAATCTCTACAACAGAGTCTGTGATTTTTAAATTACCCCTCATATATAGCAAACTGCCAGTTCGCTGGGCATCTCCAGCTGTCTGTCCACTCCAATAATCCACACACAGGGAAGGTCCAGACCACCTTTCCTCTCACCTGGTGGCTTGGGAGAGGTGGGCTACACGTCCGTCCTGTCCGCCATCATGCTCCGCCTCCTCCAGCATCCTTTTCTAATTAGAACACTGAAGAGTATAGGCATATGGGGCACATTTTTAAAAATGACTGAAGCTCTCTATGACAAACCCACAGCTAACATTTACTGAATGGAGTAAAACTGAAAGCTTTTCCTCTTAGAACTGGAACCAGACAAGGTTGTCCTCTGTCACCTTTACTATTCAACATAGTGCTAGAAGTTCTAGCCAATACAATTAGGCAAGACAAGGAAATAAAGGGCATCCAAATGGGAGCAGAGGAGGTCAAACTCTCCCTCTTTGCTGACGACATGATCTTATACTTAGAGAATCCCAAAGACTCAACCACAAGACTCCGAGAAGTGATCAAAAAATACAGTAATGTCTCAGGATATAAAATCAATGTCTGCAAGTCAGTTGCCTTTGTATATACCAAAAACAGTCTAGATGAAAGGCTAATTAAGGACACAACTCTCTTCACCATAGCTTCAAAGAAAATGAAATACCTAGAAATGTACCTGACAAAGGAGGTAAATGACCTCTATAAAGAAATTTCCTAAGAAAGGAAATAGCAGAAGATATTTTTTTTTTTTTTTTAGAAACAGAGTCTCACCTTGTCACCCTAGGTAGACTGTTGTAGTGTCACAGCTCACAGCAACCTCCAGCTCTTGGGCTTAGGTGATTCTCTTGCCTCAGCCTCCCGAGTAGCTGGGACTACAGGCACTCGCCACAACGCCCGGCTATTTTTTTTTTGCAATTTGGCCGGGGCTGGCTTTGAACCCACCACCCTTGGTATATGAGGCCGGCGCCCTACTCACTAAGCCACAGGAGCCACCCAAGCAGAAGATATTAACAAATGGAAGAACATACCATGCTCATGGCTGGGAAGAATCAACATTATTAAAATGTCTATACTTCCCAAAGCAATCTACCTGTTCAATGCCATCCCTATTAAGATACCAACATCATACTTTCAAGATTTGGAAAAAAATTATTCTGCGTTTTGTATGGAACTAGAAAAAAAACTGTAGAGCTAAGGCAATTCTTAGTAATAAAAACAAAGCTGGGAGCATCACCATACGAGATTATAGGCTGTACAAAGCCATAGTAGTCAAGACAGCGTGGTACTGGCACAAAAATAGAGACATAGACATTTGTAATTGAATAGGAAACCAGGAAATGAAACTAACATCTTACAACCACCTGATCTTTGATAAAACGAAAAAGAACATACCTTGGGGGAAAGACTCCCTATTCAATAAATGGTGCTGGAAGAACTAGATATCCACATGTAAAAGACTGAAACTGGACCCACATCTTTCTCCACTCACAAAAATTGATTCAAGATGAATAAAGGACTTAAATTTAAGGCATGAAATGATAAAAATCCTCAAAGAAAGCATAGGAAAAACACTGGAATATATTGGCCTAGGGAAAGACTTCATGAAGAAGACTGCCATGGCAATTGCAACAACAAAAATAAACAAATGGGATTTAATTAAACGGAAAAGCTTCTGTACAGTTAAGGAGACAACAACCAAAGCAAATAGACAACCTACACAATGGGAAAAGATACTTGCATATTTTGAATCAGACAGAAGCTTGATAACTAGGATCTATAGAGAACTCAAATTAATCCACATGAAAAAAGCCAACAATCCTGTATATCAATGGGCAATAGACATGAATAGTACCTTCTCTAAAGAAGACAGACAAATGGCTAACAAACATATGAAAAAATGCTCATCGTCCCTAATTATCAGAGAAATGCAAATCAAAACCACCCTGAGATACCATCTAACCCCAGCAAGAATGGCCCACATCACAAAATCTCGAAACTGCAGATGCTGGCATGGATGTGGAGACAAGAGAACACTTCTACACTGCTGGTGGGATTACAAACTAATACAACCTTTTTGGAAGGAAGTGTGTGGAGAACCCTCAAAGAACTCAAGCCAGATCTCCCATTTGATCCTGCAATCCCATTACTGGACATCTACTCAGAAGGAAAAAAATCCTTTTATCATAAGGACACTTGCACTAGATTGTTTTTTGAAGCTCAATTTACAATCGCCAAAATGTGGGAATAGCCTAAAATGCCCACCAACCCAGGAATGGATTAACAAGCTGTGGTATATGTACACCGTGGAATACTATTCAGCTATTAAAAAAATGGAGACTTTACAGCTTTTGTATTAACCTAGATGGAAGTGGAACACATTCTTCCTAGCATCACAGGAATGGAGAAGCATGAATCCTATATAGTCAATTTTGATATGAGGACAATTAATGACAATTAAGGTCACGGTGGAGGTGGGGGAAGGGGAGAGCAGAGAGGGAAAGAAGGAGGGAGGGGCGAGGAAAGGAAGAGCAGAGAGAAAGAAGGAGGGGGGGTGGGGCCTTGGTGTGTGCCACACCTTTGGGGTGCAAGACACGATTTTAAGAGAGACTTTACCTAACAAATGCAATCAGTGTAACCTGGTTTCTTGTACCCTCAATGAATCCCCAACAATAAATTTAAAAAAATATGCTGGTTGATGGGCGGCACCTGTGACTCAAAGGAGTAGGATGTCCGCCCCATATGCCTGAGTTAGCAGGTTCAAACCCAGTCGCGTCCAAAAACTGCAAATAAATAAATAAATATCATATTTTAAAAAATGCTGGTTGTTGATAGTATCAACCCCCTCCCAAATAGGGTGGACTTGCCTAAAAGATTCAACCCTGAACCCTCTTTTACCGGATGTCCCACCTAAGAAAGGTGAATGGGTCAACCCCCACCTTTACAACAGATGTCCAAATCAGGAAAGGGAATGTCACGACCCCCACTTTCTGACCCTTAAAATTCCCCTTCACCATTACCCACGTGTGGATTTCTCCCGTTGGAAATCTTACCCCACCTGAACCTAGATGGAATAAAGCTATTTTAATTGCACAAACCGTTTGTGCATTTCCATTTTCCTTTGGTCTCATGCCTCAGAATAATCTTTCATCTTTAGCTCTGTAGCCTTTCATGTGGTGCTGAACCTGGGATGGGGAGAACCTCCTTTGGGTGGCCACAGTATACCCCATCTGACCCAGCTAAATGGACCCTTCTTCCGGTGAGACAAAAGAAAACCAGAAAGCTCTCTGACCCTACCTAAATTTCATCCATTGAATGGTGAAGTCAACATTTGTCTAAAACTTCATTTCTAAACTTTTTAAAAATTCTCTTTCCATCTTCTACTCTTAACTTCGTCTTTCCCTCTCCCTCTCTCTCTGGATCTCTTACTTTCTTCTCCATTTTTTTTTTTTTTCTGCAGATGGTTTCACACGTGGAGGCCTGGCTTCCATGATCCCAGCCCCGGGCACCCCAGAAAGGCAGGCTCGCCTTTCCATCCAGTGCCTCGTGTTTGGGGATGCCCTCCTGTAGGTCTGGGCTCTGGGTGGCAGCTGCACAGAGGGTGGTTGAAGGTTTGTTTTTAACGGTAGAGTGTTGTGGCCTCATAGCTCACAGCAAGCCTCACACTCAAGCGATTCTCTTGCCTCAGTCTTGCGAGTAGCTGGGACTCTTGTCTCATAAGCCAAAAACCAAAAACTGTAATGTTGGAAATGGAAGATTAGAATCATTTTCGAGAGGCTACTCTCACTGTTCTCCAGAATCCCGGCATTCTGACAAAGTTTGGTGGACTTATCCTGTCTCTGCATATTGACTGACAATAACAGGTAGCTGGACCCTCTTCCTCTGGTAACATTTCCACTACATACATGTCCCAATTGAATATTTGAGATGTGGCAAGTGTGACTGAGGAAATGATTTTTATTTTTATTTATTTATTTTGAGACAGCATCTCACTTTGTCGCCCTCAGTAGAGTGCAGTAGCATCATATTTCACAGCAACTTCAACTCTTGGCTCAAGCAATTCTCTCGCCTCAGTCTCCCAAGTAGCTGGGGCTACAAGCGCCCGCCACAACACCTGGCTATTTTTTAGACGTGGGGGGTCGTGCTCTGGCTCAGGCTGATCTTGAACGTGTGAGCTCAAGCAATCCACCCACCTCCGCCTCCCAGAGTGTGAGCCACAGCGCCTGGCCTGAAGAACTGATTTTTTTTTTTTTAATTTTATTTTAACTAGTTAAAAATAATTAAGGTTGGTGCCTGTGGCTCAAAGGGGTAGAGCGCTGGCTCCATATGCTGGAGGTGATGGGTTCAAACTCAGCCCCGGCCAAAAACTGAAAAAAAAAAAAAAAATTAATTAATTAAACATAAATTGTCAAATCTAGTAGAATGTATCTTTGCCTAGCTTTGATACTTACTGTTAATTGAGGATGCTGACCTAATGAAATAATATGTTAACTGATAGATTTGTGTCCCTTAGAAAATAAATTTTTCAAAACTTATTTTTTTTTTGCCTTTTATACATTAACCAGTTTTGTGTCTAACCTAGCAATCTTATACAATCAGCCTTCCCTGTCCACAAGTTTTACATTCAGAGATTCAATCAGTGGAACATTAAAAAAAAGTTCAAAATAAAAATAAAAAACAATGCAATAATAAAAACTAATAGAAATAAAAATGTAGTGTGACAACCAGATAGTATTTACTTTGTATTAAATATTATAAGTAATCTTGAAATTATTTCATTAGGTAGTTAAGAAAAGCTGTCCTGGGAAGGAGGTCAAGGCAGATCCCCCAGGCCCTATCTTAGTGCCCACCAACCTTAATTCTCTCCCAAGCAATTGCTCACACTTGGGGAGGAGGGATATCCCTATTAATCTACCAATCTACCAATCAGAACTTAGCATGCCAACTGCAAAATGATGTAGAAGACTCCCAGTGGTTCTCAACCTTCCTAATGCATGACCCTTTAATACAATTCCTCATGTTGTGGTGACCCCAACCATAAAATTATTTTCGTTGCTACTTTATAACTACAATTTCGTTATTTTTGTTGCTACTTCATAACTATAATTTTGCTACTGTTATGAATCATAATGTAAATATCTGATATGCAGGATGTATTAGGTGAGCCCTGTTAAAGAGTCGAGACCCACAGGTTGAGAACCACTGCAACAACAGATACAATAGTCTTGAAGGTGACCTAAAGCAGCCTTAAGAATAATTATCATGTGGCTCACATCAGTCCTACCCTCCTTGGTCTCATGGGAGGTCCATATCCACAGTAAGACTCTGGTGCCAAGTTGACCTCTCAAAAAAAAAAAAGAGAGAGAGAACTGTGCGAGATAACCCTTTCTGACTAGTTGCCCAGGCAATGCAAGCCCCTTGTTGTAAACTTTCTTACTTTATAAACTTTCTTACTCTGTAAGCCTATCTTACCCTTCCTCAATAAACTTTGTTTCATGCTTGCCTTGCTTTGGGGTGTCTGGTTATTTTTCTTTATTTTTTGGAGACAGAGTCTCACTTTGTCGCCCTTTGTAGAGTGCTATATATTCCTAGCTCACATCAACCTCAAACTCTTGGGCTCAAGTGATTCTCTTGCCTCAGCCTCCCAAGTAGCTGGGGAATATGGGCACCTTCCTCAATGCCTGACTATTTTTAGAGACAAGGTCTTGCTCTGGCTCAGGCTGGTCTCAAACCTGTCAGCTCAGGCAATATCCACCTTGGCGTCCCAGAGTGCTAAGATTATAGGCATGAGCCAACATGACCAACCTGTTTGATTATTTATTTATTTATTTATTTATTTATTTTGTAGAGACAGAGTCTCACTCTATCACCCACAGTAGAGTGCTGTGGCATCACATAGCTCACAGCAACCTCCAACTCCTGGGCTTAGGCAATTCTCTTGCCTCAGCCTCCCGAGTAGCTGGGATGACAGGTGCCAGCCACAATGCCTGGCTATTTTTTTGTTGCAGTTTGGCCAGGGCTGGCCCAAACCCACCACCTTCGGTACATGGGGCCAGCGCCCTACCCACTGAGCCACAGGAGCTGCTCCTATCTGGTTATTTTTGAACCAAGAGCACTCCAAGAACTGAGGACCCAGGAGGCTGCTTGAAACTCAGGCATTTTAGGAGACAGGCAGCTGCCTTGAAACCCAACAGTTTAAATAGGGGAAGATGTATGTAGGTTATATGCAAATATGATGTCATTTTATATAAGGGATTTGCACATTCCTGATTTTTATATCTCTGTGTGTATATGTCCTGCCATCAATTTCCTGCAGATAATGAAGTTTTTAACTTTTTGAAAATCATAAATCAACAAAATAATGTGATAAATGCAATATTAAAGGTATGTTGTGGAATCAGGAACTAGTTTATTTTCCCACGTAAGCTCTGCCTGGGGTAAATATGATGGTGTGTACCTATAGTCCCAGCTACTGTGAGGATAAAGGAAGAGGATTGTTTGAGCCCCAGGAGTTTGAGGTTGCTGTGAGCTATGATGACACCAAATACTCTAGCCCAAGCAACAGAGCATCACCTTGTTTCAAAAAAATAAATAAATAAATAAAAAAGAGTTATCCTGGAAGGTGGCTATTTTTATTTATTTATTTATTTATTTATTTTTGATTAGCAGGCCCGGGCCCGTTCGAACCCACCAGCCCCTGAGCATGTAGCCGGCATTCTAGCCAGCTATAGGCGCCCAGCCCAACTTACATTTTAGAAACAGAAACAAAGAAACCCCAACAATTGCAAACCCCGCCCTAGGCAACACCAGTCATCCCCTTTCGGCCTCTAAAGGGACCAAAACGCTCTGGGTCAAAAGTGTTTATGTTAGCATTGATTGGCATGATGGAGAATCCAACTGTGACCAATGATTGGCTGGCCTGTCTAGACTCTAGCCAATCCGGAAAGGGGCGGGCTGGTTAAGGGTCAAATTTCTCCGAGCCGCGTTCCTCTGTAACTGGCTGCTTTTCTCCCTCTTCACGGGTCCTAACACAGTATCTGATGGAGCTTTCTTACCAGACCCTGAAACTCACGCATCAGGCGCGGGAAGCGGTAAGGAAAGCATATACACAAATGAACTATACCATGAACTCTTCTCCTTTTTGTACTGCAAGCAGATTCCCTTGTCTCCGGTTGCTATGGTGACAGAGTCACTCTCCGGAGTGGCGCAAGCGCAGTGAGAGGCTCCGGGCTCTACTGGCCATTTCCTGGCGCTGGGGTTGGGCCATGATAGAGAAACGATTAATTTGGGGCAGAGGCGCGTGTGGGGGTGACAACCGGTTGGAGGAAAGAGACAGCAGGGTCAGTTCGTGAATGAGGAAAACAAGTATTGGAAGGGGGAGGTATTACTAGAGGCTGGATCTTGATGGAAGAGTAGGTTTGGGGGGTACTCAAAATTAGGTTGTTGAAAGGCAGGAAAACATCTGGGAGTTACAATATTAGGTTCTCATCCTGATTCTCCACTTCCAAGGCGAGAGACATTACCGTTTAATTCCCGTCTCGAGTCTCAGTTTCTCCATTTTAAAGCAAGGAAATTGGAGTATAATCCTTTTCACCCGAAGATCACATGAACTTTACAATACATACAGTGATTTCCTGGGGTCTGTATCATGCCAGCATTTTTTTCCTACAACAACGAACATGAATTGAGGATATATTATATTTCAGGCACTGGGATGATAAAATCAATGCCTTTTGGGGGGGAGGGATGGGGGATGGAAGCAGATTTACTGGTTTAGGATGGATCCCATGCCTCAATATTTTAAAAAAGTCTCAACAGGTGATTAGAATGTGTAGCAAGTTTATGAACTACAGCTCCAGTATCTACTACCTTTTAAGAAACTAATATTACACAAAAAAGATAACCCTCTGGCCTCACATGTCCTTAAACATATCAATCTCTATTTTTCTCCAACTTCTAGAAAGGGTTGGCTACAGTTCTGTTATCCTCAACTCTGAATTAAATAAAATATGCATGCCTTTCTGCTTTTTGCACCCCTCTCTCGCCATCCAACGATGGAAACATAATTCTAAAATTATGTCACTCTTTTAATGCCATCCTTTAAATGGCTTTCCATTATACTTGGAATAAAATTCCCAAACCTTGATAGGACCTATAAAGCACTGCAATAGTGATATGGCCCAAACTCTGCTTCCAGTCTCTTCCTCACCGCTTTCTGCTTTGCCTCTCACTACTCCAGCCACGTTCTCCCTGCTCTGGCGTGTCTCCCAACTCCATGTAGTTTGTACCATACAATTTAGTATTTAATTGGATTGATTTGTACTATTACCTGTTGCCTGCATATGGTCTCTCAAACACATTTCTTGTAACTTAAAGGCAGAAACCTAAGTCTTACTTTTTTAGTTCCTAGATGCTCTGAGAACAATACTTAGTTATGCTCCCCAGATGAGTCATCTCTTGGGGTCTAGGTGCCAGGAATGTGCTGATTAGGGCTGGGTGAGGTGGCTCAAACCTATTATCCTAGCACTTTGGAAGGTGGAGGTGGGAGGATTGCTTGAGGTCAGGAGTTCAAGACCAGCCTGTGCAACATAGCAAAACATGTCTCTATAAAAAGTAAGACAAATTAGCTGGGTGCTGTGGAGTACTCCTGTAGTCCCAGCTATTAGGAAGGCTGATGTAGGAGGATCCCTTGAGCCAAGGAATTGAAGGTTGCAGAGAACTATGATCTTGCCACTGCCTTTATGCCCATGCAACAAAGTGACACCCTGTCTCAAAAAAAAAAAAAGTGCTGATTGGGGATCTGGGGAGAGGGAATGAGATGGTAGTGGGGAGGTGATCTGGTGAACTGGTTGTAAAGAGGACTGTGTGTCTACAAAGCATTTCAAACACCAATATCAGCTATTATATTAGGATTTCCAGAATATTTCCTTTTTATTTTGGTTGATTTGTGTGGCTTCAGATTATTTATTTATGTATATGTTTTCAATCGGATTTATTTATTTATTTATTTATTTATTTATTTATTTATTTTTGAGACAGAGTCTCACTATGTCACTCTCAGTAGAGTGCTGTGGCATCACAGCTCACAGCAACCTCAAACTCTTGGACGTAAGCCATTCTCTTGCTTCAGCCTCCCAAGTAGCTGGGACTACAGGTGCCCACCAAAATGCCCAGCTATTTTTCTGTTGCAGTTGTCATTGTTGCTTAGCTGGTCCGGGCTGCGTTCAAACCTGTCAGCCTCTGTGTATGTGCCTGGTGCCATAACCACTGTGCTATCTGTAGTCCCAGCTACTTGGGAGGCTGAGGCAAGAGAATGGCTTAAGCCCAACAGTTTGAGGTTGCTGGGAGCTGTGATGTCATGGCACTCTACCAAGGGCGACATAGTGAGACTGTCTCAAAAAAATAAAAAATTATTCTTCTGCTTCATCTCACCCTGCCCTAAATTATTGCTCCCCAGAAGCAACTACTTCAACTTTTAGCACCTTTTTCAAAATAATGCATTCATACTCCTGATGTTTGATGTTTTATTCTCAGATGCAGTCGACTCACTTCTATGGAAGATGAGCCCTGAACTCTCTTTTATCTTCCTCTCCCTCTCCTCCACTTCTCCCACCATCACACATACTTCCCTTCCCACATTCTCCCAAGTTAGATGGAGAGGTACTGGCCCCCCAACCAAAGCAAGTGACAGAGCCTCATGTGCTCCCCGAGGAACATTGCCCTAAGATGGAAAAACTTCTTTCTTTGTGGATATGCCCAGGCTAGTAAAAACAATCAGTTAAATGTTCACAGAAAGGAAAGTTACCGGAGGGCTTCGCACGGTTGCAGCTGGGGGCTGGGCACCTGCAGAGGTTACGGGAAGAGTGCTCTGCTCTATTCTCCTTTTAGCAAACTATTCTTTCTTAAGTTTTAGGGAACTAATCAAGTACAAGACAGCTAGAAGCCGTTGTGGTTAAGCCTTCAGCAAAGTGTTGGGAAAAGGGTCTCGATTTAGAACTAGCTATGTATGTGTCTAGCAACATGTGTGCTGAACAAAGAATTTCTCAGCAGTCTTTATGATTTCACCATTATATGTTCCTTTTTCTATTTCTATACCTTTTTTTTCTTTTGACTAGTGCTGTGTATAAGAACACCCAATAAATGTGGGAAGTCACCGCAGGCCTGAGTGAGCCTTGGTCTTCCTCTCATCATAATCATTCTGTGTGCAGTGCTTATCTCTGAGTCTCTGAGCATCTAGTTCTGAGGACAACAACAGTTAGAGAGAAATTCTATCGCAATTTTTATTAAATCAATCTTCAGCATTTATGTTAATCTGACCATAAAAATATTATTTAGAGCTGGGCCATATAGTGCACTATAGTTACATTTTGTTTTTTATTTAACTTTTGGGACAGGACTCAATCATATCTTACCTTTCTATATATTGGACAACACTTCTTTCTCAGACATTCTGACAGAACTGTAAAATTCCTCTCGATGTGGTAAAGCTCACCAGGTAATACCTAAGCACCATGTTTGTTTGTTTGTTTTTTAACTTGCTGACATCCTTTCTGGACCTTCCACATACTCTTGCTGTGTGAACTAGTGCTCTGGGCTTACTGCACAGCTTTCTTCCTGGGAAATCCCTTCCCCTCTTCCTTGTGTTATAAATTCTGTTTCCTGGATCCTGTGTTTTTCTCATTTTTCCCATAGAACTCCCTTTTAGTGAAACACATCAGTAACTACCTGACATTAGATACATGGGAGATAATGTTTTTGAAACAAGGTATATATGGGATTATTCTCTCACCCTGATTGTTTGGCTAAGATTATTATTATAGGTTGAGGTTGGGTTTGGGCTTGCGGCTGACATCTGTAATCCTAGCACTCTGGGAGGCTGAGGCAGGAGGATCCCTTGAGCTCAGGAGTTTGAGGACAGCCTGAGCAAGAATGAGACACCATCTCTACCAAAAATGAAAAATTAAGCAGTTGTCGGTAGTATTATGCCTGTAGTCCCAGCTACTTGGGAGGCTGAAGCAGGAGGGTCGCCTGAGTCCGGGAGTTTAACATTGCTGTTGCCTAGGCTGATGCCATGGCACTCTAGCCTTGGCAATAAGGTAAGAATTAGTACCCCCCCCCCAAAAAAAAAAATTCTTGCTTAGACTGGTCTTGAACTCCTGAACTCCAGCCATCCACCTACCTTGGCCTCATAAGTTCTGGAATTACAGGCGTGAGCCACTGCACCCAGCCTTATGAACCATTTAGATCAGGGAATTCGTATCCTCAGTTCTAGAATTCTCAGTTGGAATTTCATCTCAGCTGAGAAGGCATTTCTCCATTACCTTTTAGTTTCCAATGTGACCATGAAGTCTAAAGCTATTCTTTCTCTTTTTCTCCAAAAGCTTTTAGAATCTTCTCTTTAACATCCCTGAGTTCTGAATTTTGATGAAGATACGCTTTGTTGAGGAACATTTTCCACTCACAGTGCTGGTATGAAGTTATGAGCCTTATTTATTTATTTATTTTTGAGACAAAATCCCACTATGTCTCCCTTGGTAGAGTACCATAGCGTCACAGCTCACAGCAACCTCAAACTATTGAGCTTAAGCGATTTTCTTGCCTCAGCCTCTCAAGTAGCTCGGACTACAGGTGCCTGCCACAATGCCTGGCTATTTTTGTTGTTGTTGTTTTGTTGGGCTTAAGCGATTTTCTTGCCTCAGCCTCTCAAGTAGCTTGGACTACAGGTGCCTGCCACAATGCCTGGCTATTTTTGTTGTTGTTGTTGCAGGCCTGGGTGAGGTTTGAACCCGCCAACCTGGTCGTATGTAGCCAGTGCCCTACCCAGTGAGCTACGAGTGCTGCCCTATTTTTATTTTTTTTTTTTGAGACAGTCTCACTTTGTCACCCTAGGTAGAATGCCATGGGGTCACAGCTCACAGCAACTTCCAAATCTTGGGCTTAAGTGATTCTCTTGCCTCAGCCTCCCAAGTAGCTGGGACTACAGGTGCCTGCCACAACACGTGGCTATTTTTTAGAGATGGGGTCTCACTCTTGCTCAGACTGGTCTTGAACTCCTGAACTCCAGCCATCCACCTACCTTGGCCTCATAAGTTCTGGAATTACAGGCATGAGCCACTGCACCCAGCCTTAGGAACCATTTAGATCAGGGAATTCGTATCCTCAGTTCTAGAAAAAAATTCTTGTACTTTTTAAGATAATTTTCTCTCTTTTTGTTTATGGGTTTTCTTTTCCTTTTGGAACTCCTATTCATTAGATGTTTGACTTCAGAAATTAGCTTCTAATTGTATTGTTTTCTACTTTTTTTTTTATAGCTTTTGGCCCAGGCTGGGTTTGAACCCGCCACCTCTGGCGTATGGGGCCAGCGCCCCATCCATTGAGTCACAGGCGCTGCCCTGTTTTCTACTTTTTACATCTCTTAGCCTTCTTGGTTTACTTGTTAAGAGATCTCAACTCAACTTTTAGCCCATTCTATTTGTTGAATTTTTAATTTTTGCTATGATATTTTTATTTCTAGTACTTTCTTTTTTTTTTTCAAGACAGTCTCACTTCGTCACCTTCAGTAGAGTGCCATAGTGTCATAGCTCACAGCAACTTAAACTCTGGGCTCAAGTGATTCCCTTGCCTCAGCCTCCTAAGAAACAGGGACTACAGGTGCCTGCCACAACACCTGGCTATTTTTAGAGATGGGGGTCTGGCTGTAGCTCACAATGGTCTCAAACTCCCTGCCTCAGCTTCCCAAAGCACTGGGATTACAGGCTGTCCATTTCTTTTTAAGCACAAGACACTCAAAAGGCAATTTGAAGCTGTGTGTTTGAGAAGAGGATTGTCTCATAAAGATAATTTCTCTGTAGGATGATCAGGTAGTCAGAGGCTTTTTCATCAAGGGACCCCAAATATTGGTATCTGTGGGGCTTTTATTTTGAGGCCTCCAATTTCTAATCCCTTCTTCAGGTACTAAGGGCAAACAGGTTTGGTTGCCAGCATTGTTGGAGTGAATAGGTAAAGACCCTTCTGGGGTTGGGGGTGGGGGTGAGGAATGGAAGGCTTTACCTTCCTGTTCAGTGTATAGGTTTCTGCCACCATCCCCGGCTTGGGTAAGTTTTTTCTGTGAGTAAATGTCCAGTCTTCTGCCAGGGTAGGAGAAGGATTGTTGCATGATAGGGAAGGAGAGAATCTTTTATACTGTCTTCAGCTTACTCCTTATGCCTAGTGAGGCTGGAGGTACCTGATGACTCCAGAGGTACCTAATGCTCCCAGTTCCTTTTATTTTCTAGGGTTCTGTTATAGATATGTGTTTGCTTTTTTTTGGCTTCTTCCTCTGTAGGTATTGGTTTTATTTGCTTTGGCTTCCTTTGCTTTCCTAAGTCAGTTGGCATTTATCCATTTGCTTTTCATCTGTCAATTTTATTGACATATCTATAGCTACCACCTCTTCTGATATTTTTTATCCTTGATGGATCATAAATTTTTATTCTTTTACCATCATTTTGATGTGGTTTTGAGAAGGAGCAGAGAAAAATGGTCTCTAGAACACTTTTTATTTAGATGTTTATTAAATGCCTGCTAGATACAAAGAATCATGCTAGCTGCTGTTGCAGGGTATGGTTTCAGAGAAGTGAATATTAAAAAACTTCACTAATGTATGATTCATGTGTAAAAGATAAATTTATTTTTAAATTGATTTCAGGTTAGGTATTTGTCATACATACAGAGGGTGCCAAAAATATATATATACACATTTTAAGAAAAGAAAAAAACTGTATTAAATTAGTGATGCTCAAGTCATGTTTTATTTCTGCAATTATAAGAAGTGCTCAGTATGACTTGTATCCATCTTTTATTACTGGTATATATTGAATATTACAAATTTAATACAGGGTTTTCTTTTTAAAAAGGCATATACAACTCTTTGAACTCTGTATATTTATATATTCAAATTTAGTTTTCAATATGATTATTTCTTTGAATATGGTAGAGGTTGGTGGCTGACCAGGATAATTGGTTTCACATGATTTTGAATTTATATCCTGGTTTTCACCTGATCAACACTGAGGCCAATGTGCATTTATTCATTAACTCATACAATAAACTCTATTTAATGTCTGCTATCTATGAAGCATGATGCTTGTGTTTTGAAATATGCTAAAATGGGAGCCATGACAATGTCAATTACTCTTATGAAGTCTCTCTTCTCTTGGGTTTTGTGATACTCCCATCTCCTTGTTTTCTACTTTTTTTTCTAATCTCCTTGACTATCTTCTCTTTCTCTGCCCCTTAAATTCTTGTTCTTTAGGATCTAAAGTTGTTTTTCCTGGCCAGCCCCTTAAATTTGATAAAGTGCCTGCCCCTCCTTGATGCAATAAGTATATATCATGTCACTACCCTCATATCTGGAAATTGTGATTGAATATTTACTTGTTGGTTTCTGCTCCTCAATAGAATATAAGAATTTTAAGAGCAAGCACTCTGGCAAGTTTCTTTAGTAAGTTGATCATACTCTTGCAGAGCTCCTCAGTCTTTAATGTGCACCTAAACACTTGTGATGTTTTGAAAATTCAGATTATGATCTAGTAGTTTTGGAGTGGGGTGTTATGTGTTAACTTGACTGAGACTTAGGGTACCTGACATTTGGTCAATATTATTCTGGATGAGACTAGCATTAGAATCAGTATACTGAGAAAAGCAGATTGTCTTCCCTAATATGGGTCAGCCTCATCCAATCAGAGGCCTGAATGGAACAAAAAGACTGAGCAATCTAAAAGGAAGAAGGAATTCCTTGTACCTGACAGCCTTTACGCTGAGACACTGTTTTGTTTTTCCTGCATTTGAACTCAAAGTGAAATATTGGCTTTTCCTGAGTCTTGAACCTGTCAATGTGTGGACTAAAACTACACCATCCACTCTCCTGGTTCTCAGGCCTTTAGACTCAGACTGAAATTATATCATTCACTCTCCCTGGTCTCCACCTTGCCATTTCCAGATCTTGGTGTTTGTCAACCTCCATAATCACATGAGCCAAATTCCTTATAATAATAAATCTATATATGTGGATATGCATGTATACTATTCTCTCTCTCTCTCTCTCTCTCTCTCTATATATATATATATATACACACACACAGATACTATATATAAAAATATAGTTGGTGCTGTCTTTCTGGAGAACCATGACTAGTACAGATTTATGTCATAAACTTCTATGTAATACTGATGCTGATCTTTGGGTAACAAAGATTCTGGAATGGAAAATTTTCTCCTATTCCAATTTAAATTTGGTTTTTAGTTAAAATAAGACTATTTCCAGTCTGTATACCTCTGCCACTTAATTTTTCTCAGCCTGAATATAAGAATCTTCTATAATGCTCTATGGCCAAGGAAGCTCTGAGAAGCAACTGCTTCAGTATTTTTCATTTGACCACATGATTAAAAACAAACAAATAATAATTGGCATCAATGCACAGGAATGGTTTTGGAAAACCATAATCAATCCACATGTTCATAACACCCCACCCCAAAACTACTGGATCATCATAAAATAATCTTGAAGTAAAGTTACTTTTATTTATTGTCATGTGCCATTATATGTACATTATATATACTTTTCAAAAGTTGCTACTCTGCCTGGTATTTCTGTGCCTTTTGTATTAAAAAATATATGCTAAAGTGTTAGCTAATTACTGAGGTAGTTGAGTAGTTTTTAAAATGAGTGCTGTTAAATGTCTTAGTTTTTGTTAATTGCATGAGGCCCTAAAAAAAAGAGTCATTGAAAATGTACACTTTAGGAGGCTGAGGAGGGTGGATTGCCTGAGCTCACAGGTTGGAGACAAGCAACACACTATCTCTAAAAATAGCCAGGCATTGTGGAGGGTACCTGTAGTCCCAGCTACTCAGGAGGCTGAGGCAAGAGAATCACTTGAGCCCAAGAGTTTGAGGTTGCTGTGAGCTATGATGCCTTGGCTCTCTACCAAAGGTGACAGAGTGACACTCTGTCTCAAAAAAAAAAAAGTAAAATAAAATAAAATATAATTATATCCATATTTTTCTTCAAAGAACTGAAGCTTATTAAACTTTAAATATTCAAACATTTAAACATCTATTGAAATACCAATGGCTATAAACAATATGCAATTCTAAATTTTAATTAAACACAGTCTAAATCACCATAAGCTAAGCTGAATTTTAAGTAACTCGTATGTTTTAAGTGCTCTGTTCTGTTCTTACACAAAGAAGATTAACCACTTCACTACTGACCACTGCTGCAACCTTGTGGGCACTTTTTAAAATACTGTGGCTGCTGTTGAACCACATTCTTTCTATATCTAGATCAAGAAAGGGAGAGTGATCTCATAACCTGGAACACTTTGCTACTGCCACATTGGTACTCTCGGAGACTTAAAAAATTACCATTAACTGAATATACAGATGTAAATGTGTATATTTCATGTTTTGTGTTGAAAGCATCCTTACTTACATTCCTTTGCAAAAATAACATTACATTTTACTTTTAAATGCAAAACTATAAATCTCATCACTCAGATTAATCTTATAAACAAAAGTATAAATCTCATTATCCAGATAAATCTTATAAACACTTAAAAATTGGTATAGCTTTCTATTTTCAAGTGAGATAGTATACCTGGCACCAGAGTATCTCTTCTGCTATAATCAAGTAGAAAACTGGTGTAAATGTATGAATAAACTGTTTTCAAGCATTGAATTATAGATTTTGGACAAAGAGATCATGAGAGATGGCCTTCCACTTGGAAGCAGTAACTGGACTCTGTTGTAGGAAGGAGAATCTAAGAAGAGCACAGAAGTTTTGCTAGGATAAAAAGATAGGATATTTGAGTTGGGGAAGACTAAGGAGGTTAGACTTAAGAGGGAAGAATCCTAGACAAGAGGAGCTATGCAAAGAAAACTCCATAGTTCTTAATTTGGGCAGAACACTGAGCTGCATATACATAACTAGAGTAAAACTGTATGGAGTTAGGGAAGACCAATTACCAGGGAACCATAAGCCAAACAAGTACCAGTGCTCACTTAACATTGGGAAACATTTGAGTTCTGACCAACATAAGGGGAAAAGTCTTGTGTGGAACAGCAGAGGATTTAAGAGATCTCAAAAAGGCTATGGATTAAGAGTAAGCAAAGGTGGCCCTAGAATAAATACTACTTTAGACATTTCTTCCCTTATAGAGCTTAAAAACAAGGCTTCATAGGATCTGACTTATCATCAAATAACTAGACTATTTACCAAAGCAAAACTTAACACATTTCAAAGAAGACAGTGAAATCCAGGGGTTCATAATATCTAGTATCCAATAAAAAATTTCTAGAGGTCATAAGAAACAGGAAAATGTGACAAAACCAGGACAAAAGTCAGTTGACAGCAATAAATCCTGAAATGTTAGAGAGGATGAAATTAACAGACAAGGACTTTAAAAATAGCTAGTCTAAATATGTTTAAGGATTTAAAAGAAAATATAAAGAGGAGAGAAACAGAAGATATAATAAGAATGAATGGAACTTCTAGAGTAGAAAATATATTAACTGAAAAATTCACTGGATGGTCATAACAAGGAGATTAGTTATAGAAAAAGAGAAGATTAGAGAATTGACCAAATTACACTAGAAACCATCGAAATTGAAGCACACAGAGAAACGACCGAAGAAGAAATGAACAAAGCCTCCATGACCTGAAGAACAATATAAAGTGATCTAACATGCATGAAATTCATATTCTTTTTTCTTTTTTTGGAGACAGAGTCTCACTTTTCACCGTTGGTAGAGTGCTGTAGTGTCATAGCTCACAGCAACCTCAAACTCTTGAGCTCAAGTGATTCTCTTGGCTCAACCTCCTGAGTAGCTGAGACTACAGATGGCCTCCACAATGCCTGCCTATTTTTAGAGATGCGGGTCTCGCTCTTGCTCAAGCTTGTCTCGAACCTGTGAACTCAGGCAATCCACGGCCTTGCAATCTTTCCAGAGTGCTAGGATTACAAGCATGATCCACCACACTCAGACTATACCACAGTTTATTAATCTATTTGTGGATAGTTGAGCACTTGGGTAGTTTCCACATCTTGGTGATTGTGAATTGACACAATTAAAGGGATGGAGGAGGAAGTTGGTAAACTCTCACCTAACAGGTACAATACAGACCTTCTGGTGAGAGGCTGAACTACAACTTGGACTTAACAAATGCAAACAATGTAACCTTATCATATATGTCCTTATATTAATCTGAAATTTTAAAAAATGTCTCCCTTTTACTATCTTCTTTATCATCAGGTAAAGAAAAAAATCATTGAGGGCCAGACTGGGTGAATATGGAAGGTGTTCCAATATAGTTACTTGTTTACCAGCTAAATACTCCCTCACAGACAGTGCCAATGTGAGATGGTGCGTTGTGATGCAAGAGCCACACTTTTCTCATGCCAAGAGTTTAGTTAAGATTTTCCATTTTCCCTATCTATGTTTACATGTTCTGCTATGCTTCTAACAGTTAGCCCGTGATTTTGACGCACAACTTGATGAATTTTTGCAGTGTTTTGGTCAGTTTTGCTCGTTACTAATTGCCTTGACTCCTCTTCATTAGTGACACTTTCTCTCCCCTCAGAAAAATCTTTTACCCATTGGTACACTGCCATTTTCTTCATAGCATTATCCCCATAAAGTTAGACTAACATGTCCCTGATTTCACTTCCACTCTTGCTAAGTTTAACAAGAAAAAACAAAATTTTTTTTGAGCAAAGTCTTACCTTGTTACCAGGTTAGAGTGCCAGGGTGTTAGCTAGCTCACAGCAACTTCAACTTCCTGGGCTCAAGCAACGTTTCAAGTAGCTGGAACTACAGGCACCCTCCACAGCACCTGGATAATTTTTCTAATTTTAGTAGCGATGAGGTCTCACTCCTACCCAAATCTTAAACTCTTGAGCTCAATGGATCCTCCTATGTAGGCCTCCCAGGATGCTAGGATTACAGGCATGACCCACCACACCCTGCCTTAACAAGAAATTTAATGTTTGTTCATTGCTATAATTCAAGCTCTGACATTCTTATGAGGGCACATGAAAACATGCAACAAAAATAATGAATGCCACTCAGCAAGACACTTCCACATGTCATCATGAACACAATTATGAGATATTGATACACCAAGGTTATGCACCCTTATCAAGTTGTTTGTATAGTGCTGCCAACATAAGCACACAGTGGCAAGTTCATGAACTTACTTGTCAGACCCTGTACATTTGTATTAGCCCTTTGGTTATATGTGTTGACATTTTCAATATACCAATATATTCTACAAATCTGTGATAGGTCTTTTTCTTCTCTTTATGGAATTTTTAAAAAATTTCAGGTAAAAATGTGAGGGTACAAACAATTAGCTTACAATGTTTGCATTTGTTAGGTAGAGTCCCCGTGGTAGTTGTGTCCCATATCCAATATCTTTATGGATATTTTTTTGACTACAAATTCATAATTTTGAAAGAATCAGTTTATTAATCTTTTGTTTTATAGTTAATATATTTTGTATCCTCAAAAATCTTTCTCTATTTCACATTCATGAAGGTATTCTCTTGTAAAAGAGGTATTCTCTTCTAAAACTCTTATTATTTTGCTTTTCACATGTAGATCTACATTCCACATGAAACTGTTTTGTATGGTGTGTGAAAGGACTGAGGTAGACATTGTTAGGGTAGACATATAATTTTCCTGAAAACACTTATTGGAAAGATGTCCACACTAGTTTTTGTCCATATATATTTGAGAATATTTCTGGGCTCTCATATTCTGTTAGTCTGTCTATTCTTTATGTTAATACCACAGCATCTTAATAACTGTAGTTGTGTAATTAATCTTCGTATCCAGTAGAGCAAAGTCTTTCCACTTTTTTTTTTTTTTTTGTCAAATGGTCAGTATTATTGACATGTGTCTACATATTTTAGAAGCAACTTGTCAGATTTCACAAAGATTCTTGGATTTTGACAGAGATGGAATTGAATCTGCAGATCAATTTGAAGATAATTGGCAATACAAAAATAAGAGATCTTCTGAACCATGAATTCACTATCCTTTTTTTACACTTCCTAATTTTTTTCCAGTAGAAATTTAGTTTTCTGCTAGTTTGTTCTAAACTCTTTTATAAAGTCACTAATCCCATTCATGAGGACTCTGCCCATGAATACACCTCCTAATGACACTATCTCTTAATACAATTGTGTTGAGGACTAAATTTAAATATAAATTTTGGAGAGAGCATAAACATTCAAACCATAGCATACCATTTATTTATTTTTCTTGTCTAATCCTACTTGTTTGAACCTCTAACATATGATAAATAGAAGTGGGGATAAGCAGCATTATTATGTTTATTACAGTCTCATTGGAAAATCTTTTTAGACATTTTGCCATTCAACATGATGTAGTGTTTTTTGTAATCATCTTTTTGTTTATTTAAAGTAGTTCTTTTCAAGTACTGGTTTGCTCAAAGTGGTTGTTTTTTGGGTTTTTGTTTGTTTGCTTGTTTGTTTTTGCTTCTTTCATCCAGAAAGGACTTTTTTTTTCTTGAGACAGAATCTCACTATATCGCCCTCTGTAGAGTGCTCTCACATCACAGCTCATAGCAATCTCAAACTCTAAAGCTCAAGTGATTCTCTTGTATCAGCCTCCCAAGTAGCTGGGACTACAGGTGCCCATTCTTTTTGAGCCAGAGGTCTTACTGTTGCCTAGGCTGAAGTGCAGTAGCTATTCACAGGTGCAATGATAGCACACTACTGCCTTGAATTTTTGGCCTCAAATTATCCTCCCACCTCATTTTCTTGAGTAGCTGGGATTATAGGTGTGCCATTGTGCCCAGCTTGGATGTTAAGTTTTATCAAATACTTTTCTGCACTTGCTGAAGTGGTCATATAATTTATTTTCTAATGTGGTACATTAAATATAGTCATATGTTACATAATGATGTTTTTGGTCAATGAGTGATCAAATATATGTGGTGTCCCTATAAGATTGTAATATTATACTTTTGATGTAACTTTTCTATGAAAAGATATGTTTAGACATACAAACATTTAACATTGTGTTGTAATTGCCTACAGTATTCAGTACAGTAATACAACATATGCCATTCATATTTGTAACCTAGGATCAATAGGCAATGTATCATATACCTTAAGTATGTATTAGGCTGTACCATCTAGATGTGGATAAATATACTAAGTATACTGCATGTTGTTCACACTACGATGAAATCACCTAATGTGCATTGCTTGGAGTGTATCCCTGTTGTTAAGCAATGTATAAATATGTACTAATTCTCTAATGTTAAGCCAAACTTGTCTCAGTCCTGAAATTCACTGAACATGAATGTTACAAATTGCTCACAAAGTTCGATAATACATAGTATTTTGCTTAAGATATTTGCATCTATATTAATGAATCAGATTGGTCTGTTAGAACTGCCTGTTTTATAGTCTTCTTGTTAGTTCAGAGGTCTTAAATATTTGGATAAATTTATTGCAATTTAATTTTTGGATACTGTTGTAAGTGGGTATTAGTTAAAAGAGTTTTCTACAGTGGACCAGTGGAGGTGGCTCATGACTATAGTCGTACCAACCAGGAAGGCTGAGATTGGAGGATCTCCCTGGGCTCAGGAGTTGAAGAACCGTCTGACTAAGAGGGAGATCACAGGGATATTAAAATAGAAAAATTAGCTAACCATTGTGGTGGGTAGTCTGAGATACTTTGGAGGCTGAGGCCAAAGGATCACTTGAGCCCCAGAAATTGAGGTTTCTGTGACCATTGATGATACCACAGCACTCTACTTGGGGCGAAAGAGTAAGACTATATATCCAAAAACCAACCAACCAAATCACACATGCAAATAAGAGAGTTTTCCAAAGTATTCTGATGGTTACAATATCTTGAGTCCCAGGTGGATCTCCTTCAAGTGTCTGTGATTCCTGATGTTTCACATGTAGGTTCTCCTTATTTTGGACTGTGTGCAAAACAGTGTCGTTAATGATTTATTTCTAAAAATAATTTGAGTGGAAGGATGAGTTTATCTTCCTGAAATGGTGGTGTACCTTACTTTCTGCTTTATGCTTAAAGAAACGCAACAAAAATACAGCAGCCAGTGGCCTGGGCCACATCGTACATGGGCAGATCAAGGTGGGCAGCTTAATCTCTTCCTGGTTTTCCTGCTAGCAAGGAACCCTTCATAGGTGGGACCAAAGTAAACAGTCTTTGGGATACTCAGTTGAAATTTTGTGCATGTAGAACACTTGTAGTTAGAAGAGAATATTGCCCAGCATTTATTCCAGTTAGAAATACACAAATACTTCAGGATCTTGACCCCACCTCTTGAAAGTTTCTGTCCACACTCTGCTCTGGATTTCGGATGATCCAGGAATGATCATCTCCCACTTGAGGCCTGAGCAAGAGTGAGATGCCCTCTCTACTAAAAGTGGAAAAAAGAGCTGGGTGTAGTGCTGCATACCTGCAGTCCCAGCTTCCTGGGAGGCTGAGGCAAGAGGTTCCCTGGAGCCTGACACTTTCAGGTTTCTGTGAGCTTTGATGACGCCAGGCCAGTCTACCCAGGGTGACAGCTTGTCTACACACACACAGAGACAGGAGCGCGTGCCCACAATTCTTCCCCCGCCACCCCACCCCCATCCCCACAGACACACACACTCACATAGTCGCACACAGCGAGTTTTCTATTCCTCGGTGATGGCTCCAGTACCTCGCGTCCCAGGGGGGATCTGTTCCAAGTGTGTGTGATTACTGACGTTTCACATTTAGGTTGCACTTATTTTGGTTGCAGCCGGCATTGTTGTTTGGCGGGCCCGGGCTGGATTCCAATCCACCAGCTCAGGTGTATGTGGCTGGCGCTTTAGTCGCTCGAGCCACAGGCGCCGAGCCAGGTTATACTTATTTTGGACTGTGTGCAGAGCAGTGTCGTTCACGAGTTACTTTTAGAAATAATTTTGAGATATAAGAATTGTTGAGAAGAAGGAGGAAGTTACCCTCCCGTAGTGCGGTGCGGATTTGTTTCTGCCTAGTGCCCGGAGGGAGGCATCAGCAAGGCGGAAACCCCCTAGTCTACTTTCAGGAACCCAGAAGGGTCTAACCGTGCCACACGGTTAACGGGAAAGTCAGGGTGGGCAGCTTCATGTCTTGCTTGTTTTTAACTCCGAGAGCGGGACCCGGCATAGGTGGGACCAAAGTCTCCTATCTTGCTGGCTCCCGGGTTTCCATTTCTGTGCACAGTAGGGCACCTTGGAGTCGAGAACACTACCCAGCATTTTTCACTGTTACGAGTATGCAAATGTTCCTGGGGTGGGCGAGAGGGAAGGAAAGTGGCTCCCAATAGCATGGTCGCATGTGTGGATGAGTGAACGCACGCGCACACACACACAGAGTAACAGGTGTAGGTGTAGCTGTGGGATAAAGTCCTAGAAACGAAAATGCTGTACCCAAACGTTGGTGTGCGTACATTATGATATATGTGGGTCTGTCTCACAGAACGCCGGTGGACGTAAAGGAAAGAGGATTCCGGTGAGAAGAAATAGGCCATTTATTCGGAACTTCAAGGGAGTTGGCAAGCGTGACTTGTGTTGGTCGCTGAATCAAGGGTGGGGGGAAGCTTTCTACTGAAAAGTAGGCAGGGTTTGGGGTAGTATCTGAAATTCTGAAGCCAGAAAATGCCCCTGTTGATGAGGAAGGGATTGGCGTGGACCGGGCAGAAGCAGGACATCACCTGCCATCGATTTGGAGCTTATCTTCACCATCCTAGGCCAGTTGCCACCGAGGAGATGGGGTTTCCTGGACTTCCGCTGCAGAGGTCGGGCTTCCGATTTCTGGGACGGTGGCTGCAGAGCTTCTCATGTGGTTATGATGGTCCTTTGTCTCTAGAGTCCGTCTCTGCCCCTGGAAGGGTTGTGGCTGGACCCAAAACTCGATACGTTGAAAACCTTACCTGTCCACTCTCCTGGAAGTTGTATCAGTTTCTACATCTCCAAGCCTCGTGTGGCCATCGACAGACACAGGGGCTACCATCATCTCCGTCTCTGGAGCTTTCCTCATCTGATGGAAACAACTGCATTGTACTATGCTCCGTATCTGGCTTGCCTCAGCTCGAGCATCTTTTCCTATCCCGAACGGTCATGTGCGTTCCTCGTTCTGCCAACCCGTGCTTACTTACGTCTCGCCTGCTGTGGATCGAGTTTTGTTTTCACGGAGTCACCTTTGTCAGGTCTGTCAATAAACTCCAGGATTAAAGAAAGGCACGCCAAACACCCAGGTCTAGGTAGAACTTTATTTATTCACCTAAGTGCGATGGAGAGCTCAGATTATTTAAACTACGTCTTAAATTCAACAAAGGGATTAGTTAACAAGGAAAGCATAATGGATCTTCCAATCCCCAGTGAGACGGGAGCGTCACCCCTTCAGGATTCTGAAGTGTCCTGGAAGCAGGGAGGCAGTGGCTGGGCCAGGCAGGACCTCACAGGCGCGAGGCTTGAAGACTGCAGGGCTCAGAGTCCCCACGTCGCCAGCCAGCAAGAGTCTGGTGGTCTGGTGTCCTTTGGAAGTGTCATTCCTCCCGTCCTCCCCTTCCCCGTCTCTCCCCCCCCCCTCCCGCATACCTCTGGCCCCCCGCCCCAACACACAAGCACACACACACCCCCACTGCCAAGGCGAGTCCTCAGTGTATCAGCGGCGGAACCGCCTCTGGTAATCTCTGATGGCTTTGGCCATCAGCGGAGCCGGTTTCTTGGCGGCCGGTTTGGGTTTCCGGGAACCGCACGGGGGCGCCAGGGCCGGGCTGGCCATGCTCGGGCAGCCCTGGGCCCGGCTTTCAGGGGCGCTGTCCCGGGCGGCCTGGCCGCTTCCCCTCGGGTGTGGTGCCGCCCTGCTGTCGGCACTGGTGGGGCCTGGCGCTGCTCCGGTGCCGCACTCCGGGTCCTGCCTCCTCCGCGCGGCGTGAGGCGGCTGGGTCACTGGGCCGAAAACCATCATCTGGGTCCGTCGGCCTCTGAACTCCGTGGACCGGTGGGCAGATCGGATATTCTCGACCACTTCCCGCAGCCGCCGTGCTCGGGCCTCTTGAAGGCGCAGGTCCATGTCCCGCCAGGACTCGCCCTGCTCCGCCTCGTCTCCTTCGACCTCCCGGCCACAGTGAATTTTCCACAGCTGGTGTGTTTCTCGGACGAGTGCGTGATTGCATTTCTCCACGCCGTGCAGCTGCTCGGGAGTACACTCCTCCAAAACCGGTTCCAGAACGCAGCAGGGGACTCCTCCCAGTGGACGGATGGAGTCGCCGCACTTTCTGAGTCCCCGGACGCAGGGCTGCTGCACACTCATGGGCTGGGAGGGGCCGGCGCCCCTGCGACCGGAGTATACCTGCGTCTTCGAATTCATCCTGCGACCGGTAAATCCGGCTGCGGCTTCTTCCTTTGGTGACCAGGGTGCTTCTGGCTCTGCTTGGGAGGACATGGCCTCGAGGGCAGTAAGCAACTCGTACATGTCCTCGGTCGGCAGCAGTGGCCGGTCCGGCGGCAACTCCGGCCAGCCGTCGGTGGGAGCCTTTCCCAGCTCGGCCGGGTCAGCCTCCGTCGGCTGCAGCTTCTCAGACTGGCGTTCCTTGACCTTGGTTGGTTTCGGGACCGAGGGCGCGTGTTTCCCAGCGCGGGTGGAGTCGGTGCCTTTAAGCGCCTTCGTGGAGGTTTTCCCAGTGGTCTTGCTCTTCTTGGGAAGCTGGCGGTAGTCATGGTCGAGGGCTTGTTCAAAGGACATGGCAGGCTGCTGGAATTCCTGGTCCTCAGCGGCCTGGTGAGCGGCAGGGAGAGAGCGTCCCGACTCTCTAAGGCGCTGGCACAGTTCCCTGGGCCTTTCCCTTGGGGAGCGCCCCTCCGTGCCCTCGTCCTGAAGGGCACCGCTGGGGCGCTTTGGGGAGTGGCTGTGCTGCAAGTCCTGTTGGTCGCGCGACACAAGAAGCAGCTTCTTCCACCGGGCCGCCAGGTCCCTGGCGAAGTCGCCTACGTGGTCGTGTTTGCGCAGGCACTTCACGGTTCTCCGGATCCCAGTCTCGGCGAGGATGTGTGCCGTCACAGGCAAGGTGGAGAGTTTCTTCAGATATTTCTGGACCTTCTTCGGGTCGTTCCTGTTGGCCAGACGCGCCTGCAGCTTCTCCACCGCCCGCACCGTCCACCCCTCCGCCATGGCCGGCCAACCCTCCCCGCTGCAGCTGAGCAGGCGTGGGTCCCGGAGCTGAAGCTCTGAGCTTGGTGCTTGGTGCTCCGTGCAGCGGGACACTCGGTCCGGGCACGCCGCCCTCGCTGGCCCTCGCTGACCCAGGCCTGGTCCTGGGAGGCTGGAGGCACAGCCTGGAGCGACCTCCCTGCTGTGCAGTCCAGGGCGCAATGAAAGCCCAACGGCCGGCCCTGTCGGCCTTATATAGGTCTGCCGCGCCTCGCCTCGCCTCGCCCCGCCCCACCCCGCCCCGCCCACCCAGCCCCTCCCACCCCGCCTCCGGGCCAGGAGTCACAGCCTCACGTTTGACCTGGGCTGACCCTGTCCCAGACTTAGCCGGAGACAGGGAGACAGGCCCACGGGAGGACCCACAGTGGGTGCTCTGTCTCGCGGGACCCTGCTGGGAAAGCCACGTTCCATCTCCTATCACACACCTTTGAAGACATGCTTCAGGATCTTGATGCCACCTGTTGAAAGCTTCTGTCCACAGCTGGGCTCTGGTCTTCGACTGCCCTGGGCACCGGTGGAACAGAAAGTCTGCTCGACTGGAATTTCTCAGTCAGAATTGTGCGGGCTGAACCCACTGATACCTCAGGGCCTAGGGTGTTGTGTGCGCTGTGACTCACCAGTCTTCTCAAATCGGGGCACAAACGCGATGCGAGTTGTCACGTTGTATGCCTTGGGGTAGGGGGCATTGTCCCCACAGACTTTTCACAAAAACGTCAGCGGTTTGACCATTTTCCCACAGAGGCTCTACCATCAATTGGATGTGTGTTCCTGCGCCAGCGGGGGCGGGGTTCACGTTGCTCAAGGGCGGGCTCTTTCCCAAGGAATGTCTAATCCCACTGAGGGCCTCAAACTCGATCCCAGACACCTTTTAACACGTTGGTATCAGCGTATTTGGGGACAAGCAGTTTTTGAAATCCGGGCACAGTTTTTCCATCCTATGCACTTTCCGTTAACTTTTGGAAGACTCCTCCGAGGAAGTAGTGTCTGTGACCTAGAGACTGAAAATCTAGGAGAGGGTGTGTGTAGCTTATCTGCAAATACCTTGCTTTTTCATATCAAGAACTTGAGTGGCAGAGAATTTGGGTTAAGAAGTGGGGGACCAGGTCCGGAACCAATCCCCAAGTTGTAGAGTGCATTTACAAAATCCCCACGACACCCATAAAAGAGAATCCACACACCCTGACCTAGCTTCCTCACTCTTATCTGCTGACATCCTATGTCATCAAAATATCCCATTGGGCTGGTTGGTGTGGCTGGCGCCTATAATCTATTTATCTATTTTATTTCTTTTTTCTTTTGTTTTTTTTTTGTAGAGACAGAGTCTCACTTTACCGCCCTCAGGTAGAGTGCCATGGCGTCACACGGCTCACAGCAACCTCTAAGTCTTGGGGTTAAGCTATTCTCTTGCCTCAGCCTCCCGAGTAGCTGGGACTACAGGCGCCCGCCACATTATTTATTTTTTCAAAAAACCAATTCCTTGTTTCATTAATTTCCTGAATGATTCTTTTGATTTCAATTTCATTGATCTCTCATTTAATTTTAGGTATTTCTTTTCTTCTGCTGGGTTTAGGCTTAGATTGTTCTTCTTTTTCCAATTCGATCAGATGGCCTGTGAGTTTGTTGATATGCTCTCTTTCTGTTTTTCGAATATAGGCTTCTAAAGAGATAAATTTTCCACTCAGGACTGCTTTTGCTGTATCCCATAGGTTTTGGTAACTTGTGTCTTCATTGTTGTTATACTCAAGGAAGTTAATGATTTCCTTTTTTATTTCTTACTGCACCCAACTGTCATTGAGCATAAGGTTGTTTAACTTCCATGCCTATCTGTGAGGTTGAGCATTTTTGTTGGAGTTGAGTTCCACTTTCAGTGCCTTGTGGTCTGAGAAGATGGAAAGTAGAATTTCAATTCTTTTGATTCTGTTGAGGTTTGTTTTGTGTCCTAGGATATGATCAATTTTGGAGAATGTTCCATGGGATGATGAGAAGGATGTATATTCTTTATCTTTGGGATGGAGTCTTCTATATATGTCTCTCAAGCACAGTTGTTCTAGGGTCTCATTTAAATCTCTAACATCTTTATTTAATTTCTGTTTAGAGGAGCTGTCCATCTCTGAGAGAGGGGTGTTGTAGTCCCCTGTTATTATGGTGTTATAGGATATTACATTGCTCAAACTAAGCAAAGTCTGTTTCAAGAATCTGGAAGCATTTATATTGGGTGCATAAATATTTAGAATTGAAATGTCTTCTTGTTGTATTTTTCCCTTGACCAATATGAAGTGACCATCATTGTCTTTTTGAGTTTATTTGCTTTAAATCCACATGTATCTGAAAAGAAGTTTGCAACCTCTCTTTTCTTCTGAATTCCATTTGCCTGAAAAATTGACTTCCAACCTTTAACTCTGAGTTTTAATTTGTCTTTTGACGTGAGGTGTGTTTCCTGCAGACAGCAAATGGATGGCTTGTGTTTTTTAATCCAATCAGCCAATCTATGCCTCTTCGGTGGGAAATTCAAGCCATTGACATTTATTGAGATAATTGATAAGTGTGGGAGTGTTCTATTCATCTTATTTTGTGAAAATCTATTGCTTAGTTTTGTCTTTTGCATCATTGTGGAAACTAGGTCCTGTCCTTTAATTTCTGAGTGTTTACTTTGCTGAAGGTCCATTGTGATGGTCAGTGCGTAAAACAGGTTGAAATATTTCCTGTAAAGCTGGTCTTGTTGTGGCAAATTTCCTCAGTGTTTGAATATCAATAAAAGATTTGATTTCTCCATCAATTTTAAAGCTTAGCTTAGTGGGATATAGAATTCCGGGCTGGAAATTATTCTGTTTAAGTAGATTAAAGACAGATGACCATTGCCTTCTGGCCTGAAAAGTTTCATTAGAGAAGTCCACGGTCACCCTGATGGATTTGCCCCTGTAGGTCAGTTGGTGCTTGCTGCTGGCAGCTTGCAAAATCTTTACTTTTGTCTTGACTAGATAGATTCATCACAGTGTGCCTTAGAGAAGCTCTATTTGAATTGAGGTGATCAGGGGACTGATATCCCTCTGAAAAGAGTATGTCAGAATCTTTGGTGATATTTGGGAAATTTTCATTTATAATATTCTCTAGAATGGCTTCCATTCCTCTGAGGCATTCTTCTTCCCCTTCTTGGATAACTGTAACTTGTATATTTGAACGCTTCATAAAGTCCCATAATTCTGTCAGTGAATGTTCTGCTTTCTCTCTCTTCTTTTCTGCCTCTTTAACTACCTGAGTTATCTCAAGAGCTTTTATCCTCTACCTCTGAGATTCTTTCTTCTGCATGATCTAATCTGTTGTTGATACTTTCTATTGCATCCTTAAGTTCCCTAATTGACTGCTTCAGTTCCTTAAGCTCTGCTATATCCTTTCTATATTGTTTGCATCATTCATCTCTTATTTGATTCTGTTTTTGGATTTCTTTTTGGTTATTTTCCACTTTGTCAGCAATTTCCTTCATTGTTTTTTGGTTGTTTTCCACTTTCTCAGCAATTTCTTTCATTGTTTTTGATTGTTTCCCACTTTATCAGCAATTCCCTTCATAGTTTTCATCATCTGTATTTTAAATTCCCCTTTTGTCATTTCTAACATTTCTTTATAGGAGGAGTCCTCTGCTGTAGCTACCTCGCGATCCCTAGAAGGGGTTACTCTGGACTGTATTTCGTGTTCCCAGGATTTTTCTGCTGATTCTTCTTCATGAGTGCTTTCTTGTATCTGTTTCCTTACCCTAATTATCCTTTCACTTATTCTTGCTCTTTAAAGTTTTAATGAGTTCTTTTCATACGGGACCAGAAGGATGAGAAAATTGAAGAGCAAGAAGGGAAAAAATATTTTAAAAAGAAAGAAAAAAGAGAAAGAAGAGGGGGTGAGTAGAAGGAAATACTGACAAAAAGAAGAAAGGCACTGAAAGAAAGAAACAGGTGTATAGTAGGGTACTATGACCCAACCTTGAAGACCCCCAGCCTCTGGGGGTGCTGGGTTGGTGATTCCCTTGAGGTCAACAGCTCTTAGCCAGCCAGATCAGACTCAGTACCCCACCTCCACCTGGTAGAGAGGAAAGCCAAAAATACTATAAATCAAACCAAAACAAACAGGCAAGAACCCTTATGGGATAACATTGGGAGGAGAACAAATAATACGGGGAGAAACACTGGCAAAAATGAAATTCTAATTGTTAAAGAAGGCAAAAATGGAAGATGTATTTAAACTAGGATAGTGAAAAAAGAAGAAACAAAAAAGAAAAAAAGAGAAGAAAAATGCCAAAGAAGAAGTTTTTTAGCTTGAGGGTCAAGATGTCCAACTGGATGCAGCCTCCAACATAGGCTCCTGTCCAGAGAGAAGGATAATGTCCAGAGGATATCCAATTGAGCTGAAGACAGGAAGCCCAACCAAGAGAGAAGAGAGATAACTACAGGTCACCCTCGCTGAGGCAAGCTGAGATTCCAAGACAACAATCTCCAGGTACAAAACTCAACCAAAAGGAAAAATGCCCAACCCCTCTCCCAAGAAAGCTGCGGGTTCTTTTCTTTTTTTCCTGTTCCTTTCACTCTTCGTTTGCTCCTGTGGGATTTCTCTTGTCTCAACCCACAGGTGAGAGCAGTAAGAAGTGGGGACTTCTTCCTCCAGAGGGACCCTGTGGTGACTCTGATCATTTTCCTATAAGGCAGAAAAACTGAACTTACATTTTCCCTGCCATTCTGAACTTTCAGTCCACCCTTCTCCCCTAACTGGATAAACCAGATCCCTAACCACTGCAGAGACTGAGGGAGGAGGCTCATTAGCAGTGCCCCACCTGCCCCCACCCCACCACCCTCCCCCCCCGCCAGCCTGCCTGAATGAGTACCCCACCCCCGCTCCCTCCCTGCCTCTGCACTGCACCCCGCCCACCTGGAGACCACTGAGGCCTTGCGCTGCACCCACCCAGAGACCTCCGAGGTCGGCTCTATGCCCCACCCACCGGGGGTCCACCAAGGCTGTGTGCTGTGCCCTGCCCATCCAGAGACCACTGAAGCTGCATGCTGAGCCTGCCCTGCCTCCACACTAGGCCCCCACCTGACCAGAATCACCAGTGGAGTAGTGATCTTGCTGAAGTCACTGGGTGCTAGATACTGCCAGAATCCATGCAGTGTACCCCACCCTGCTGCCAGATCCGTGTGCAGCACACTCTTAGAGCTGCTCCTACCACCAGAATTCTCCGGCTTTGACGGCGGTAGTGGAACTGTGCCAGGGCACTTCCCACAAAGATCCAGCAACAATAGAGTGATCACACCGGGGTCCAATCTTGGAGAAATACCTCCCCAACTCTGTGCCCTGTCAGAGGAAACTAAAAGTCACTCTATAGGGATACTGGTGCTGCAGAGTGACAGGGACAAAGGTGTGGTGGGCTGAGGGAAATAATCATTTGCAGGCCTGGTACCCCCAGGATTAGACTGAGCCCAAGTGGAACACTCGCCAGTGGAAATAGAACATCCGAGGTAGGCAGGCTTCAGCTCCCACAGCTGGCTGGTAGCCGAGAGCAGTGGCCGGGCCTTGGGGGTATTGATCTTCCTTTGACTCTGACAGGTGCTAAGCCCTGGCACTTACTTCATATTATTGGAGGAAACAGGACTGCAGCAGCCCTGCGGAGTCACCAGTTATAAGGCATGAAAAAAGGAAGAAAGTGGAGAAAGAGACACAGCCCCCTGGTCCTACTGTGCTACCGGGCGGGCCTTTCTGACTCTGTAGAGCACAGAGAGAGCCAAATATGAGCAGCCAGTAGACCTCTGCTACCTCGCTACTGGAGACCTTTCAAACTCTCCCACCTGAGAGTTCTTACTGACAGAGTCAATTGGTTCAGAACTCCTAACTTGGGACAATTACCCAAGGACCCTCTAGGGGGATATCCTGGTTGTTTAGTAACAGGAAGGGTCAATTTTCCCATTCCAATTGTTGTCTGGGGAGGTGAGCTTTCTTAATTGCTTGTATTTCTTCACAGCTAAAACTTCTCCAGAGCCACTGATCCACCAGGATAGGACAAGAACCAGTTGAATACAAGACTGAGCCACCTAACCCCACCACATCAAGCAGGTTTCCCCAGCCTCAAACTGTAATACTGTATAGGTCCTTTGCAAAGCTGCAGTCATGAGTCTCAGATCCTTAACAAAGGGCTGGTTAACCACAACCCCAGGAAACCCCAATCCAATCTCACCTTACGAGACCACCTAGCCAACAGTGAAAAACAATCATGAGGCATAATCAGTGGGAAAACTCTGGCAACATGAACAATCAGAATAGATCAACTTCCCTAAAAAATGATGAAGCAGATACAGTACAAGATCCTATTCCCAAACAAATGGCTGAGATGATAGAAATTGAGTTCAGAATTTGGATAGCAAATAGGATCAACAAAATGGAGGAAATGATGAAATTAGAATTTAAAGCAGAAATTCAAAACATCTCTCAAGAATTTAACGAATTTAAAGACAAAATGACCAAAGATTTTGACACATTAAAGCAAGAATTTGCAGCCCTCAAAGATCTAAAAAATACAGTAGAATCCCTCAGTAACAGAATGGAGTAGGCAGAAGAAAGGATCTCTTTGTATTGAAGACAAAGCTCTTGAACACTCCCAAAACACTCAAAGCTTGTCTTTGTGTTGAAGACAAAGCTCTTGAACACTCCCAAACACTCAAAGAGGAAAAAAAACAGTGGAGAACAAAAACGGATCATTCTTTCACAGAGCTCTGGAATAATTTGAAGAGGTCTAATATTCGCCTTATAGGAATACCTGAAAGTGATGAGCTTGCTGCAAAGAATACAGATGCTTTGCTTCATGAAATAATTAAATAGAATTTCCCAGACATGCCCAAATATTCTGAAATTCAGATAGCAGACAGTTTCAGAACACTGGCATGACTCAATGTGAATAAAAATTCTCATAGACACATTATAATTAATTTTGCTAAAGTTAATATGAAGGAGAAAATTCTGAAAGCTGTAAGAAGTAAGAAAACCATTACATACAAGGGGAAGAGCATTAGAATGACTGCAGATCTCTCCACTGAAACCTTTCAAGCTAGAAGAGGGTGGTCATCAACCTTTAATCTCCTTAAACAAAATAACTTTCAACCCAGGATCCTGTATCCAGCTAAACTGAGTTTCATTTATGAGAAATTATGATGACATTCACATGTTGAAGAAATTTGCCATAACTAAACCAGCTCTTCAGGAAATTCTCAGACCTATCCTCCATAATGAACAACACAATCCTCCACCACAAAGTAGAATCACTCAGAAACTTTTGATCAAATTCTAACTTCTATACTGTCAAAAGGATTAAAAAGGTCCACTGGACTTTCAAAAAACTCAATACACAAAACTCTGTCGGATTTTTTTTTTTTATTAAATCATAACTGTATACATTGATATGATCATGGGGCATCATACACTTGCTTCATAAACCATTTGACACATTTTTATCACAGTGGTTAACATAGCCTTTCTGACGTTATCTCAGTTACTGTGCCAAAACATTTACATTCTACATTTACCAAGTTTCGCAAATACCCCTGTAAGATGCACCACAGGTGTGATCCCACCGATCCCCCTCCCTCTACCCACCCCCCATTCCCACTTCCCCCTATTGTTAAGTTGTAGCTGGGTTATAGCTTTCATGTGAGAGTCCCAAATTAGTTTCATAGTAGGGCTGTGTACATTGGGTACTTTTTCTTCCATTCTTGGGATACTTTACTAAGAAGAATATGTTCCAGCTCCATCCATGTAAACATAAAAGAAGTAAAGTCTCCATCTTTCTTTAAGGCTGCATAGTATTCCATGGTATACATATACCACAATTTATTAATCCATTCGTGGATCTATGGGCACTTGGGCTTTTTCCATGACTTAGCTATTATGAATTGGGCTGCAATAAACATTCTGGTACAAATATCTTTGCTATGTTGTGATTTTTGGTCTTCTGGGTATATGCCCAGCAAAGGAATTACAGGATTGAATGGCAGATCTATTTTTAGATCTCTGAGTGTTCTCCATATATCTTTCCAAAAGGAATGTATTAATTTGCATTCCCACCAGCAGTGCAGAAGTGTTCCCTTTTCTCCGCATCCATGCCAACATCTCTGGTCTTGAGATTTTGTGATATAGGCTAGTCTCATTGGAGTTAGATGATATCTCAAAGTAGTTTTGATTTGCATTTCTCTAATGATTAAAGATGATGAGCATTTTTTCATATGTCTGAAGGCCTTGCGCCTGTCTTCTTCAGAGAAGTTTCTCTTCAAATCCCTTGCCCAGCCTGCGATGGGATCCCTTGTTTTTTTCTTGCTGATGCGTTTGAGTTCTCTGTGGATTCTGGTTATTAAACCTTTGTGAGAGATATACCCTGCAAATATCTTCTCCCATTCTGAGGGCTGTCTGCTTGCTCTGCTTACTGTGTTCTTAGCTGTGCAGAAACTTTTTAGTTTGATCAAGTCCCAGTAGTGTATTTTTGAAGCTGCTTCAATTGCCCGGGGGGTTCTCCTCATGAAAAACTCACCCAGACCAATTTCTTCAAGGGTTTTCCCTGCATTCTCCTCTAGTATTTTTATAGTTTCATGTTTTAAGTTTAAATCTTTAATCCAATGAGAGTCTATCTTAGTTAATGGTGAAAGGTGTGGGTCCAATTTCAGTCTTCTGCAGGTTGCCAGCCAGTTCTCCCAGCATCATTTGTTAAATAGGGAATCTTTTCCCCATTGAATGTTTTTAATTGGCTTGTCAAAAATCAAATAGCGGTAAGTAGCTGGATTCATCTCTTGGTTCTCTATTCTGTTCCAGATATCTACTTCTCTGTTTTTGTGCCAATACCATGCTGTTTTGATCACTATCGATTTGTAGTAAAGTCTGAGGTCTGGTAGTGTGATTCCTCCTGTTTTGTTTTTATTTCTGAGTAATGTCTTGGCTATTCGAGGTTTTTTCTGATTCCATATAAAACGAAGTAATGTTTTTTCAAGATCTTTAAAATATGACAGTGGAGCTTTAATAGGGAGTGCGTTGAAATTATATATTGCTTTGGGTAGTATGGACATTTTGATAATGTTGATTCTTCCCAGCCATGAGCATGGTATGTTTTTCCATTTGTTAACATTTTCAGCTATTTCTTTTCTTAGAGTTTCATAGTTCTCTTTATAGAGATCTTTCACATCTTTTGTTAGGTAAATTCCCAAATATTTCATCTTCTTTGGCACTACTGTGAATGGGATAGAGTCCTTAACTGCTTTTTCAATTTGACTGTTGTTGGTGTATATAAAGGCTACCGATTTATGAATGTTGATTTGTAACCTGAGATGCTGCTGTATTCCTTGATCACTTCTAGGAGTTTTGTAGTAGAGTCTCTAGTGTTTTCCAGATACACAATCATATCATCTGCGAAGAGCGAGAGTTTGATTTCTTCTGGCCCTATATGGATACCCTTGATCGCCTTTTCTTCCCTAATTGCGGTGGCTAAAACTTCCATTACAATGTTGAAAAGCAATGGAGACAATGGGCAGCCTTGTCTGGTTCCTGATCTGAGTGAAAATGATTTCAATTTAACTCCATTCAATATGATATTGGCTGTGGGTTTCCTGTAGATAGCCTCTATCAGTTTAAGAAAAGTCCCTTCTAGACCAATTTTCTTGAGTGTTCTGATCATGAAGGGATGCTGGATATTATCAAAAGCTTTTTCTGCATCAATTGAGAGAATCATATGGTCTTTGTTTTTTAATTTGTTTATGTGCTGAATTACATTTATAGATTTACGTATATTGAACCAGCCTTGAGACCCTGGGATAAAACCAACTTGGTCATGATGCATAATTTGTTCGATGTGTTGCTGGATTCTGTTTGTTAGGATCCTGTTGAATATTTTTGCATCTATATTCATTAGTGATATTGGTCTATAATTTTCTTTTCTTGTTGGGTCTTTTCCTGGTTTGGGGATCAGGGTGATATTTGCTTCATAGAACGTGTTGGGTAGTCTTCCTTCTTTTTCTACATTTTGGAATAGGTTGAGTAATATAGGTACTAATTCCTCTTTAAAGGTTTGGTAGAATTCTGACGTGAAACCATCTGGTCCCGGGCTTTTCTTTTTAGGGAGGTTTTGTATAGTTGATGCTATTTCTGAACTTGATATGGGTCTGTTCCACATTTCCACTTGATTCTGGTTAAGTCTTGGAAGGTGGCGTGCTTGCAAGTATCGGTCTATTTCCTTCAGATTTTCATATTTCTGAGAATAAAGTTTCTTGTAATATTCATTAAGGATTTTTTGGATTTCTGATGAGTCTGTGGTTATTTCGTCTTTGTTGTTTCTGATTGATGATATTAGAGATTTTACTCTTTTTTTCCTGATTAGGTTGGCCAGAGGTTTATCTATTTTATTGACCTTTTCAAAAAACCAGCTTTTTGATTTATTGATCTGTTGTATTATTCTTTTGTTTTCAATTTCATTTAATTCTGCTCTAATTTTGGTTATTCCTTTTCTTCTACTGGGTTTGGGGTTGGAATGTTCTTCCTTTTCCAGTTGCGTGAGATGTCCCATTAAGTTGTTAACTTCCTCTCTTTCCGTTCTCTTGAGGAAGGCTTGCAGTGCTATAAATTTCCCTCTTAGAACTACCAGTGTCCCAGAGGTTCTGATAATTTGTGTCTTCATTGTCGTTTTGTTCCAAAAAATTGGCGATTTCTTTCTTAATCTCATCTCTGACCCAGCTATCATTCAGCATAAGGTTATTTAACTTCCATGTTTTTGTATGGGTATGCAGATTCCTGTTGTTACTCAATTCAAGTTTTATTTCATGATGGTCCGAGAAGATGCATGGAATAATTTCTATTCCTTTAAATTTACTGAGGTTAGACTTGTGACCTAAAATGTGGTCAATTTTGGAGTAAGTTCCGTGGGCTGATGAGAAGTATGTGTATTCAGTTTTGTTGGGATGAAATGTTCTGTAGATGTCTGCTAAATCTAAATATTGGATGGTTAGGTTTAAATCTAAGATTTCTTTGCTCAGCTTCTTTCTGGAGGATCGATCCAACACTGCCAAGGGAGTGTTGAAATCTCCAACGATAATGGAGCTGGAGGAAATCAAGTTACTCATGTCTGTTAGAGTTTCTCTTATAAATTGAGGTGCATTCTGGTTGGGTGCATAGATATTAATAATTGAGATCTCATCATATTGTGTATTACCCTTAACAAATATGAAGTGACCATTTTTGTCCTTCCTTACTTTTGATGGTTTAAAGCCTACTGTATCTGCAAATAAAATTGCAACACCTGCTTTTTTCTGATTACCATTTGCCTGAAATATGGATGACCATCCTTTCACCCTGAGTCTGTATTTGTCTTTTAAGTTGAGATGTGACTCTTGTATGCAACAAATATGTGGCTTGAGTTTTTGTATCCAGTCAGCTAACCTATGTCTCTTTAGAGGACAGTTTAAGCCATTCACATTGATGGAGAGTATCGATAAGTCTGGTGGAATTTTAGGTATCGAGTTTTTCAAAGATCCAGTGGACATTTTTAATCCTTTCGCCAGTGTGGAAGTTGGAGTTTGATCCGAAGTTTCTGAGTGAGTTTACTTTTGTGGTATAGGATTGGGTTGGTCATTATGGAGGATAGGTCTGAGAATATCCTGAAGAGCTGGTTTACTTATGGCAAATTTTTTCAACATATGAATGTCATTGAAGTATTTAATTTCTCCATCATAGATGAAACTCAATTTAGCTGGATACAAGATCCTGGGTTGAAAGTTTTTTTGCTTTAGGAGATTAAAAGTTGATGACCAGCCTCTTCTTGCTTGAAAAGTTTCAGCAGAGAGATCTGCAGTTATTCTAATATTCTTACCTTTGTACGTTATAGTTTTCTTTCGCTGGGCTGCTTTGAGAATCTTCTCTTTCATGTTAACTTTAGTGAAGCTAATTATGATATGTCTGGGGGATGACTTATTGGGGTTGAATCGTGCTGGGGTTCTGAAGCTGTCTGCTATCTGAATTTCAGATTCTCTAGGCATGTCTGGAAAATTTTCTTTCATAATTTCATGCAGAAGGGCCTCTGTGCCCTCGGAGGCGACTTCATCGTTCTCAGAAATTCCTATAATCCTTATGTTGCTTTTTTTCAAATTATCTGAGAGTTCTCTGAGTGAGTGATCCATTTTTGCTCTCCATTTCTCTTCCTCTTTGAGAGATTGGGAGCGTTCGAAGACTTTATCTTCAATGTCAGAAATCCTTTCTTCTGCTTGCTCCATTCTGTTACTGAGGGATTCTACTGTATTTTTCATATCTTTGAGGGCTGTAAGTTCTTGCTTCAGTGTGTCTAAGTCTTTGGTGGTTTTGTCTTTAAATTCGTTAAATTCTTGAGATAATTTTTGAATTTCTCCTCGAATTCCTAATTCCATTTTATTAATCTTGTCTGCAATCTAAATTCTGAATTCGATTTCTGACATCTCAGCCAGTTGTTTATGAATGGGGTCTTCAATCACATCTGCCGTATCTTTTCTTGGGGGGGTTGATCTATTCTGGTTATTCATGTTACCAGAGTTTTTCCACTGATTCCGCCCCATGGTTATTTTACTCCCTTTGGTTTTTCCCCTGGGGTTTTATCAAGGGCCCGTACAGTGTTGTGGCCTGAGAAACTGGGGCCCTGTCTGGTGTGGTGGAGTAAAGTGGTTCTGTCTTGCTTTCAGCTGGTTTCTGTTCGATCCTATTGCAACTTCTACTCTGGCTTGAAGTCTCAGCTGTGTGGAAAAATCAGCAATTAAGTCACCCTGCCTGCCCACCTCTGGCCCCAGTTGGAAAAGGAGAATCAAACCTTCCTACAATCGCACACCCAGGGCACCGCCTGAAAAGTCCTCAGTCTATTAGCCCAGTTCAAAAGGTCCAAATCAGCTGTCTCAATCGGCACTTGTTTTGGGTGGGAGAGTTCAAGGGGTCTCTGGGAACTGGATCACAGGGGCCTGGTGACTCCTCTGGCACGGCTCACCCCAGTGCAGCGTGGAGTCAGGAGGAGCCACCCAGCAAACAGAGCCGTCTAGGAAGGTTGACGTCTCCTTCTCCACTTTGCCCCTCTGTCGGACCCAGTCACTGGTATCTCTGCAGATGGCTAACCCAGTTGCCTGCAGTGAACAGACACTCCAGGGGTTTGCACCTGCCTGAATCACAAGGAAGTCTGCCAGGCCCCCGCAGACTGCCGCTATCTAGCAGGAGGAGATGGGGCCTGACATCTTTGAGTGTTTGATGCAGGTGATGGGAAGGAGGTGTTCACTCAGGCTTAGCCCCGTCCCTGATAGATGCTGGTAACAGAACAGAACAGAACAGAATAGAACAGACAACTTTGCGGGGTTCTGTCTCTGTTCCTGTCGAAATCGCCTACAGAAGACGGGCTGTTTTGAGTTCAAACATCTTTGCTGCTGGAGGAGATTTGCGTTCGAACACCTCTCTGGGTCGGCCCCGCCCTGGAAGCTTCCCGGGTTTGTGAGCCATGTCAGGAAATCCCCCGCTCACCGGTGGCCTCCTCTGGTTGCCCAGGGAGACAGGGGGTGTGGCCTCAGAATATCCAGAAGTGGGCGTTCTGCTGTTAAAGAAAAAACGGCTGTTGATCTACCTCCAGGGAACTGCTGCTCTGGTGTGGGCACTCAGGCGACCCTTTTCTCCTCTGTCCCGTGCCCCAGAGTCAGCACTGAGCGGCCGCAGTTTGTGCTGGGTCTACACCCCTCAAGAGATCCCCCAAGAATCAGAACTCTTGGGGGATGGGCCCCCAGACCCCGATTGGGAGTGGGGGGGGGGAAGCTAGAGTTTCATTCAGTTTTACGCAACACTATGGCCCGGGGAGGGCTCCTGTACTGCACCGCAGGGAAGTGCCGCCAAGGCTTGATTTCCCCTCAGCAAAGTGCCCTATCTTCGCTCACGTGTCCCAGAGTCAGCGCTGACCTGGCGCAGCTCAGGCACTGTGCACTCCCCTTGAGAAATCACCCAAGGATCCGAACTCCAGGGGGATAGGCCCTCAGACCCCGAGTGAGAGTAGGGGCTCTCAGCTCTCAGCGGGTAAGCTAGAGTCTTATTCAGTCTTGTGCCTGCCCCGTAATGTTGCCCGGGGAGGGTTGCTGCACTGCACTGCAGGGAAGTGCCGCCAAGGCGTGACTCCCCTTCAGCTCGGTGCCCTCTCCTCACTCGCGCGCCTCAGAGTCAATGCTGACCAGTCGCAACTCGGGGACTGTCCACTCCCCTTGAGAAATCACCCAAGGATCCGAATTCCTGGGGGACAGGCCTCCAGACCTCAGTGGGCGGGAGGGGAGCGCCGGGGATTCAGGGTTGCCGGCAAAGGATTCCCAAAGTTTTATTCAGTTTTATGCCCGGCAGGAGAACGCCACGGCACCCCAGTAGGGGAGGTAGGTCCAGTTTTTAGAAGGTCTCTCCCTGGAGTGTAGTGGGAGGGCCTTTAATTTCTGCCCGCTTGTTCAATTGTGGGGCTCTTGAGCCGGTCTCATGGGGGAGGGGGACTCCCGTCCGCTTGGTGGTGGATTTTGTACCTTTTGTTTGCGTCCTTGTGATCACAGCTTGCTTCAGTGATGTTGATGTGCGTTCTTCAACCTTCTGTCTTGGTGAGGCTCAAGTCCACCAGGATACTTACTAAATTCCTGTCCCTTAACTCTCCTTCTGGACGGGAGCCTCTGTTGAAAGCTGGCTTCAGTCAGCCATCTTGTCTCCCCTCTAACTCTGTCGGATTTATCATTACTCTCAATTAATGTGAATAGCTTAAATTGCCCTCTAAAGAGACAAAGGGTGGCTGACTGTATACAAAAACTCAGGCCAGACAGCTACTGCATTCAAGAACCGCACCTTACATTAAAAGATAAATATAGACTCAGGGTGAAGGGATGATCATCTATAATTCAGGCAAATGGAAACCAGAAAAAAGCAGGTGTTGCAATTTTACTCACAGATACAATAGGCTTTAAACCAATCAAAGTAAGAAAAGACAATGATGGTCACTTCTTATTTGTTAAGGGCAACACTCAACATGATGAGATTTCAATTACCAACATCTATGCACCCAACCAGAACATGCTCAATTTATAAGAGAAACTCTAACTGACATGAGCAATTTGATTTCCTCCAGCACCATAATTGTTGGAGACTTTAACACTCCTCTGGCAGTGTTGGATAGATCCCCCCAAAAAGAAGCTCAGCAAAGAAATTTTAGAATTAAACTTAATGATTCAATATTTGCATCTAATAGATATCTATAGAACATTTCATCCTAACAAAACTGAATACACATTCTTCTCATCAGCCCATGGATCATCCTCCAAAATTGATCACATATTAGGTCACAAGTCTAACTTCAGCAAATTTAAAAGAATAGAAATCATTCCTTGTATTTTCTCACACCACCACAGAATAAAAGTTGAACTCAGAAACAACAGGAATCTCCACACGCATACAAAAACATGGAAACTAAATAACCTCATGCTAAATGATAGCTGGGTCATAGGCGAGATTAAGAAGGAAATCGCCAAATTTTTGGAACAAAACAATAATGAAGAAATGAACTATCAGAACCTCTGGGATACAGCAAAGGCAGTCCTAAGAGGAAAATTTATAGCATTGCAAGCCTTCCTCACGAGAACAGAAAGAGAGGAAGTCAGTACTTAATGGGTCATCTCAAGCAACTGGAAAAGGAAGAGTTTCCAACCCTTAACCCAGCAGAAGGTGCCTGTGGCTCAGTGAGTAGGGCGCTGGCCCCATATACCAAGGGTAGTGGGTTCAAACACGGCCCCTGCCAAACTCCTCAAAAAAACCCCCCAAAAATGGCTAGGCATTGTGGCAGGCACCTGTAGTCCCAGCTGCTTGGGAGGCTGAGGCAAGAGAATTGTCTAAGCCCAAGATCTGGAGGTTGCTGTGAGCCATGTGACGTCATGGCACTCTACCATGGCACTTTACCGCGGGTGATAAAGTGAGACTCTGTCTCTACAAAAGAAAAGAAATAACTAAAATTAGAACAGAACTTAATAAAATTGAAAACAAAAGAATCATACAACAGATCAACCAAAGAGTTGGTTTTTTGAAAAGGTCAATACAATAGATAAACCGTGAGCTAACCAGAAGTAGAAGAGTAAAATCCTTAATTTCATCAATCAGAAATGATAAAGGCCAAATAACAATGGACTCCTCTGAAATTCAGCAAATCCTTAATGAATACTACATAAAACTCTACTCTCAGAAGTATGAAAATCTGAAGGAAATAGATCAATACTTGGAAACATGTCACCCCCCCAGACTTAGCCAGAAAGAACTGGAAATGTTGAACAAGCCTATAACAAGCTCTGAAATAGCATGAACTATAAAAAATCTCCCCAAAAAGAAAAGCCCAGGGCCAGATGGCTTCACATCAGAATTCTACCAAACTTTTAAAGAGGAACTAGTACCTCTTTTGGAACAAAACAATAATGAAGAAATGATATTACTTAATCTTTTCCAAAACATAGAAAAAGAAGGAATACTTCCCAACTCATTCTATGAAGCAAATATCACCCTGATACTCAAACCAGGAAAAGACCCAACAAGAAAAGAAAATTATAGACCAATATCTCTAATGAATATTGATCCAAAAATATTCAATAAGATCCTAGCAAACAGAATCCAACAACACATCAAACAAATTATACACTACGACCAGGTGGGTTTCATCCCAGAGTCTCAAGGATGGTTCAATATACGTAAATCCATATATAATACATCACATAAACAAATTAACAAACAAAGGCCATATTATTCCCTCAATTGATGCAGAAAAAGCTTTTGACAATATCCAGCATCCTTTCTTGATCAGAACACTTAAGAAAATAGGTAAAGAAGGAACATTTTTTAAACTGATAGAGACTATCTACAGCAAACCCACAGCCAATATCATAGTGAATGGAGTAAAATTGAAAACATTTCCACTCATATCAGGAACCAGGCAAGGATGCCCACTGTCTCCACTGCTTTTTAACATTGTAACAGAAGTCTTAGCCACTGCAATCAGGCAAGAAAAGGAAATCAAGGGATCCAAATAGGACCAGAGGAGGTCAAATTGTCACTCTTCGCAGATGATATGATTATGTATCTGGAAAACCCCAGGGAATCAACTACAAAACTCCTAGAAGTGATCAAGGAATACAGTAACATCTCAGAATACAAAATTAACACTCATAAATCTGTAGCCTTTATATACACCAACAATAGTCAAGGGGAAAAAACAATCAAAGATTCTATTCCCTTTACGATAGTGCCAAAGAAGATGAAATATCTGGGAGTGTATCTAACTAAGGACGTGAAAGATCTCTATAAAGAGAACTATGAAACTCTGAGAAAAGAAATAGCTGAAGATGTTAACAAATGGAAAAATATACCATGCTCATGGCTGGGAAGAATCAACATTGTTGAAATGTCTATACTACCTAAAGCAATTTACAGACTTAACGCGATCCCTATTAAAGCACCTCTCTCATATTTTAAAGACCTGGAAAAATTAGTACTTCGTTTTATATGGAAGCAGAAAAAAACCTCGAATAGCCAAGACATTACTCAGAAAGAAAAACAAATCAGGAGGAATCACACTTCCAGACTTCAGACTTTATTATAAATCGATAGTGATCAAAACAGCATGGTACTGGCACAAAAACAGAGAGGTAGATGTATGGAACAGAATTGAAGACCAAGAGGTGAACCCAGATACTTATCGTCATTTGATTTTTGATAAACCTATTAAAAATATAAATTGGGAGAAAGATTCTCTATTCAATAAATGGTACTGGATGAACTGGCTGGCAACTTGTAGAAGACTGAAACTGGACCCACACCTTTCTCCTCTAACAAAAATTGACTCTCTTTTTTTTTTTCAGATTTTTCTTCTTTATTGTAAGCAGATTCAGTTCTCCTGCTTAGGTAATCTATTGAAAATTTGATAAATTAATGTCATTAAGTCATAGTTTATCTACAGAAATAAATATTAAAAAGAGGAGCATACAAAATAAACTTTACAGAGATGTTAGATTTGGCTTAATTCACAATGTTTCAAAGCAGGTTAATGATCAGTGACTTATGTTAAACGCACCTACTATATTTAATAATTTAAAAATGAATTCCAGGACTTATGATGATGATAACCAGAGATACCATTCACATTAAATACATTTTTGAAGATTCTCTGTTATTACATTACATAACGAATAGACGCCGAATGGCTCAGTCGGTAGGACGCCGGCCCCATATACCGAGGGTGGTGGGTTCAAACCCGGCCCCGGCCAAACTGCAACCAAAAAATAGCCGGGCGTTGTGGTGGGCGCCTGTAGTCCCAGCTACTCGGGAGGCTGAGGCAAGAGAATCGCTTAAGCCCAGGAATTGCTGTGAGCTGTGTGAGGCCACGGCACTCTACCGAGGGCCATAAAGTGAGACTGTCTCTACAAAAAAAAAAAAAAGAAAAAGAAAAACAATTAAAAAAAAAATTGAATCTCACTGGTTAAAGGACTTAAACTTAAGACACAAAACTATAAATATTCTTGGAGAGAGTGCAGGGGAAACACTTGAGAAAATTGGCCTGGGAAAATACTTCATGAGGAAGACACCCCAGGCAATTGAATCAACATCAAAAATACATTACTGGGATCTGATCAAATTAAAAAGCTTCTGCACTGCCAAGAACACACTAAGTAAAGCAAATAGACAGCCCTCAGAATAGGAGAGGATTTTTGCAAGTTATGCTACCAACAAAGGTCTAATAACCAGAATCCACAGAGAACTCAAACTTATTACTAAGCAAAAAACAAGTGATCCCATTTCATTGTGGGCAAGAGACATGAACAGAAGCTTCTCTGAAGAAGACAGGTGCATGGCCTACAGACACATGAAAAAATGCTCATCATCTTTAATCATCAGAGAAATGCAAACCAAAAATACTCTGAGATATCATCTAACTCCAGTAAGAGTAGCCCACATCACAAAATCCCAAAACAACAGATGTTGGCGTGGATGTGGAGAAAAGGGAACACTTCTACACTGCTGGTGGGAGTGCAAGCTAGTATGTTCCTTCTGGAAGGAAGTTTGGAGAACACTCAGGGATCTAAATGTTGACCTGCCATTTGATCCCGCAATTCCTCTAATAGGTGTATACCCAAAGGACCAAAAATCATTTGGCAATAAAGATATTTGCACCACATTGTTCATTGCAGCTCAATTCATAATTGCCAAGTCATGGAAAAAGCCCAAGTGCCCATCGACCCATGAATGGATTAATAAATTGTGGTATATGTATACCATGGAAAATTATGCAGCAGTAAAAAAAATGGAGACTTTACCTCCTTTATGTTTACATGGATGGAGCTGGAAAATATTCTTCTTAGCAAAGTATCTCAGGAATGGAAAAAAAAGTATCCAATGTACTCAGTACTAATGTGAAACCAATTTATAATAACTCATACTTGCATATGAAAAATGAAACACAACTTTAGGCTATGATGAAGGAGGGAAGGGGAGGGGGAGGGATGGGGAAGGGGTGGGATGGAGAGAGGGTTGGAGGGATAGTAGGGGGACCACACTATGGAGCACATCATGAGTAGAACACAAATGTCCTAATGCTATAAATGGGTAAATGAGATGAAAGCTATGCTGATTAGTATGATGTAAGCACTCCAATCTGTACAAATAACCAACACACTGAAATGGGCATAAATGTATTTATAATCTATGTACAAAAGACTTAATAAAAAAATTTAAAAAAAAAAAGAAAGAAAAATGCCAAGGAAAAATGTTGAAATTAAGAAAAAAACAAACAACCCCCCTCCCCAAAAACCAACCCTCCCAAACCAAAGAACCAAACAGTAAATGTATATGTTGCTGAATATTGTCCCAGCAACAGGTGATCTTCTGAGGCATAGGATGTTAACCACAATGTTGATACAGCTGTACAAGATGGAGACTGGAGGCCTCTGCTGATCTCTCAGACCCTGCAGGCTTGGAAGCCCAAAAGTCTCCTCAGCCCACTTAAAAGACACTCCACACTGTGAACCTTAGCCAAGCAGAAGGTTTCCAAGGAAAGCACTTATCCCTGGGATCTCTCCTGGTGTGGCTGCCTGCTTATCCAGTGCACCAAGTCCAGACTCCCACTATGCCCCTGAGGGCCAAGGCTGTTAATCTGCCACACTTGGATCTTCAAACTTCCCCAGCATCTCAGTCCCTGCCTTAGGGCAGCTCAGTCACTAGATTGCTCACCCAAGTCCTCCCGGTTGATCTTCGCACTGCAACATACAGGGGCAACTCTCCCACAGCAGCTGTGCAGGCAGCCCACAGCTGAACGATATTAGCTCCTTTCCGGCTCAGCGGCTCAGACCAGGGCCCTAGACAACACCCAATGTCGTCTGCACAAACCGGCCCAAGATCTCCCAAGGCAGTTCAATTGAGTGCCCAAGTCCAAGAAAACCAAAACAGCCCAATGGTAAGGCTTTTCCTGCTTGCAGTCTCACTGTTGCTATGGGTACAGCTGCAGGCAGCCTGTGACAGAACAAATGCACCTACCACTTGCCAGTTTCCCACCACTTCTGTCCTCCTCCTGGGATCCAGAAGTCTCTCACTGGCTTCCTGTGTCACCAAAGGAAAGCCTCTGGTCAAAACCAACCAGCCAGAGATGCATGGAGTCTTCTTTCGCCACTCTCACTGTGCTCGGCTGCACAGAAGCTGTTACTCGGCAGCCCTGTTGAAAGTTTCTTTTCATGGCTCTGCTCTGGTCTTCGGCTGATCTGGGCATTGGTTTAATGAAAAGACTGGTCGACTAATTTTTCAGTCAGAATTGTGGAGGCTGAGCCCATTGATACGTCTGGATGTTGGATGTTTTTTATTATTATTATTCTTGTTAAATCATAGCTATGTACATTAGTGCAATCAAGGGGTACAATGTGCTGGTTTCATATACAATCTGAAATATTCTCATCAAACTGTTCAACATAGCCTTCATGGTATTTTCTTAGTTATTGTATGTAGACATTTGTATTCTGCATTTAGTAAATTTCACCTGTACCCATTCTAAGATGCACCGTAGGTGTGGCCCCATCAATTACCCTCCCTCCACCCCAAAATTCCCCCTCCTTTCCCCTCCCTTGGCCCTTTCCCCATATTCTTGTGCTATAGTTGGGTTATAGCCTTCATATGAAAGCTATAATTTAGCTTCGTAGTAGGACTGAGAATATTGGAGACTTTTTCTTCCATTCTTGAGATACTTTGCTAAGAAAAATATGTGGTACATGTATACCATGGAATATTATGCAGCCTTAAAGAAAGATGGAGACTTTACCTCTTTCATGTTTACATGGATGGTGTTGGCTGTTTTGTATGCTGTGACTTATCAGTCATCTTCAATCAGGGCACAAATGTGATGCAAGTTATCACGTTGCCTCCCTTGGGGGGCACTGTCTCCACAATCTTTTCATAAAACATCAATGACTTGATGGTTATCCCACCCAAGTTGCACCATCATTTGAATGTGTTTTCCTGCTTCAATTCGGGCCAAATTCATGTTGCTCCAATAAGGGCTCTTTTTACAAGGAATGTGTCATACACTTTAGGGCCTCAAACTAGATCCCCTCCACACTTGTTATAAGAAACTGGTACAAGTGTATTTTGATGCAAGCAATTTTTGAAATCTAGGTGTAGTTTTGTCAACATATGCACTTTCCATGTACTTTTGGAAGACTCCTCCAATTTGATACTTTAAGTGAACTAGAGATTTAAAGTCTATGAGATGGTATTTGTAGCTTATATGGCAATTCCAGGCCATTTCATATGAAGTACTTGGGTATCAGCTCATTTGGGGATGGGGAGACCCAGGACCCATCCCCCAAATATAGTTTGGTATGACTATCCCTATTTTCCACATTATGAAATGAAGATATGGATATTGTGTGAACCTAGTTGTAGTCTCTCATTGGGAACTTTTGACCCTGGCATTGAACCTAAGTAGTCTAGGCCAGTGTTAACACACACTTCTGAATAGGTCTTCCTTCTGATACCAGAGAAGAAAATGGATTTGTGTAAAGTCAAACAGGTTATTCTCATGAAGGTTCTTGAGTCTATTTTCATTCCCAAGCTTGTCTAGTATTCTCTTGAACAATTCTATTGACATACAGTGTGAAGTACTTTGTGGTTTCCTCCCCAATTTTTCAGTTCTCTTATTTATTTAAAACTCTGTATTTTTACCTCAGTTTAGGTTGTAAAGATATCCCAGGTCTAGAATCGATAAATTGAAAGGATTCTGACAGTTGTTATTGCTTTCAAAATTCTCATACATAAATTAGCCATGTTGTGGTAGGCACCTCTGGTCCTAACTACTCTAGAGGCTGACACAAGAGTATTGCTTAAGCCCAAGAGTTTTCTTTGAGCTGGCACCTGGTCAGCAATGTGAGATGTCTCAAAACAAAACAGAACCCCCAAATTCTCAATTGTATAAGTTGGCAGCTCCAATATTGCATGATTATTTAGATAATCATTAATGAAGTTTGCATAAATCAAGTTTAAGGAAATGGTAGGTATTAATATAATAAATAAAATAAAAACACTACAGTCCCACAACACAGATACACTAAGGTTTTAAGCAGGCTGTGTATCCATATGTTCTTTTAGGTCCTTTTCTGTGTGTAGTGTATACATGTGCACACACATCCTTTTTTTGTTATCATAATGAAATCACATGGTTAGTACTTATTCTCTAACTTATTGGTTCTTTAACCAGGATCAAAATCAGGATCTTGCCTTATTAAATCCTTCAAGTGTCATTGAACGTAGCACAGTTTCTCTCACACCTCTACTTTTTCTATTTTTTTAATTTATAGTGATACTAACTTGTTCAAGAAACTGTGCCAATTGTTCTGCAAAACATTTACTTTTTTTTATTTGTTTGCATATATTGTCACAACTTCTCCAGCTGTTCCATCCTGGTGAACTGGAATATGCTTCTAAGGGCTTAATGAATTTAACTTAATCCTTTTAATTTATGTTCCTAACTGATGTGGAGAACTTCCCGATGAAACACATGAGGAAACTGTGATATTGTCTTCCTCCAAAGGCACTGTGATCTCTTCATTGCCAACTTCTATTGCAACTACAAAGTAGCTGGTGCAAGCATGGGCTTTTGTAAATAACACAACTGCATGGTATAGAAAGCCCCCTGTGTTTCAATAGACTTTATACTTCCTCTCCGAAATCCCAATGTCTATAACTAGTTCATACTCTTGATTAAAAACCAATGCCCTTCTTTATGGAACACTTGTTTCTACGTTCCTAAGTATTAGCTGACCAATTCTGACTTTCTATTAAATACAACAAATATCATTCCTGTATCTGTAGACATTCCTTTTGTTAGTTCTAGTGGTTGATCATATTGTAACATTTGAAATTTAGGACATTTAATGGTAGAATTAGGAGGTAATAAGGAAACAAAACACAAATTAGAACCTATGGATATATATATATATGTGTGTGTGTGTGTGTATTTTTTCAAGCTTTTAAGTGAATATTAGATGGAGGAACTGTAAAATAGAACTATAATAAAAAAATTTGAAAGAAGAGATGTGTCCTTTTTAACTGTTTGCTTTTGAGATGGGAAACAATTCAAAATTTCGGTCTTATTACAAAAATTGAAATGAGCTCATGCAAATTAATCTCCATTGCACCTGTACAAAGGAAATTAAAAGCACTAATGTTGCATGTGGTGACAGTAACATTTCCTAAATATCTTTTGGGTCTAAAACTGGGAATGATATTCAATGCTTCCCTTTTCTCAGGCTATAGTATCATGGGATTCAATTTTAAATCTGATAATGGAGCCATTTTTGTATCACAATAGCCCACAAAGGAAATTAAGGAAGAAGAAAAGAGCCAGATTATTGAAACAGGCAAATGCAACACCTAGATTAGATGTTCATTTCTGGATTTCCTTTGTAGACTGAAATTAGTTAAGCATATAATTGTGTCCTTTTTAGGAGCACACCATCTCTTGCAGTTTAGACTAACCACTTGTTGATGGCCTGCTCATAGTGTTTTAAATCAGAAGATAGTTTTTTATGTTAACTTGAATGGCAAGGGCAGAAAGTTGTAGATCTAGCAGACTTTACAACATCAATAAACAAATTTGTGAGACCACATTCTGTGATTCTAGTAACAGAAGCTAATCTTAAATATTTAACACTATGTATTTGAACAGTCTTTTATTCTCTACAACTCTTTTCTACTCTTACTAAATTCTGAATTTCCATCAAACTCGTTTTGTAATAAAAATCACATTATTATTTCAAGACCTACCAACTGTAAGTACAAGCTACTTCACAGTCTATATTGTAGAAAAGCCATTTTAGCCACAGCTTTATTATTAAACAGAATATGAAAAGATTAGGTACCCATCATCTACCATAGACATTGGGGCTCTTTGGCAAACTTTTTGCAGTAAAAACAACATGGAAACACTTTTGATAGCAGTTGAGATAGCAACCATTTTGCAGAAATATAACCAAAATCCTGAGCAAGTCTCTGTAATAGATTATTTATTTTCTTTCAAGAATATAGTCAAAATTGGTGGGATTTTGAGGACCACTAGACCCAAGAATTATAGCTTTTCCCTTTGTATTCATTCTAATCAAGTGTGTTGACTAGGTCAGCTGTTCACTGTTAAAACCACTCTTCACGGACTCTAAAAGATAGTATGAAGAAAATAATTATGACAAATGTTAGACCTCAGGATTTGTAGGGGCTGCTATGCATGTGCAACTCACTAACCTACCTGTAGACAGTGAAAAGTAAAATTCCCCTATTTCTCACATTCCATGTATATGCAATGAAAGCACACATGGAATATTCCTTTTCTCTAATTTCCTTTTTTTTTTTTTATCTTTGAGACACAGTCTTACTCTGTTCCCCTGATAAAGTGCTGTGGCATCATCAAAGCTCATAGCAACCTCACCCTGTTGGGCTCAGGTGAACCTCTTGCTTCAGCCCAGGAAGCTGGGACTGCAGGCATGCAACCACTGCACCCAACTAGTTTTGCCATTTTTAGTAGAGATGGGATCTGACTCTTCCTCAGGCTGGTTTCCATCTCCTGAGCTCAAGGGATCCTCCCATCTCAGCTCTCAGAGTGCTAGGATTACAGGCATGAGCCACCTCACCCAGCCCACATAGAGTCTTTCTATAATATGGAGTAATTCATCTCTATAGTGTAAATAGATAAGAGAGAGGTTGGTGAGTCAAGGCGTCTGTATTTTCTTTTCTTTTTCACAAGTTTTGTAAATTTATTCTACAAATTGGGGATTGGTTACAGACCTTCTCCCCCACCCCATACCAAAATCTTCTGATACTCAAGTTCTGAGAGGTTTAGAGATGGAGACAGGACAGTGTTCCCCCAAACAACTATAGTTCTTGATATGAAAGTCTGGTATTTGGATATAACCTATACAGACTCTCTCATAGATTTTAAATCTCTAGGTCACTTACCGTACCTCCTTAGAAGAATCTTCAAAAAATTCACAGGAAGTGCATGTGATGAAAAACTATGCCTGGATTTCAAAAATTGCTTGCACCAAAATAGACTTGTACAACTTGTTATAATGTGTCCAGGATCTAGTTTGAGGCCCTAAAGAGCATGTGACATTCCCTGGAAAAGAGCCCTTGTTGGAGCAACATGAATTTGGCTCCAATTGAAGCAGGAACACACATGCAGTTGACAGTGGAGCTTGAGTGGGAGAATGGTCAAATCACTGATGTTTCCTAAGAAGTTTATGGGGGCAATGCCCCCCAAGGGAGGCAACGTGATAATTTGCATCAAGTTTGTGCCCTGATTGAAGATGACTGGTGAGTCATAGCACACAAAATGGCAACACCCAGATGTATCAATGGGGTCAGCCTGCACAATTCTGACTGAAAAACTGAAGTTGAGCAGACTTTCCATTCAATGGGTACCGGGATCAGTGAAGACCAGAGCACAGCTGTGAACAGAAACTTTCAACAGGTTGGATCAGGATCCCGAAGCAGGTCTTCAAAGGTGTGTGACAGGAGATGGAGCATGGCTTTCCCAGCAGGGTCCCAAGACAGAGCACCCACTGCGGGTCCTCCGGATGGACTGTGTTCAGCTAATTCAATCAACAGTGGGACAGGGGCAGCCAGGTCAAGCGTAAGGACATGGCTCATGGTCCGGGCCAGGGTGAGTCTATATAAGGCCAGCGGGGTCAGGGTCAGGGGCTTCATTTTGTGCTGGGCAGTACAGAAGAGAGTTCCCTCCAGGCTGTGGCTCCACCCCCCAGAACCAGGAGCAGGCCTGCCCAGCCAGGGTCAGCGAGGGCTGGCGTGCCCAGACCGAGTGGCCCACTGCACTGAGCACCAAGTGGACCCACACTTGCTCAGCGGTGGTGAGCAGGGACGGCTATGGCAGAGGGGTGGATAATGCCAGCAGTGGAGAAGCTGCAGGCGCGTCTGGCCACCAGGACCCACCCAAAGAAGGTCCAGAAATATCTGAGGAATCTTTCCACCTTGCCGGTGATGGCATTTGACAAAGTGCTTTCCAGGCTTTGTGCCACATGATGTACCGGGCATTGCATTAGTCTCTCTAATTATGGAGGAAAGTGGAAATCGTTAGAAATGGAACAAGTCTGTGTCCAATGCAGTCTCTCTGATAATGTAGATAGTTTTCTTTTCTTTTTTTTTTTTTATTAAATCATAGCTGTGTACATTGATGTATTCATGGGGCATCATTCACTAGCTTCACAGACCGTTTTCCAAGTTTCACATGTACCCTTGTAAGATGCACCACTGGTGTAATCCCACCAATCCCCTTCCCTCTACCCACCTCTCCCCTCCCTCCCCTCCCTTTCCCCCTTCCCCCTATTCTTAGGTTGTAACTGGGTTATAGCTTTCATGTGAAAACCCTAAATTAGTTTCATAGTAGGGCTGAGTACATTGGGTACTTTTTCTTCCATTCTTGAGATACTTTACTAAGAAGAATATGTTCCAGCTCCATCTATATAAACATGAAAGAGGTAAAGTCTCCATCTTTCTTTAAGGCTGCATAATATTCCATGGTGTACATATACCACAATTTATTAATCCATTTGTGGATCGATGGGTACTTGGGCTTCTTCCATGACTTAGCAATTATGAATTGGGCTGCAATAAACATTCTGATACAAATATCTTTGTTATGATGTGATTTTTGGTCTTCTGGGTATATGCCCAGTAGAGGGATTACAGGATTGAATGGCAGATCTATTTTTAGATCTCTAAGTGTTCTCCATATCTCTTTCCAAAAGGAATGTATTAATTGGCATTCCCACCAGCAGTGCAAAAGTGTTCCCTTTTCTCCACATCCACGCCAACATCCCTGGTCTTGGGATTTTGTGACATAGGCTAGTCTCACTGGAGTTAGATGGTATCTCAAAGTAGTTTTGATTTGCATTTCTCTGATGATTAAAGATGATGAGCATTTTTTCATATGTCTGAAGGCCACACGCCTGTTTTCTTCAGAGAAGTTTCTCTTCAAATCCCTTGCCCAGCCTGCGACGGGATCCCTTGTTCTATTCTTGCGAATGTGTTTGAGTTCTCTGTGGATTCTGGTTATTAAACCTTTGTCGGAGACATAACCTGCAAATATCTTCTCCCATTCTGAGGGCTGTTTGCTTGCTTTACTTACTGTGTTCTTGGCTGTGCAGAAGCTTTTTAGTTTGATCAAGTCCCAAAAGTGTATTTTTGAAGCTGCTTCAATTGCCCGGGGGGGGGGGGTCCTCCTCATCAAATACTCACCCAGACCGATTTCTTCAAGGGTTTTCCCTGCACTCTCCTCTAGTATCTTTATAGTTTCATGTCTTAAGTTTAAATCTTTGATCCAGTGAGAGTCTATCTTAGTTAATGGTGAAAGGTGTGGGTCCAGTTTCAGTCTTCTACAGGTTGCCAGCCAGTTCACCCAGCACCATTTGTTAAATAGGGAATCTTTTCCCCACTGAATGTTTTTAATTGGCTTGTCAAAGATTAAATAATGGTAAGTAGCTGGGTTCATCTCTTGGTTCTCTATTCTGTTCCAGACATCTACTTCTCTGTTTTTCTGCCAATACCATACTGTTTTGATCACTATCGATTTGTAGTATAGTCTGAGGTCTGGTAGCGTAATTCCTCCTGCTTTGTTTTTATTTCTGAGTAATGTCTGGGCTATTCGATGTTTTTTTCTGATTCCTTATAAAACGAAGTATTGTTTTTTCAAGATCTTTAAAGAATGACAGTGGAGCTTTAATAGGGATTGCATTGAAATTATATATTGCTTTGGGTAGTATGGACATTTTAACAATGTTGATTCTTCCCAGCCATGAGCATGGTATGTTTTTCCATTTGTTAACATTTTCAGCTATTTCTTTTCTTAGAGTTTCATAGTTCTCCTTATAGAGATTTTCACATCCTTTGTTAGATAAATTCCCACATATTTCATCTTCTTTGGCACTACTGTGAATAGGATAGAGTCCTTAACTGTTTTTTCAATTTGACTATTATTGGTATATATAAAGGCTACCGATTTATGAATGTTGATTTTGTAACTTGAGATGCTGCTGTATTCCTTGATCACTTCTAAGAGTTTTGTAGTAGAGTCCCTAGTGTTTTCCAGATATACAATCATATCTTCTGTGAAGAGCGAAAGTTCGATCTCTTCTGACCCTATATGGATACCCTTGATCGCCTTTTCTTCCCTAATTGCGGTGGCTAAAACTTCCATTACAATGTTAAAAAGCAATGGAGACAATGGGCAGCCTTGTCTGGTTCCTGATCTGAGTGGAAATGACTCCAATTTAACTCCATTCAATATGATATTGGCTGTTGGTTTGCTGTAGATGGTCTCTATCAGTTTAAGAAATGTCCCTTGTATACTGATTTTCTTAAGTGTTCTGATCATGAAGGGATGCTGGATATTATCAAAAGCTTTTTCTGCATCGATTGAGATTATCATATGGTCTTTGTTTTTTAATTTGCTTATGTGCTGGATTACATTTATCGATTTACGTATATTGAACCAGCCTTGAGACCCTGGGATGAAACCGACTTGGTCATGATGTATAATTTGTTTGATGTGTTTCTGGATTCTGTTTGTTAGGATCTTGTTGAACATTTTTGCATCTAGATTCATTAGTGATATTGGTCTATAATTTTCTTCTCTTGTTGGGTCTTTTCCTGGTTTGGGGATCAGGGTGATGTTTGCTTCATAGAACGTGTTAGGTAGTCTTCTTTCTTTTTCTACCTTTTGGAACAGGTTGAGTAATATAGGTACTAATTCCTCTTTAAAAGTTTGGTAGAATTCTGACGTGAAACCATCTGGTCCCGGGCTTTTCTTTTTAGGGAGGTTTTGTATGGTTGATGCTATTTCCGAACTTGATATGGGCCTGTTCAACATTTCCACTTGATTGTGGCTAAGTCTTGGAAGGTGATGTGCTTCCAAGTATCAGTCAATTTCCTTCAGATTTTCATATTTCTGAGAATACAGTTTCTTGTAATATTCATTAAGGATTTTTTTGATTTCTGAGGAGTCTGTTGTTATTTCGTCTTTGTTGTATCTGATTGATGAGATTAGAGATTTTACTCTTTTTTTCCTGATTAGGTTGGCCAAAGGTTTATTTATTTTATTGACCTTTTCGAAAAACCAGCTTTTTGATTTATTGATCTGTTGTATTATTCTTTTGTTTTCAATTTCATTTAATTCTGCTCTAATTTTGGTTATTTCTTTTTTTCTACTGGGTTTGGGTTTGGAATGCTATTCCTTTTCCAGTTGCCTGAGATGTCCCATTAAATTGTTAACTTCCTCTCTTTCCGTTCTCTTGAGGAAGGCTTGCAGTGCTATAAATTTCCCCCTTAGAACTGCCTTTGCAGTGTCCCAGAGGTTCTGATAGTTCGTGTCTTCATTGTTGTTTTGTTCCAAAAAGTTGGTGATTTCTTTCTTAATCTCATCTCTGACCCAGCTATCATTCAGCATAAGGTTATTTAACTTCCATGCTTTTGTACGAGTATGCAGATTCCTGTTGTTACTCAGCTCAAGTTGTATTCCATGGTGGTCCGAGAAGATGCATGGAATAATTTCTATTCCTTTAAATTTACTGAGGTTAGACTTGTGACCTAAGATGTGATCGATTTTGGAGTAAGTTCCATGGGCTGATGAGAAGTATGTGTATTCAGTTTTGTTGGGTGAAATGTTCTGTAGATGTCTGCTAAATCCAAATGTTGGACGGTTAGGTTTAAATCTAAGATTTCTTTGCTCAGCTTCTTGTTGGAGGATCGATCCAACACTGCCAAAGGAGTGTTGAAATCTCTGACTATTATGGAGCTGGAGGAAATCAAGTTGCTCATGTCTGTTAGAGTTTCTCTTATAAATTGAGATGCATTCGGGTTGGGTGCATAGTTATTAATAATTGAGATCTCATCATATTGAGTATTACCCTTAACAAATATGAAGTGACCATTTTTGTCCTTCCTTACTTTTGTTGGTTTAAAGCCTATTGTATCTGCAAATAAAATTGCAACACCTGCTTTTTTCTGATTACCATTTGCCTGAAATATGGATGACCATCCTTTCACCCTGAGTCTGTATTTGTCTTGTAAGTTAAGATGTGAGTCTTGTATGCAACAGATATCTGGCTTGAGTTTTTGTATCCAGTCAGCTAACCTATGTCTCTTTAGAGGACAGTTTAAGCCGTTCACATTAATGGAGAATATTGATAAGTCTGGTGAAGTTTTGGGTATCGAGTTTTTCAAAAGTCCAGTGGGCATTTTTAATCCTTTCACCAGTGTGGAAATTGGAGTTTGATCTGAAGTTTCTGAGTGAGTTTACTTTTGTGGTATAGGATTGGGTTGGTCATTATGGAGGATAGGTCTGAGAATATCCTGAAGAGCTGGTTTGGTTATGGCAAATTTCTTCAACATATGAATGTCATTAAAGTATTTAATTTCTCCATCATAAATGAAACTCAGTTTAGCTGGATACAAGATCCGGGGTTGAAAGTTATTTTGCTTTAGGAGATTAAAGTCGGTGACCACCCTCTTCTGGCTTGAAAAGTTTCAGCAGAGAGATCTGCAGTCATTCTAATATTCTTCCCTTTGAAGGTAATGGTTTTCTTTCTCCTGGCAGCTTTGAGGATTTTCTCCTTCATATTAACTTTAGTGAAGTTAATTATGATATGCCTGTGGGATGTCTTATTGGGGTTGAGTCGTGCTTGGGTTCTGAAGCTGTCCGCTATCTGGATTTCAGAATCTCTAGGCATGTCTGGAAAATTCTCTTTCATAATTTCATGTAGAAGGGCCTCTGTGCCCAGCGAGGCCACTTCATCTGTTTCTGAAACTCCTATGATTCGGATATTTGCCTTCTTCGAATTATCCCAGAGTTCTCTGAGAGAATGATCCGTTTCTGCTCTCCATTTCTCTTCGTCTTTGAGAGTTTGGGAGCATTCAAAGGCTTTATCTTCGATGTCAGAAATCCTTTCTTCTGCTTGCTCCATTCTGTTGCTGAGGGATTCTACTGTATTTTTCATATCTTTAAGGGCTGTAAATTCTTGCTTCAGTGTGTCTAAGTCTTTGGTGGTTTTGTCTTTAAATTCATTAAATTCTTTTTTTTTCTTTTTTTTTTTATTGTTGGGGATTCATTGAGGGTACAGTAAGCCAGTTACACTGATTGCAATTGTTAGGTAAAGTCCCTCTTGCAATCATGTCTTGCCTCCATAAAGTGTGACACACACTAAGGCCCCACCCCCTCCCTCCATCCCTCTTTCTACTTCCCCCCCATAACCTTAATTTTCATTAATTGTTCTCATATCAAGATTGAGTACATAGGATTCATGCTTCTCCATTCTTGTGATGCTTTACTAAGAATAATGTCTTCCACTTCCATCCAGGTTAATATGAAGGATGTAAAGTCTCCATTTTATTTTAATGGCTGAATAGTATTCCATGGTATACATATACCACAGCTTGTTAATCCATTCCTGGGTTGGTGGGCATTTAGGCTGTTTCCACATTTTGGCGATTGTAAATTGAGCTGCAATAAACAGTCTAGTACAAGTGTCCTTATGATAAAAGGATATTTTTCCTTCTGGGTAGATGCCCAGTAATGGGATTGCAGGATCAAATGGGAGGTCTAGCTTGAGTGCTTTGAGGTTTCTCCATACTTCCTTCCAGAAAGGTTGTACTAGTTTGCAGTCCACCAGCAGTGTAAAAGTGTTCTCCCCTCTCCACATCCCGGCCAGCATCTTCAGTTTTGAGATTGTGTGATGTGGGCCATTCTCACTGGGGTTAGATGATATCTCAGGGCTGTTTTGATTTGCATTTCTCTAATATATAGAGATGATGAACATTTTTTTCATGTGTTTGTTAGCCATTCGTCGGTCATCTTTAGAGAAAGTTCTATTCATGTCTCTTGCCCATTGATATATGGGATTGTTGGCTTTTCTCATGTGGATTAATTTGAGTTGTCTATAGATCCTAGATATCAAGCTTTTGTCTGATTGAAAATATGCAAATATCCTTTCCCATTGTGTGGGTTGTCTCTTTGCTTTGGTTATTGTCTCCTTAGCTGTACAGAAGCTTTTCAGTTTAATGAAGTCCCATTTGTTTATTTTTGTTGTTGTTGCAATTGCCATGGCAGTCTTCTTCATGAAGTCTTTCCCCAGGCCAATATCTTCCAGTGTTTTTCCTATGCTTTCTTGGAGGATTTTTATTGTTTCATGCCTTAAATTTAAGTTCTTTATCCATCTTGAATCAATTTTTGTGAGTGGGGAAAGGTGTGGGTCCAGTTTCAGTCTTTTACATGTAGACATCCAGTTCTCCCAACACCATTTATTGAATAGGGAGTCTTTCTCCCAAGGTATGTTCTTGTTTGGTTTATCGAAGATTAGGTGGTTGTAAGATGTTAGTTTCATTTCTTGGTTTTCAATTCGATTCCAAGTGTCTATGTCTCTGTTTTTGTGCCAGTACCATGGTGTCTTGAGCACTATGGCTTTGTAGTACAGACTAAAATCTGGTATGCTGATGCCCCCGGCTTTATTTTTGTTACAGAGAACTGCCTTAGCTTTACGGGGTTTTTTCCGGTTCCATACAAAACGCAGAATCATTTTTTCCAAATCTTGAAAGTACGATGTAGGTACTTTGATAGGAATGGCATTGAATAGGTAGATTGCTTTGGGAAGTATAGACATTTTAATAATGTTGATTCTTCCCATCCATGAGCATGGTATGTTCTTCCATTTGTTAATATCCTCTGCTATTTCCTTTCTGAGGATTTCATAGTTTTCTTTATAGAGGTCCTTCACCTCCTTCGTTAGGTATATTCCTAGGTATTTCATTTTCTTTGAAGCTATGGTGAAGGGAGTTATGTCCTTAATTAGCTTCTCATCTTGACTGTTATTGGTGTATACAAAGGCTACTGACTTGTGGACATTGATTTTATATCCTGAAACATTACTGTATTTTTTGATGACTTCTAGGAGTCTTGTGGTTGAGTCTTTGGGGTTCTCTAAGTATAAGATCATGTCGTCAGCAAAGAGGGAGAGTTTGACCTCCTCTGCTCCCGTTTGGATTCCCTTGATTTCCTTGTCTTGCCTAATTGTATTGGCTAGAACTTCCAGCCCTACGTTGAATAGTAAAGGTGACAGAGGACAACCTTGTCTGGTTCCAGTTCTAAGAGGAAAAGCTTTCAGTTTTACTCTATTCAGTAAAATATTGGCTGTGGGTTTGTCATAGATAGCTTCAATGAGTTTAAGAAATGTGCCACCTATGCCTATACTCTTCAGTGTTCTAATTAGAAAAGGATGCTGGATTTTATCAAATGCTTTTTCTGCATCTATTAAGAGGATCATGTGATCTTTATTTTTGCCTCTGTTAATATGGTGGATAATGTTTATGACTTGCATATGTTAAACCAGCCTTGCATCCCTGGGATGAAGCCTACTTGATCATGATGAATGACTTTTTTATGATAAGCTCTAATCTATTGGCTAGGATTTTGTTGAGAATTTTTGCATCTATATTCATGAGTGAGATTTGTCTGAAATTCTCCTTTTTGTTTGGGTCTTTTCCTGGTTTTGGTATCAGGGTGATGTTTGCTTCATAGAATGTGTTGGGGAAGATTCCTTCTTCCTCAATTTTTCGGAATAATTTCTGCAGTACAGGAATAAGCACTTCCTTGAAGGTTTGATAGAATTCTGGAGTGAAGCCATCTGGACCAGGGCATTTTTTGATTGGAAGCTTTTTTATTGTTTCTTTGATCTCAGTGCTTGAAATTGGTCTGTTCAGGAGCTCTATTTCTTCCTGGCTAAGTCTAGGGAGAGGGTGTGATTCCAAATATTGATCCATTTCCTTCACATTGTCAAATTTCTGGGCATAGAGTTTCTGGTAGTATTCAGAGATGATCTCTTGTATCTCTGTGGGATCAGTTGTTATTTCCCCTTTATCGTTTCTGATTGGGGTTACTAGAGATTTTTCTTTTCTATTTCTAGTTAGTCTGGCCAATGGTTTATCTATTTTATTTGTTTTTTCAAAAAACCAACTCCTTGTTTCATTAATTTTCTGAATGATTCTTTTGTTTTCAATTTCATTGATCTCTGATTTGATTTTGGATATTTCTCTTCTTCTACTGAGTTTAGGCTTAGATTTTTCTTCTTTTTCCAATTCCATAAGATCTCTTGTGAGATTGTTGATGTGCTCTCTTTCTGTTTTTCGAATGTAGGCATCTAAAGCGATGAATTTTCCTCTCAAAACTGCTTTTGCAGTATCCCACAGGTTTTGGTAGCTTGTGTCTTCATCGTTGTTATGCTCAAGGAAGTTAATGATTTCCTGTTTTATTTCTTCCTGCACCCCTCTGTTATTCAACAGAAGATTGTTTAATTTCCATGCCTTTGGTTGGGGTCGAGCATTTTTGTTAGAGTTGAGTTCCACCTTTCGTGCCTTAAGGTCTGAGAAGATACAAGGTAAAATTTCAATTCTTTTGATTCTGTTGATATTTGTTTTGTGTCCCAGGATATGATCAATTTTGGAGAATGTTCCATGGGGTGTTGAGAAGAATGTATATTCTTTATCTTTGGGATGGAGTGTTCTATATGCGTCTATCAAGCACAGTTGTTCTAGGGTCTCATTTAAGTCTCTTATATCCTTGTTTAATTTCTGTTTAGAGGATCTGTCCAGCTCTGTAAGAGGAGTGTTAAGGTCCCCTGTTATGATGGTATTATCAGATATCATATTGCTCAGACTGAGTAAGGTCTGTTTCAAGAATCTGGGAGCATTTAAATTGGGTGCATAGATATTTAGAATTGAAATGTCTTCTTGTTGTATTTTTCCCTTGACCAATATAAAGTGACCATCTTTGTCTTTTTTGACTTTAGTTGCTTTAAATCTACATGTATCTGAAAATAAGATTGCAACTCCCCTTTTCTTCCGAATTCCATTTGCCTGAAAAATTGTCTTCCAACCCTTGACTCGGAGCTTTAATTTGTCTTTTGAAGCCAGGTGTGTTTCTTGCAGACAGCAAATGGATGGCTTGTGTTTTTTAATCCAGTCAACCAATCTATGTCTCTTCAGTAGGGAATTCAAGCCATTAACATTTATTGAGATAATTGATAAGTGTGGTAGTATTCTATTCATCTTATTTTGTGAGAGTCCATTGCTTAGTTTTATCTTTTGCATCAGTGTGGAGGTTAGGTTCTGTCCTTTAATTTCTGAGATCTTACTTTGCTGCTGATCCATTGTGGTGGTCAGTGTGCAGAACAGGTTGAAGTATTTCCTGTAGAGCTGGTCTTGTTGTGGCGAATTTCCTCAATGTTTGTATATCCATAAATGATTTGATTTCTCTGTCAATTTTTAAGCTTAGCTTAGCAGGGTACAGAATTCTGGGCTGGAAAGTGTTCTGTTTAAGTAGATTAAAGGTATATAACCATTGTCTTCTTGTTTGGAAAGTTTCATTAGAGAAGTCTGCGGTCACTCTGATGGATTTGCCCCTGTAGGTCAACTGGCGCTTACTCCTGGCAGCTTGCAGAATCTTTTCTTTTGTCTTGACTTTGGACAGGTTCATCACAATGGGTCTTGGAGAAGCTCGGTTACAGTTGAGGCGACCATAGGTCCGATATCCCTCTGAAAGCAGTGTGTCAGAATCTTTGGTTATATTTGGGAAATTTTCTTTTATAATATTCTCTAGAATGGCTTCCATTCCTCTGGGGCATTCTTCTTCCCCTTCTGGAATTCCTATAACTCGTATGTTGGAACGCTTCATAAAGTCCCATAATTCTGACAGTGAACGTTCTGCTTTCTCTCTCTTCTTTTCTGCCTCTTTTACTGTCTGAGTTATCTCAAAAATTTTTTCTTCTACCTCTGAAATTCTTTCTTCTGCATGGTCAAATTCGTTAAATTCTTGAGACAACTTTTGAATTTCTCCTTGAATTCCTAATTCCACTTTGTTAATCTTGTCTGCAATCCAAATTCTGAATTCGATTTCTGACATCTCAGCCAGTTGTTTATGAATGGGATCTTCAATTGCATCTGCCATATCTTTCCTTGGGGGGGTTATCTATTCTGGTTATTCATGTTACCAGAGTTTTTCCGCTGATTCCGCCCCATGGTTGTTTTACTCCCTTTGATTTTTTTCCCCTGGGGCTTTGTTGAGGGCCTGTACAGTGTTGTGGCCTGAGAAACTGGTGCCCTGTCTGGCGTGGTGGGGCTAAGTAGTTCTGTCTTGTTTTCAGCTGGTTTCTGTTCCACCCTAGTGAAACAGATACTCTGGATTGAAGTCTCATCTCAGCAGGGTTGATGTGCATTCTTCAACCTTCTATCTTAGTGCAGCTCAAATCCACCAGGTTACTTGCTGAATTTTTGTCCTTTAACTCTGCGACTGGACGGGAGCCTCTGTGGAAAGCTGGCTTCAGTCAGCCATCTTGTCTCCTCCCCTGTAGATAGCTTTCATCACTCTTCAAGCTAATTCCAAGCCATCATTGTGGAAACTGGGATCCGGAGTCTCTTGTTTGATGGATACTCAAGCACCCAGAATGCTGCACTCTTCAAGCGTCCCATCTGTGTGATCCTGCCTGGCACAGCTGCTGCCTCCCTGCTCCAAGGACACTTAAGAATTCTGAAGATGTGAAGCCCCAGTCTCACTGGGGATTTGAAATTCAATTATGCTTTCGTTGTTAACAAATCTGTTTGTAAGTTAAGATGTAGTTTAATTAATCTGAGCTCTTGATTGCATTTAAGTTAATAAAAAAATAAAGTATTAAATGTGCATTTCTTTTTTATTTGGGTTGGAGTATATCTGGTGATCTTCTACACAATATAATCTATTAGTTTAAAAGATTGATAAGTTTTTCAATACAAATTCTAGATAGGGTCTTGCTTTCTTGGCCCAGTAGAGCGCAGTGTTCCCATTATAGGTCACTTGATTGAGGCTTAAGAACCTGACCTCAAGAATCCTCCTTCTGCCTCCGAGTAGCTGAGGGTACAGGTGCTGGCCACTTCACCCAGCTAATTTTTTCTGTGTTTTTTTTTTTGTTGTTGTTGTTGTTGTTTTTTGTTTGTTTTTTTGTAGAGATTTGGTCTCACTCTTTATCAGGTTTGTCTGGACCTGCTGATCTCAAGTGATCTTCCTGTTTCTGTCTCTCAAAGTGGTAGGATTATGGGTACAAGCCTCCTAACTGATCCTTTTTACATTTTTAAACAGATTTATTGAGCTATAATTCACATGCCATTTAACTCACCCATTTAAAGTGTACATTTATTGGCTTTTAGTATATTCATAGTCATACCTCCATTGCTATGATCAATTTTAAAACATTTCCATCTGTCTGTAAAGAAACCCATAGCATCTATGACTTCCTGAATTTCCACATCCTCTTCAGCCTTCCTCTCCCTGTTGTCAAACATTTCTTTCAGAATTTTTTTTCTGAAAAAAATTCTTCCTAGTTCAGTCAAACCCAGTGTAGTGTTTTCAATACAGGAGAACACAAACAAAACACTGCCCAGCTACTTTTTCTCAGTGCCCTAGCAGTAGAGAACATGTAAGTCAATACGTGTTTCAGTTTTGAAGAAGAAAATGCTTCCAGATTGAAGGATCAAGAGATGCTGAAATACATGAACAAAGCAACTCACAGGTGTTGTGCACCCACCAATCACTGTCCCTCATATTGACACAGCACCCCACAGTTTGCAAAGTGCTTTCCAGGCTTTGTCTAATGTGATGCACAGGGCATTGCATTAGACTCTCTAATTATGGAGGAATATGGAAATCATTAGAAATGGGACAAATCTGTGTCTCATGTAGTCTGTTTGATAATGTAGGTAGCTTTCATCTCTCTTTAAGCTAATTCTAAGCCATGTGCTCTTGAGGGCTCTTACATACATATGGATGGTTTAGCTTTATTTACAGCAGGCCTGTGATGATTCAGTAATTAAAACACATAATCTCCTAGACCTAGAGGATACATACAGTACTCCTCGTGCAGAAGGGGGACTGTCTTTTTAAGGATATCTAGTCAGTAATTGCTTTGAAATAGCCTGTAATATCTTGGGCAGTAATATCTTGAAGACTTGTAAGAGATACCTTTCATTTGTTACTAAGTCAGGTCAGCTAAGACTGGTAACTATGTTATTTTTCCTCCTAAATTTGGCACATAGTTCTTGGCAAATTAAACAGGGGGTGGAAGTAGAGAATAATGAGGAGTTGATGAGAGGAAAAACATCGGCCCAGGAGCCAGGATTTTGCTTGTAACATTTTTGCTGGCTTTTCTTAACTCCTTCAAATCTCAGTTTCCTGACACTCTATGATATCCAGGTACCTTTTAAACTCGTTTTGTTTTGGTTTTGGGGATAGGGTTTCTGGCACTCAGGCTGGAGTGTAGTGGCGTGATCAGCTCACTAGAGCCTTGAAATCTTGGGCTCAAGGGATCCTCTTCCCACAGCCTCCCAAGTGGCTAAGACTACAGGCAAGCACCACTATGCCTGACTACTTTTTGCTTATTTTTTGTAGAGATGGGCGGTATCTGTCTGCTGCCCAGGCTCATTTCCAACTCTGGGGTTCATGCAATCCTTCTGCCTCAGCCTCCCAAAGTGCTGGGATTACAGACTTGAGCCACTATACCCAGCCCCTTTTTAGACTTAAAATTCTGAACCAAAATTCCAAGTAAGGGTTTGAGAACTTATACATTTAGAGACATATCCCATCTGTCCTATTTTTGTGTGTTTGCCATGAATTTATATCTTTATTTTGCAAACTTAATTTGGTCACACCTAAATCTCAGGAAGTGCTTCCCTTCCTAATACACTAGGTGGCACTGTAGGGGAGGCAAATCAAATCACAAAGAAAATAAAGGTGGGTAGGGGTGGGGATGGGGAGGGAAAAGACTTGATAGCCAAGGAGAATTTTGGCAAATTAGAAAGGGTTCAGTTTTCACCAAGAATGTGTAAACATTTTCTGAAAGATGAGTGAAAACTGCTAGTGTTGGATACCATCAAGATAAGGCTATTTTATATAATGACTTTGAAACTTTCTGAAAAAAGTGACTAGCTGTAACTGATCCAGTACATGAACACACAAGCAATAAAAGTTTCTTGAAGTAGTATCAAGCGCTTGTACGTCTTACGCTTTCTGTGATAATTTTTTTTTTTTTTTGAGGCAGAGTCTCACTCTGTTGCCCAGGTTAAAGTGCTATGGTGTCCGCCCAGCTCACAGTAAACGCAAACTCTTGGTTAACTTGATCCTCCTGCCTGAGTCTCCTGAGTATCTGGAACTACAGATGCCTGCCACCATACCTACCTATTTTTTCTATTTTTGGTAGAGATGAGGGTCTCACTCTTGCTCAGGCTGGTCTTGAACTGCAGGACTCAAGCGATCCTCCCTCCTCAGTTTTCCAGAGTGCTAGGATTAGAGGTGTGAGCCACCATACCCAGCCCATTGCATGTGTTAATTCCATTTCATTAAAGTATGCTTCTTATAACCTGATAAGTTGATTTTATGACCTATAGTTTAAAAATAAAAAGTTATCTAGTGAAACTGTCAAGAAATATCATCTTCTCACCACAAAAAATAAGTATGTGAAAAATATGTACAATGTTTATTAGTCATTTTTACCTTAATAAAGCTGGGGATGGGGAGGCCAGACTCATGCCTATAATACCAGCACTCTGGGAGGCTGAGGTGGGTAGATTGCTTGAGCTTAGGAGTTCAAGACCAACCTGAGCAAGAGTGAGACCCCATCAGTAAAAATAGCTGGGTGTTGTGGTGGGCACTTGTAATCCCAGCTACCTGGGGGGCTAAGGCAAGAGGATTTATTGAACCCAAGGGTTTGAGGTTGCTGTGAGCTACAATGCCATGACAGTCTACTCAGGGCGACTAAGTGAGACTCTGTCTCAAATAGTAATAATAATAATAATAATAATAATGATAATAAAGCTGGAGGAATTAAAAATAAGAAAGTTAAATAAACATTTTTTTTTGAGACAGAATCTCAAGCTGTCGCTCTTGGCAGAGGGCCATGGTGTCACAACTCACAGCAATCTCAAACTCTTGGGCTCAAGCAATTCTCTTGCCTCAGCCTCCCAAGTAGCTGGGACTACAGGCACCTGCCACAATGCCTGGCTGTTTTTGGTTGCAGTTGCCATTGTTGTTTAACTGGCCCGGGCTGGGTTCAAACTCACCATCCTTGGTGTATGTGGCTGACGCCGTCACCACTGTGCTACGGGCGCCAAGCCAAAAGTTAAACATTTTAATGGGAAAGATGAAATTAAAAGAAATTTTGGCCTCTATTTAGCACTTCATACTATGGCACGTACTGTGGGCAACTTGAAGTATTTGCTGATATTTCCCTTTTTTGGGAAAAGGAAGGGTCACATTTAGAAATGTGCTAACCTGTAAGACAGTGTGAAAATATGCCCACAGGCCAGAAAACCTTGGAAGTAGGTAATTCAAATAAAAATTTTATGAAATAGCTGGATAGTATCTAAGTTTTTCCTTTGACATGAACTTTTAGTGGGAAAATTATATACTGTTTAATTTGAAGTTAAAGTTAAGAAAAAAAAGTCTGATTATCAAATGATATGAGAGTCCTACTTTGTAAAGAAGACTTGCAGAATGCAAGAGTGGTAGGCTCACTTAAGCCCTGGAGTTCAAGGCTGCAGGGAGCTGTGATCATGCCACTGCATGTCAACCTGGACAATTGAGTGAGACCCTGGCTAAGCACAATGGCTCTGTAATCCTAGCACATTGGGAGGCTGAGGTGAGAGGACTGCATGAGTCAGGCAGAGTTCAAGACAAGCCTAAGCAAGAGACCCCATCCCTACTAAAAATAGAAAAATGAAGCAGGCATGGTGGTAGGCACCTGGAGTCCCAGCTACTTAGAAGGCTGCGGCAGAAGGATTGTTTGAACCCAGGAGTCTGAGGTTCTTACGAGCTGGGCTGATACTCCGGCAATCTAGCCTGAGCAACAGAGGGAGATTCTGTAAGAATAACAACAAAAAAAATATATGTATACGTATATGTATATGGAGACTCCATCTCTAAAAAATAAAATAAAATAAAAAAAGAATATGAACAAAATGTTTTCTTTTTCTTACACTTTTAAATGTTGTCCCAGTTTTCTACAATGTCCATATGCTATTTTTATAAATGAGGGCTGGGCTAAGACTGTGATCATTAATCTTTACTAAAAACAACCTTAAAATAGAAGTTTCAGAAATGTTTTGAGCAATGGAATAAGAAGATGACTTTCTAAGGAGTAAGTATCCATTTAGATATGATAGGTCTGATGAGTGTTTTAAGAATCAGTTACTACTTTTTAAAAAATAAGACTTACTTAAAAATTTTTAAAAAATCATTTTAAGACAGTGTCTTGCTCTGTTTTAAAGGGGGCTGTCATCTGGCTAGAGTACAGTGGCATCACCATAGCACTGCAACCTCCAACTTATGGACACAAGTGATCCTTCTGTCTCTGCCTCCCAAGTAGCTGGGTTTATGGGTTTGCCCTACTAAATACAGATAATTGTTTGTATTTTTGGTAGAGATGGGATCTTATGTTGCACAGGCTGGTCTCAAACTCCTGGCCTCAAGTAATCCTTTTGCCTTGCTCCCCACCCCCAAGTGCTAGGATTACAGGTGTGAGTCACTACAGCCAGTCAGACTATTTTTTAGAGCAGTTTTAGGTTCATAGCAAAATTGAGCAGAAAATAGAGTTCCCTCATGTTCACCTTTGCCCACTGTCAACATCTTGCATAACTTCCACATCTTTCTCCCCTCTCCACAAACACACCTTCCTCCACTATCAACTTCTTGCACTAGGTCAGTCTACACTGACACATCATTTTCACCCAAAGTCCATTTTATATTAGGTAGGGTTCACTCATAGTACTGTAGATTCTATAGCTTTGAACAAATGTATAATGACATGTATCTGTCACTATATTATCATATGGAAAAGTTTAACTGCCCTGAAAATTCTGTGCTCCACCTATATTCATCCTTTCCTCTTCCTTACCCCTAGCAAACATGGATCATTTTTACTATCTTCATGGCTTTGCCTTTTTCAGAATGTCATAGAGTTAAAATCATACAGTAAGTTTCTTTCACTTAGTAACATGCATCCAAATTTCCTTCATCCTTTATTTATCCATTTACCCACTGAAGGATATCTTGGTTGCTTCCAAGTTTTGACAATTAGAAATAAAGCTGCTAGAAATTTCCTGTGCTAGTTTTTGTATGGAACCAAATTCTCAATTCATTTGAGTAAATACCAAGGAATTTGATTGTTGGGTTATACCATAAATGTATGTTTATTTTTGTATGAAACCAGAGTGATTGTATTGTATTGTATTGAAACTCAAAGAGTGAGTTTCTTTTGCTCTACATTCTCAGCAGCATTTGGTGCTCTGATTTTCACCATCCCAGTAAGTTTATAGTGGTCTTTCATCATTGTTTTAATTTGCCATTCTTTGATGACATAGGTGTCATCTTTTCATATACTTATTTGCCATCTACAGATATACAATTTTTTTGTGAGGTGTTGGTTCGTGCATATTGCCTATTTTTTAAATGGGTTGTTTGGTTTCTAATTGTTGAACTTTAAGGGTTTTTGTTTTGGTATTTTTTTTGTAACAGTCCTTTATCAGATATATCTTTTGCAAATTTTTTTTCCAATCTGACTCACGACTTCTTATGTCATCTATCTTATAAATTTAAAGCCCATTAATTCCTTTAATTTCTCTTTCTTTTTGACCTCTGAGAACCTTGACTTTTATTAATATATTTTAGACTAAATTCAAAGCATAATTCTACCCTTTGAATAGCAGAGAACAAAATAAATTTTGATTGAACAAATTTACTATTCTCCACAAGCACTTTGAAACTTACATAGCTTTATTTATTATGGTTTTTAGCAATCTGAATAATCCTTAAAGAACAAAAATTTTTATCTGAATCATTTTGGATGGATGTCTTTATAAAATAGTTTACTGTTTTATCTGCCTACTACAGCAAATATTGAACACAACTGAACTACTTCATTAGTATGACTAAATCATAAGAGAATAGTGCATCCATAAAACAAGAACAGGATGCTGTTAAAAAGGAACAATCAGAGAATAAGAACAAGCTTTTAGAAATTAAAAATATTATGTAAAGCCTGGGTATGGTGGCTCATGCCTGTAATCCTAACATTCTGGGAGGCCAGGGTGGGAAGATTGCTTGAGCTCAAAGGTTTGAGACCAGCCCAAACAAGAGCAAGACCCTGTCTCTACTAAAAATAGAAAAAATTAGCTAGGTTGTGGTGGGTGCCTGTAGTCCCAGCTACTCAAGAGGCTAAAGCAAGAGAATTGCTTCAGCCCAAGAGTTTGAGGTTGCTGTGAGCTATGACACCACAGCACACTGCCCAAGGTGGCAGAGTGAGACTCTGTCTCAAAAAAAAAAAAAAGTATATACACACACACACAGTCTAAATAAATTACGCAGAATGGTTCAAAAACAAGGCCAAGAAAATTTTTCAGAAAATTGAAACAAAGTGACAAATGGAACACTATAGGAAAAAAAAATCTTAAAAGAGCAATTTTAGGTATCTCCTATCCAGTTGATAGGTATTCTTAAAAAAACTAATTTATCAAATAATAAAAGAAATTTTCTAAGAATAGAAAGATGGGAATTTCCAGCTTGACAATGGTTAGCACAGTGAGTGGGAAAAAGAGCACCAAAGAAATTGTGTGTGAAGGAATTTCAGAACACCAAAGTTAAAATGAGATCCTAAGTTTTTCATTTTTATTTTTATTTTTTATTAAATCATAACTTTGTACATTGATGCATTTATGGGGTTCAGGGTATTGCTTCAATATACAATGTGAAATGCTTACATTGACCTAAGTAACACATCCATCATGATTATACTCATTTCTTAATTGTTTTGAAACTATTGCATTGCCGATTCTTTAAGAGTTTTCCCTGCACTTTCTTCTAGTATTTTTATAGTTTCATGTCTTAAGTTTAAATCTTTAATCCAGTGAGAGTCTATCTTAGTTAATGGTGAAAGGTGTGGGTCCAGTTTCAGTCATTTACAGATTGCCAGTCAGTTCACCCAGCACCATTTGTTAAATAGGGAATCTTTTCCCCAAAGAATGTTTTTCATTGGCATGTCAAACATCAAATAACGGTAAGTAGCTGGATTCATCTCTTGGTTCTCTATTCTTTCTTTCTTTCTTTATTTATTTATTAAATCATAGCTGTGTATATTGATATATTCATGGGGCATCATTCACTAGCTTCACAGACCGTTTACCAAGTTTCACATATACCCTTCTAAGACACACCACTGGTGTAATCCCACCAATCCCCTTCCCTCTACCCACCTCCCGCTTCCCTCCCCTCCCTTTCCCCATTCCACCTATTCTTAGGTTGTAACTGGGTTATAGCTTTCATGTGAAAACCCTAAATTAGTTTCATAACAGGGCTGAGTACATTGGGTACTTTTTCTTCCATTCTTGAGATACTTTACTAAGAAGAATATGTTCCAGCTCCATCTATGTAAATACGAAAGAGGTAAAGTCTCCATCTTTCTTTAAGGCTGCGTAATATTCCATGGTGTACATATACCACAATTTATTAATCCATTCGTGGATCGATGGGCACTTGGGCTTCTTCCATGACTTAGCAATTATGAATTGGGCTGCAATAAACATTCTGGTACAAATATCTTTGTTATGATGTGATTTTTGGTCTTCTGGGTACATGGCCAGTAGAGGGATTACAGGATTGAATGGCAGATCTATTTTTAGATCTCTAAGTGTTCTCCATATCTCTTTCCAAAAGGAATGTATTAATTGGCATTCCCACCAGCAGTGCAAAAGTGTTCCCTTTTCTCCACATCCACGCCAACATCCCTGGTCTTGGGATTTTGTGATGTAGGCTAATCTCACTGGAGTTAGATGGTATCTCAAAGTAGTGTTGATTTGCATTTCTCTGATGATTAAAGATGATGAGCATTTTTTCATATGTCTGAAGGCCGCGTGCCTGTCTTCTTCAGAGAAGTTTCTCTTTGAATCCCTTGCCCAGCCTGCGATGGGATCTCTTGTTCTATTCTTGCTAATGTGTTTAAGTTCTCTGTGGATTCTGGTTATTAAACCTTTGTCGGAGACATAACCTGCAAATATCTTCTCCCATTCTTAGGACTGTTTGCTTGCTTTACTTACTGTGTTCTTTGCTGTGCAGAAGCTTTTTAGTTTGATCAAGTCCCAAAAGTGTATTTTTGAAGCTGCTTCAATTGCCCGGGCGAGGGTCCTCCTCATCAAATACTCACCCAGACCGATTTCTTCAAGGGTTTTCCCTGCACTCTCCTCTAGTATCTTTATAGTTTCATGCCTTAAGTTTAAATCTTTGATCCAGTGAGAGTCTATCTTAGTTAATGGTGAAAGGTGTGGGTCCAGTTTCAGTCTTCTACAGGTTGCCAGCCAGTTCACCCAGCACCATTTGTTAAATAGGGAATCTTTTCCCCACTGAATGTTTTTAATTGGCTTGTCAAAGATTAAATAACGGTAAGTAGCTGGATTCATCTCTTGGTTCTCTATTCTGTTCCAGACATCTACTTCTCTGTTTTTCTGCCAATACCATACTGTTTTGATCACTATCGATTTGTAGTATAGTCTGAGGTCTGGTAGCGTAATTCCTCCTGCTGTGTTTTTATTTCTGAGTAATGTCTGGGCTATTTGAGGTTTTTTCTGATTCCATATAAAACAAAGTATTGTTTTTTCAAGATCTTTAAAGTATGACAGTGGAGCTTTAATAGGGATTGCATTGAAATTATATATTGCTTTGGGTAGTATGGACATTTTAACAATGTTGATTCTTCCCAGCCATGAGCATGGCATGTTTTTGCATTTGTTAATATTTTCAGCTATTTCTTTTCTTAGAGTTTCATAGTTTTCTTTAAAGAGATCTTTCACGTCCTTTGTTAGATAAATTCCCACATATTTCATCTTCTTTGGCACTACTGTGAATGGGATAGAGTCCTGAACTGTTTTTTCAACTTGACTATTGTTGGTATATATAAAGGCTACAGATTTATGAATGTTGATTTTGTAACCTGAGATGCTGCTGTATTCCTTGATCACTTCTAAGAATTTTGTAGTAGAGTCCCTAGTGTTTTCCAGATATACAATCATATCATCTGCGAAGAGTGAAAGTTTGATCTCTTCTGACCCTATATGGATACCCCTGACCGCCTTTTCTTCCCTAATTGTGGTGGCTAAAACTTCCATTACAATGTTAAAAAGCAATGGAGACAATGGGCAGCCTTGTCTGGTTCCTGATCTGAGTGGAAATGACTCCGATTTAACTCCATTCAATATGATATTGGCTGTCGGTTTGCTGTAGATGGTCTCCATCAGTTTAAGAAATGTCCCTTGTATACCGATTTTCTTAAGTGTTCTGATCATGAAGGGATGCTGGATATTATCAAAAGCTTTTTCTGCATCAATTGAGATTATCATATGGTCTTTGTTTTTTAATTTGCTTATGTGCTGGATTACATTTATCGATTTACGTATATTGAACCAGCTTTGAGACCCTGGGATGAAACCGACTTGGTCATGATGTATAATTTGTTTGATGTGTTTCTGGATTCTGTTTGTTAGGATCTTGTTGAACATTTTTGCATCTATATTCATTAGTGATATCGGTCTATAATTTTCTTCTCTTGTTGGGTCTTTTCCTGGTTTGGGGATCAGGGTGATGTTTGCTTCATAGAACACATGTTAGGTAGTCTTCCTTCTTTTTCTACCTTTTGGAACAGGTTGAGTAATATAGGTACTAATTCCTCTTTAAAAGTTTGGTAGAATTCTGACATGAAACCATCTGCTCCCGGGCTTTTCTTTTTAGGGAGGTTTTGTATGGTTGATGCTATTTCCGAACTTGATTTGGGCCTGTTCAACATTTCCACTTGTTTGTGGCTAAGTCTTGGAAGGTGATGTGCTTCCAAGTATCGGTCAATTTCCTTCAGATTTTCATATTTCTGAGAATAAAGTTTCTTGTAATATTCATTAAGGATTTTTTTGATTTCTGAGGAGTCTGTTGTTATTTCGTCTTTGTTGTTTCTGATTGATGAGATTTGAGATTTTACTCTTTTTTTCCTGATTAGGTTGGTCAAAGGTTTATCTATTTTATTGATCTTTTCAAAAAACCAGCTTTTTGATTTATTGATCTGTTGTATTATTCTTTTGTTTTCAATTTCATTTAATTCTGCTCTAATTTTGGTTATTTCTTTTCTTCTACTGGGTTTGGGGTTGGAATGCTCTTCCTTTTCCAGTTGCCTGAGATGTCCCATTAAATTGTTAACTTCCTCTCTTTCCGTTCTCTTGAGGAAGGCTTGCAGTGCTATAAATTTCCCCCTTAGAACTGCCTTTGCAGTGTCCCAGAGGTTCTGATAGTTCGTGTCTTCATTGTTGTTTTGTTCCAAAAAGTTGGTGATTTCTTTCTTAATCTCATCTCTGACCCAGCTATCATTCAGCATAAGGTTATTTAACTTCCATGCTTTTGTACGAGTATGCAGATTCCTGTTGTTACTCAGCTCAAGTTGTATTCCATGGTGGTCCGAGAAGATGCATGGAATAATTTCTATTCCTTTAAATTTACTGAGTTTAGACTTGTGACCTAATATGTGATCGATTTTGGAGTAAGTTCCATGGGCTGATGAGGAGTATGTGTATTCAGTTTTGTTGGGATGAAATCTTCTGTAGATGTCTGCTAAATTCAAATGTTGGATGGTTAGGTTTAAATCTAAGATTTCTTTGCTCAGCTTCTTGTTGGAGGATGATCCAACACTGTCAAAGGAGTGTTGAAATCTCCAACTATTATGGAGCTGGAGGAAATCAAGTTGCTCATGTGTGTTAGAGTTTCTCTTATAAATTGAGGTGCATTCTGGTTGGGTGCATAGATATTAATAACTGAGATCTCATCATATTGAGTATTACCCTTAACAAATATGAAGTGACCATTCTTGTCCTTCCTTACTTTTGTTGGTTTAAAGCCTATTGTATCTGCAAATAAAATTGCAATACCTGCTTTTTTCTGATTACCATTTGCCTGAAATATGGATGACCATCTTTTCACCCTGAGTCTGTATTTGTCTTTTAAGTTAAGATGTGAGTCTTGTATGCAACAGATATCTGGCTTGAGTTTTTGTATCCAGTCAGCTAACCTATGCCTCTTTAGAGGACAGTTTAAGCCATTCACATTAATGGAGAATATTGATAAGTCTGGTGAAGTTTTGGGTATCGAGTTTTTCAAAAGTCCAGTGGGCATTTTTAATCCTTTCACCAGTATGGAAATTGGAGTTTGATCCGAAGTTTCTGAGTGAGTTTACTTTTGTGGTATAGGATTGGGTTGGTCATTATGGAGGATAGGTCTGAGAATATCCTGAAGAGCTGGTTTGGTTATGGCAAATTTCTTCAACATGTGAATGTCATTAAAGTATTTAATTTCTGCATCATAAATGAAACTCAGTTTAGCTGGATAGAAGATCCGGGGTTGAAAGTTATTTTGCTTTAGGAGATTAAAAGTCGGTGACCACCCTCTTCTGCTCTTCTGACTTGAAAAGTTTTAGCAGAGAGATCTGCAGTCATTCTTATATTCTTCCCTTTGAAGGTAATGGTTTTCTTTCTCCTGGCAGCTTTGAGGATTTTCTCCTTCATATTAACTTTAGTGAAGTTAATTATGATATGCCTGTGGGATGTCTTATTGGGGTTGAGTCGTGCTTGGGTTCTGAAGCTGTCTGCTATCTGGATTTCAAATCTCTAGGCATGTCTGGAAAATTCTCTTTCATAATTTCATGCAGAAGGGCCTCTGTGCCCAGCGAGGCCACTTCATCTGTTTCTGGAACTCCTGTGATTCAGATATTTGCCTTCTTCGAATTATCCCAGAGCTCTCTGAGAGAATGATCCGTTTTTGCTCTCCATTTCTCTTCCTCTTTGAGAGTTTGGGAGCATTCAAAGGCTTTATCTTCGATGTCAGAAATCCTTTCTTCTTGCTCCATTCTGTTGCTGAGGGATTCTACTGTATTTTTCATTTCTTTAAGGGCTGTAATTTCTTGCTTCAGTGTGTCTAAGTCTTTGGTGGTTTTGTCTTTAAATTCGTTAAATTCTTGAGACAACTTTTCAATTTCTCCTCGAATTCCTAATTGCACTTTGTTAATCTTGTCTGTAATGTAAATTCTGAATTCGATTTCTGACATCTCAGCCAGTTGTTTATGAATGGGATCTTCAATTACATCTGCCGTATCTTTCCTTGGGGGAGTTGGTCTATTCTGGTTATTCATGTTACCAGAGTTTTTCTGCTCATTCCGCCCCATGGTTGTTTTACTCCCTTTTATTTTTTCCCCTGGGCTTTGTCGAGGGCCTGTACGGTGCTGTGGCCTGAGAAACTGGTGCCCTGTCTGGTGTGGTGGGGCTAAGTGGTTGTGTCTTGTTTTCAGCTGGTTTCTGTTCCACCCTAGTGAAACAGATACTCTGGATTGAAGTCTCAGCTGTGGAGAAATATCAGCAATTAAGTCACCCCACCCCCCACCAGCAAACAATTGGAAAAGAAAAATCAAAGCTTCCCACCACCGTTCATCCAGGGCACCACCTGATTTATCCTCAGGCGACTGGTTCAGTTCAAAAAGTCCAAATCAATTGTCTCAGTCTGCACCTGTCTCAGGTGACAGAGTTTAAGAGGTCTCTGGGAACTGGATCACAGCAGTCTGGTGACTACTCTGGTGTGGCTTGCTCCAGTGCTGCGTGGAGTCAGGAGGAGCCACCCAGCCAATAGATCAGTCTGGGAAGGTTGATGCCTCCTTCCCCACCTTGCACCACTGTCACACCCAGTCACTGATAGCCCTGCAATTGGCTGACCCAATTGCCTGTGGTGAATCGGTACTCCAGGAGTTTGCACCTGCCTGAATCAGAAGGAAGTCTGCCAGGCCACTGCGCTCCGCCTCTCTCTAGCAGGAGGAGGTGAGACCTGACAACCTGGGGTGCTTGATGTTGGTTGGGGGGTTTTCACTCAGGTCTAGTCTCACCCCTCATTAATGTTACTGACAGAACAGAATGGAACAACTCTGCGGTTCCCCTGGAGAAGAGAAGCTGAATTGAGTTCCAAATCAGCTTGTCTCTGTTCTTGTATTGTCTATAGGCTGACTATCCCCTGAGGGCCAGATGCGTCTTAGGTTTAGTAAAGCGGACCTCTGGGTCAGCCCCGCCCTGGGAATTTCCCCGGTTTGCAAGTTGGAGTAGCCTCAGGCAAACCCTATACTCAGTGTCTGGTTGCCCAGGGAGACATGGGGTGTGGCTTCAGAATATTTGGTAGTGAGCCGTATTGCTAGCAAAAGAGGGCTGCTGTTTTATGGCTCAGGCAACCGCTGCTCCGGTGTAGCTCCCTTCTGGCCAACCGTCCTCTCTCCACTCCCGTACCCCAGAGTCTGCACCGACTGGCTGCAGCCCAGCACTGTCTATACCCCTTGAGCAATTGCCCCAGAGTCTGGACCCCGGGGGGACAGGCCTCCAGACCTTGGAGCGAGAGCAGAGGGGAGTGCGGGGAGTGCTGGGAGCCTGGGGTTGCGGGCAGAGAACACACAAAGCTTTACGCAGTTTTATGCCTGGCCGTATTGTCACCAAAAGACGGCTGTCGCACTGTGTCTCAGGGAACTGCCACTCCAATGTGGTCCCCTCTCCGCCCACTGGGACTGGCCTCCAGACATCAGTGTGAGTGAATGGGAGCGCTGGGATCTCAGAATTCCAGATAGAGACTATATACATTTTATACAGTTTTATGCCTGGCAGGAGGATGCCGTGGCACCCTAGTAGGGGAGGTAGGTCCAGTTTTTAGAGGGTCTCTCCCATGGAGTGTAGTGGGAGGACCTTTGAACTCTGCCCGGTTCTTTGTGGGGCACTCTGAGCCGTTCTCATGGGGGAGGGGACTCCTGTCCGCTTGGTGATGGATTTTGTACCTTTTGTTTGTATCCTTGTGGTCGCAGCTCACCTCAGCGGGGTTGACGTGCGTTCTTCAACCTTCTCTCTTGTGCAGCTCAAATCCTCCAGGCTACTTGCTGAATTTTTGTTCTTTAACTCTCCTATTGGGCGGGAGCCTCTGTGGAAAGCTGGCTTCAGTCAGCCATCTTGTCTCCTCCCCTGATTATGCTGGTCTTTATGGAGGATACATCTGAGAATATCCTGGAGAGGTGGTTTAGTTATGGCAAATTTCTTCAACATGTGAATGTCATTAAAGTATTTAATTTCTCCATCATAAATGAAACTCAGTTTAGCTGGTTACAGGATCCTGGGTTGAAAGTTATTTTGTTTTAGGAGATTAAAAGTCAATGACCATCCTCTTCTAGCTTGAAAGGTTTCAGCAGAGAGATCTGCAGTTATTCTAATATTCTTGCCCTTGTAAGTGATCGTTTTCTTTTGTCTGGCTGGTTTCAGAATTTTCTCCTTCATTTAACTTAGTGAAATTGATTATGATGCATCTTCTTGTCTCAATGTGTCAAAATCTTTGGTCATTTGGTCTTTGAATCTGTTGAATTCTTGAGATATTAATAAATATCAATATATTAATATATTAAAATATTAATAATTGAAATCTCATCGTATTGAGTATTACCTTTAATAAATATGAAGTGTCCATCCTTATTCTTCCTTATTTTGGTTGGTTTAAAGCCTATTGCATCTGTGAATAGGCCCAACAGATATAGTACAATCCTAATTCAAATCATTGTCCCTTAAGTTTACAATCAAGAAAGCAGCTTAGAAGAATCAGTATCCCGGGGAGATGGAGCAAGATGGCAGCTGAGTAACAGCTTCCCTGCAACTGGGCACAGTGAGTCTGAGGAGATAAGACCCCAGGCATCTCTGGCTGGTCGGATCTGCCTAAAGTCATCCCTTTGAGGATACAGGGAGTCAGCAAGGGACTTCTGGACCCCAAGAGGAGGACAAAAACAGTGGAAAACTGGCAAGTGGTTGCGTGTGTTCAGTCGACCTAATCCCGCCATAAGAACAAGCAGCAGTGAGACTGCAAACCAGAAAGGCCTTACCTATGAACTGTTTCGGTGTTTTTGGACTTGGTGCTCAGTTGAACTGCCTGGGGGAGAGCTTGAGCAGGAGTGCGGAGAACTTTGGGCATTGTCTAGGGTCCCAGACTGAATTACTGAGCCAGTCGGAGCTGATAGTGTTTGGCTGTGGGCTGCAAGGAGGCTTTATGAGAGAACTGCCCTGGCAAGCTCTGCCCTTAGGGTCGCAGCACAAGAATCGGGTGGGAGCTAGTAACCTAGTGACTGAGCAGCCTAAAGACAGGGACTGAGCTGCCTTACAGCTTTAACCCTCAGGGGCAGAGTGAGGCCAGTTTTGGCACACTGGAACCTTGGGCTATTTGTTGCCCTGGGTAGAGTGCCGTGGCGTCACAACTCATAGCAACCTCAAACTCCTGGGCTTGGTGCCGCCCGGACCTCCATAATAGCTGTGACACGACCCCCAACCCACTACCTGGGCCTGCCAGGCCTCCACATGCCTTGACCAGGATCTGCGGGAGCCGCCCAACACTGCATCCTCCCTCCTGTACCCTCCCTACCTCCACAATGGCCTGCTCATCTGGCCAGGGACTCTGGTAGCTGCGTGCCCTCCAGAGCCTTCCCTGCCTCTGCGCAGAGCCCTTCTCTTGGCCAGAGACTGCTGGAGCTTTGGGCTGTCTGGACCAAAGTCACTGGGTGCCAGGCACTCCCAGAACCGTGAGCACCACCTCCTGCCCTGTTGCTGGATCCGGGTGTGTCACACGCCAGAGCTGCTTTCACAACCAGAACTCCATGGCTGAGGCAGCCCCAGAGGAACTACACAGGGTCACTCCCTACAAAGATCCAGCAACAATAGAGTGACCCTGCTGGTGTCTAATCTTGGAGAGACACCTCCCCAACTCTGAGGATGGTCAGAGCCAACAGTGAAAAACAATCATGAGGTGAAATCAACAGAAAAACTCTGGCAATATGAATAATCAGAGTAGATCAACTCCCCCAAGGACCAATAGGGCAGACACAGCACAAGATCCCATACACAAACAAATAGCTGAGATGTCAGAAATTGAATTCAGAATCTGGATAGCAATTAAGATCGAATTAGAATTCCAAGCAGTAACCCAAAAGATATCTCAAGAATTCAACGGATTCAAAGACCAAATGACCACACCTTTCACCATTAACTAAGATAGACTCTCACTGGATAAAAGATTTAAACTTAAGACATGAAACTATAAAAATACTTGAAGAAAGTGCAAGAAAGAAGAAAGGGAAAACCCTTGAAGACATCCGTCTGGGCAAGTATTTTATGAGGAGGACCCCCCGGGCAATTGAAGCAGCTTCAAAAATACACTACTGGGACCTGATCAAACTAAAAAGCTTCTGGACAGCCGAGAACACAGTAAGTAAAGCAAGCAGACAGCCCTCGGCATGGGAGAAGATATTTGCAGGTTATGTGTCCAACAAAGTTTTAATAACCAGAATCCACAGAGAACTCAAAAGTATTAGCACGAAAAGAACACGTGATCCCATCTCAGGTTGGGCAAAGGACTTGAAGAGAAACTTCTGTAGAGAAGACAGATGCACGATCTACAAACACATGAGAAAAATCTCATCATTCTTAATCATCACAGAAATGCAAATCAAAACTCCTTTGAGATATCACCTAACCACAGTAAGAGTAGCCCACATAAAAAAATCCCAAAACCAGAGATGTTGGTGTGGATGTGGAGAAAAGGGCACACTTCTACACTGCTGGTGGGGATGCACACTAATACGTTCCTTTTGGAAGGATGTTTGGAGAATACTTAGAGACCTAAAAATAGACCTGCCATTTGATTGTATAATTCCTTTGCTAGTTATATACCCAGAAGATCAAAAGTCACAATATAACAAAGACATCTGTAAATGTTTATTGCAGCCCAATCCATAATTGCTAAGTCATGGAAGAAGTCCAAGTGCCCATCGACCCACGAATGGACTAGCAAATTGTGGTACATATATACCATGGAATATTATGCAGCCTTAAAGAAAGATGGAGACTTTACCTCTTTCATGTTTACATGGATGGAGCTGGAACAAATTCTTCTTAGCAAAGTATCTCAGGAATGGAAGAAAAATTATCCAATGTAGTCAGCCCTACTATAAAGCTAAATTATAGCTTGCACATGAAGACTATAACCCAACTATAGCACAAGACTATGGGGAAAGGGCTAAGGAAGGAGAAGGGAGGGGGAGGTTAGGGTGGAGGGAGGGTAATGGGTGGGGCCACATCTATGGTGCATCTTAGAATGGGTACAGGCAAAACTTACTAAAGGCAGAATACAAATGTCTACATACAATAACTAAGAAAATGCCATGAAGGCTACGTTGAACAGTTTGATGAGAATATTTCAGATTGTATATGAAACCAACACATTGTACCCCTTGATTGCACTAATGTACACAGCTATGATTTAACAATAAAAAAAAATTTAAAAAAAGGAAGGCAGCTTTAAGAAGAAAATAACAACAGAAAACAACTTTATACATCCTTAGAGACTTCAAACTGCTTTCCAGCCTTTAATTCATGCTGCTTGGTTTTGACAGGTTACATTTACCTTGAAGGGTTTCTTGCTATAAAAGCTCAGTGTTATTGCTCACTGTCATCCTATCTAAATTTTTTTCTTTGTTCACAGTGCGAGATGAGGATAGAAGCACGACGAAAAAATCTTCTCATTTTGATTTTGCATTATTTAACACAAGAAGGGTACGTTATGTTATAAGATTTACAGAGATGATTTCTCTCTTCCTCTGACCTCCACTTTTCCAGATCTGTATTTTTAAAAACAATTGATAGACTTTTTCAAAAGAGCAATTTTATATTTACAGAAAAACCAAGCAGAAAGTAGAACTCCTTCTGGGTGGTGTGGCTCATACCTATAATTCTAGCACTTTGGGAGGCCAAGGTGGGAAAATTACATGATCCCAGGAGTTTGAGACGAGCTTGGGCAACACAGTGATGACTCTCTGATCAATATTCTTTTCCTCAAAATAAAAATATTTTATTTACATGGATATCTACAACCAACTTTTTTCTTCTTTGTAATTTCCATTGTGTAACTGGCTAAGAGAGGAAATTTGGAAGCTTTTGAATTTGGCCACCTACCTCAGTAAAAAGACACAAGCATTTACAATAAGTCTGCTCTGCTCTGCTGTGCAGTACAAGAGGAAGAGAGCTGATCCACAAAATGTTTGAAAGGCATTCTCTATTTTAGACTATCCTTTCTTTTTAATTTTCAACCCAGGAACAAAATATTCAGGTTTCAGGCTAAGGGCTTAAAAACTTTGGGGGAGGTTTGGCAATGCCTAGAGTTCTTTTTGGCTGTCACACTGGCATCTAGTAGGTAGAGAGGCAAGGGATACTGCCAAACAACCTACCATGCCCAAGATAGTCCCCACAACAAAGAATTATCAAGCTTTAAATGTCAGTAGTGCTGGGATAGAGGAATGCAGAGTTAGAACAGGAAGCATCAACCAGCTATTGGTATTTTACCAAAAAGTTTAATGAGCATTGAACATAGTAGCTATTAGTAAAATACGTAGTAAGGGAGCCACTGTAACTTAAATTCAATTTTTAGAATCCAGTTGCCTTAGTCCTGGAGAGGTAAGAAGAAAAAAGGTAAGGAAGGTAGGAGGCAGTTGCGAGGCAACTGTTTCTCCCTTTTTTCTTTTCTTTCTTTCTTTTTTTTGAAATAGAGTCTCACTCGGTTGCCCAAACTGTTGCCCAACCTCAAACTCTTGGGCTCAAGCAATTCTCCCACCCCAGCCTCCCAAGTGAGCTGGAACTATAGGCACAAACCACCATGACCAGCTAACTTTTACATTTTTAGTAGAGACAGGATCTTGCTCTTGCTCAAACTGGTCTTAAACTCCTTACCTCAAGTGATCTTCCTGCCGTAGGCCTTCCAGGGTGTTAGGATTATAGGCATGAACCACTGCTCCCAGCCAATCTCTTAACTGTGCCATCTACAGCTGTTTTAAATAAACCTATTGCCCCATGAAAGAGAAGAACTATTTTTTTTTTTTTTTTGTAGAGACCGAGTCTCACTTTAGGGCCCTCGGTAGAGTGCCGTGGCCTCACACAGCTCACAGCAACCTCCAACTCCTGGGCTTAAGGCGATTCTCTTGCCTCAGCCTCCCGAGTAGCTGGGACTACAGGCGCCCGCCACAACGCCCGGCTATTTTTTGGTTGCAGTTTGGCTGGGGCCGGGCTTGAACCCGCCACCCTTGGCATATGGGGCCGGCGCCCTACTCACTGAGCCACAGGTGCCGCCTGAAAGAGAATAACTATTTTAGAGACTTTGAGGGATTTTTCTTTTAAATGTTATGGGAGGTTTTGGCTTTCTTTCTTTTCTTTCCCTATTTCCTTCTTTCTTTCTTTCTTTATGTTGTCCTCGGTAGAGTGCCATGGTGTCACAGCTCACAGCAACCTCTAACTCTTGGGCTCAAGCGATTCTCTTCCCTCAGCCTCCCAAGTAGCTGGGACTACAGGCACCTGCCACAATGCCCGACTATTTTCTGCTGTAGTTGGCATTGTTGTTTGGCAGGCCCCAGCTGGATTTGAACCCACCAGCCCTGGTGCATGTGGCCGGCACCCTAGCCACTGAGCTACAGGGGCAGAGCCATTATTTTACTTCTTTTTTAGAGACAGGATCTCACTCTGTCATGCAGGCTGGCGTGCAGTGGCATCATCATAGCTCACTGCAGCCTCCTGGATTGAAGTGATCCTCTCACCTCAGCCTCTGCATAGCTGGGACTACAGGCACAAGCCACCACGCCTGGCTTCTTATTTTATACTCAAAGAAACTGAGGTTTAGAGGAGTCAGGAGATCACCTAGCTCCAAGTGGTAGCACTTTCCAGGCCTGTCTTGATCCAAAAGACTTTAACACAGGCGTCCTCAAACTTTTTAAACAGGGGGCCAATTCACTGTCCCTCAGACTTTTGGAGGGCCTTTCTGTCCTTTTTGCCAAAGTTTTAGATGTATGCATTTGGTAACCATTTGGTAAAGAAAGAAAGAAAAAGAGAGAGGAAGGAAGGAAGGAAGGAAAGAAAGAAGGAAGGAAGGAAGGAAGAAAGGAAGGAAGGAAGGAAGGAAGGAAGGAAGGAAGGAAGGAAGGAAGGAAGGAAGGAAGGAAGGAAGGAAGGAAGGAAGGAAGGACAAATTCCTATGCACGCTGCACATCTTTTGAAGTAAAAAAACAAAACAGGAACAAATACAATCCCACCGCCTCATGTGGCCCATGGGCCGCAGTTTGAGGACCCCTGCTTTAACATCTTTATTCCTCTGTTCCAATGTTAAACAATTGCTTTTGCTTAAAGATTACCTCAGAAAAATCAAAGTGTGTGAGGGCCATGTTTATTTTAGAGTTTTTATTTTTGGAATGTTGATCTTTTAAAGAAAATTAAATCTCTACAATTTTACTTAAGAATTTTAAAAATTACTTAAGTCATTGAAGGATCTGAGGGCTTTTTTCTTTCTTTCTTTCTTTCCTTTTTGCCAAAGTTTTATATATATGCATTTGGTAACCATTTGGTTAATGGGTTATCTGACTTATGTTCTCCCCTTAAGTTTTTTTTTTATTAATTTTAAATCATAGCTGTGTGCATTAATGCGATCATGGGGCACCATACATTGGTTTTATAAACCCTTAAGCTTTTTTATTGCAAAATGTGGCCTTTCTCGTAACACCATATCAGAATTTTGAGAATGACTTTTATTTTTAGTAAATGTGATGAACTGTTAAAGGGTCACACCTTTAACACAGGATAATTCCTTACTTTACTTACTTTGAAAGACATGGTATTATCGGACCCTTCTTTTTTTGGTGTTGGGGATATGAATTTTACTAAGAAAATGGCTCATTATTACCACATCCCCACTAATCCCAGACCAGGGAAATGAGTGCCCCCCTCTCATGATTAGCGGGTAGGCCATCGGGTGGTGCTCAGCTACTAAATCTGTATCCACACCTGGCAGTGGGGTGGAATAAAGAGCCAGAGTGGTGCTGACTTTGGTCTCTCTGTATCTCTGTTTCCCCATCCGGAATATGAGGGTGCTCCTGAACTTGAGGAGCCAGGCTGTCTGTGTTTGGGCAGTGGGCTGTTCTGCACTACTCACTAGTCACCTGAGAAGGACAGTGTACAAGGGTGCCAAGTGTCTACTCTAGGACAGAGCTGTGGAGCTAGTTGTGCAAGAGAGGGCTTCTTGGACAAGCACACAAACTTAGGAGACAGACTGTTTCATTTCAAATTTCCACTCTACCCTTTGCTAACCTGTGGCCTTGGACAAGTTGCTTGTGCTTTAGTTTCCTCATCTATAAAATGGGGTAAGGGAGGATGATTAAATATAAGGTACATATTATTATTATGAAGATTAAATATGTGACATTCTTAGAATAGTGTCTGACAACAAAGCTTGTATGAGTTCATGCTATTGTTACTATGGAGGAGATAGGATTTGGATTTTATTCTTTAATACCCAACCTGGTTCAACAAAGGACTTTAAGCACTGGAATATGAGTTTAGCTAAATTTTTTTTTTTTTTTTTGAGATAGAGTCTTATTCTGTCACCTGGACTAGAGTACAGTGGTGTCATCATAGCTCACTGCAACCTCCAACTCCTGGGCTTTAAGCAATCCTCCTGCCCAGCAGCCTCCCAAGTGAGTAGCTGGGACTCCAGGCACACATCACCATGCTAGCTAATTTTTCTGTTTTTTGTAGAGTTGGGGTCTTGCTAACCTTACTCAGGGTGGTCTTGAACTCCTGACCTCAAGCAATCCTCCTACCTTGTCTTCCTAAAGCACTAACAACTCTGCCTGACCTGATTTCATCTTTTGATGGATTCTCAACTCCATCCAAAGAACCCTGAGTTAAAATACCTCTAGGCAGCATTTTCTAAGTGTGTGTGACACTTGGAATGGCAGTTTTGCAAAATGTTGATACGTATTACTTTAAGATGTTACTTTTTGTGGTCAAGTAAGCTTGGCAAACATTGGCAAACATTTATCTTAAACTAAGATAAATATGGTTCCTTATTTCAGGACTTCTCGGACCATCTAATTTACTATGTGCAATGGGGATATCTTTATATTAGGGTCATAGTATTCAGGGTTTTGCAAACCTGTTTGGGTAAGGAACCATTTTTTTGTCAGACCATCTTTAGAGGGTAGTTTTCCACAGAACACTTTTAGAATGCTACCTTTGTAGATTAGTTAATTTATAACACCTAAATGCACCATACGAGGCCCTAGCACTGTATTAATAGATGCTCAATAAATGTTATTAAATAGCCAATGAAGAATTTACTAGAATGTAGATGGGTAGAATAATTAGAAATCAAGACAAAGCCATTTACAAAGATAACCCTTGATATTTATCGTAATACATTTTGTGTTACAGAGATTGTATCAGAAAAGGTAACAAATAAGTAAGTCGAGCATAGCTAACCCTTGTCCTTATGGCCAAGAGATTACTGTATGCTTACAAGGCATGCATTTCCCCTTTCTGCCACGAGATGGCTCTTTGTACATCAGTGAAAATTCTGGAGATCATTTTCCTGAGACGCGCTAAGGACGTATGAGTGAATTATCAAGATGAAAAGTGAACTAGAGGTACTTTCAAGGACACAGCAATGTAACGAAAATGAGACCTGACTTTTATAAAGTGCTACAAATTCAACAAAGAGGGTAGATTACTGCAGGTTGGAACACACAATCAGGAAAAGCTTTGTAGAGAAGGTGACTTGAGCTGGTCTTGAAAGGTGTAGAATATGAATAAACAGAAGTGATGGGTCAGAACTTTCCAGGCAAATGCAAAGAGGAAGAAGGGGCACAAGCAAATGGAACAATAAAGTAAACAGAAAGAGCAGAGTTTGAATGTTCAAGTGAGAACTGGTGCCAGCAGGCAATGGGGGGTCACGGGCAACCTCCTCGTCTCCATCCTGTGTTTTGTCCATTACAGCTCACCACTGCACACCACCACACACCACCGCACACTACTGCACACCACCACACACCACTGCACACCACCGCATACCACTGCACACCACTACACACTACTGACACCACTGCACACCACTACACACCACCACACACTATTGCACACCACCGCATGCTACTGCACACTACACACCACCGCACACTACTGCACACCACTACACACCACCGCACACTACTGTACACCACTACACACTACTTGTCCAAAAGCCCTACCTTGTCACTTTGCTAAGAACCTCTAGCTCCTCCTGTCAGCCATTTCAAGTTCAGACCTTATTCAAGCTCAGTGTAATAGGAACACACAAAAGCAGTTTTTTTCCCCTGACCAATTAGTTTCTGAGACATAGAGCCTGCAATAATCTATTCATATTATTTTTACTTAAGTCCTAACTCCATGATCTTGGAAAGAGTTCAGAATATAATGTGATGACCACAAGCAATCTATATACCATATTTCCATCTTCCATCTTTACTTACATATTCAGTTTTGTTTTAAAAGTACATATTTGTACATTTGGGTATGCATTTAATGATTTTTTAAGTTTAGAAAGATAAAAGAAGTGTTAGTCATTATCTCTGAGTGGTAGAATTTTTTTAAGATTTATCTGCATTTTCTACGTCTTTCTTAAATGAACATATGTTACTCCATACTAAAAAAATAAAAACTGACTTAGTTTTCCTCTCTGTAAAATGGGGATTAAGACATAAAATAAGCCGGGCACATTGGGAGGCTGACATAGGTTGATTTATTGAGGCCAGGAATTTGAGATCAGCCTGAGCAACATATTGAGACCTTGTCTCTATAAAAAACTTAGAAAAGAAATAACCAGGCCTAGTTCCTAGTATGTTCCCATGGTCCCAGCTTTAGGAGGCAGAGGCAGGAGAATAGGTTAAGTCCAGGAGTTTGAGGCTGCAGTGAGATAGATGCCACTCTAGCCCAAGCAACAGAGCAAGAACATGTCTCAAAAAAAAAAAAAAAAAAGCCATAAGATATAGAAGCTTCATGAGGCATCAATAAATAGAGAAGCTGCCTGTGGTTTGCAAATTCTTTAAAATTAGCTTGGGAGAGATAAATCCATTTCAAGGTCATTGGAAATAATCATGGCAACCTATTTTAAGCAAGTTCAATTTTCCAACTCATCTGAGTCTGGTATGGAGAAGAGAGCAGAATAAAAATGAAAGTTTTCTCTTTCTACCTTTCTAGATTAGAATTCAACAAAAAGAATGTTAACCTGCAGTAGGAATTCATAATCTGAGGGTTCTTATATGAGCCCTTGAAATTATATGCTTATTTTTGTGCATATTTGCAGGTGTGCATACCTTTCTGGAGAGGTCACTGGTTTTAAAAGAATTTAAGAACTAGAAATTAGGCCAGGTGCAGTGGCTTAAGCCTGTAATCCTACCACTCTGGGAGGCCAAGGTGGGAGAATCACTTGAGGTCAGGAGTTCAAGACCACCCTGAACAAGAGCAAGACCCTGTCTCTACTAAAAATAGAAAAATTAGCCAGGCATTGTGGTAGATTCCTATAGTCACAGCTACTCGGGAGGCTGAAGCAGGAGGATTGCTTGAATCCAGGATTTTGAGGTTGCTGTGAGCTAGGCTAACACCACAACAGCACTCTAGCTTCAGCAACAGAGTGAGATTTTATCTAAAAAAGGAAAAAAAGAAAAGAAAAGAAAAACACAAACAACTAAAAATTAAGACCTAGAAAGTCTTTCTACTTTTAGAATATTTTGAGACAAAGCCCTTGTTTCTAGTGCTAAGAGCACTTCAAGTGGACAGCTTTGCAGCTGAGCAAGTTAAAAATGACAGCAAAGAACCAAGATTGAAGATGCTATTTACATACAGAAACACCTTTAAGTGTAACGTATGACTGATTTAAAAATGTCTAAATATCAATAATGTATCCAAGTGCATGTTGTCTCCTTATAGTATGTTTCCTCAGTTATGTTGATAGACATATCTTTGGAATTTCCTTCAGAAGTCATGACATGTTCATTTGAATTGACTCAACAATAACAAACATTGCTTTTGAGGGTGAATTTGAGATTTCTCTATTGCCAAATGCTACCTTAAATTGGTGAATAAAGTGAATATTGGTGAATAAAGAGGTAATCAAGTTGGGCAAATACCCATTTTTAGCTAAAAATGAATAAAAAATTACAAGACGTTTTCTTACTAGACTTAGTCGATTCATTTATTTGACTTTCAAGCACTTCCAAAAACATTTTGAACAGTGGTAACATCCCCAGATAAGTATGCAGCTCCCAGAGGCAACTACTTTGAGAGTCAATATTTGGATATTTGGATTATGTAATGCATGTGGGGCTCTTTACAGTCAAAGCTCCTAGTATGTAACAGTTTTCATCTAATGTACTATTTTCTATAGGCTTATCTTTTGCTACATCTATTTGGACTTGTAATTCCTGTCTTTATTCTTTTTATGTGGAGTTAATTGTTTTTCCTTCTTCTGTGCAACTGCCAGATATATTGATACGGCTAATGCTTTGGAGCAAGAAACTAAACTGGGATTACGACACTTTGAAGTTTGTGACAACGTTGATCTTGAAACTATTTTAATGGAATATGAAAGCTATTATTTTATAAAATTTCAGAAGTACCCCAAAATTGTCAAAAAGGCATCAGATACAGGTACATGGCTATTTTCTAGAAATAAGTCTTTTTCTTATCTTTAAGTTAGTGTTTCTTCCTCATCTTATTCCCACATAGTTGGAGAGCCCCACCCTGCACTGAAAGAGTAGACCTGAAAAAATGTGTAGCTCCTCCTAGATCCTATGCAAAAAAATTGAAACATTAGGCTCAGCACCTGTAGCTCAGTGGCTAGGGTGCCAGCCACATACACCAGAGCTGGCGGGTTTGAACCCAGCCCGGGCCTGCCAAACAACAATGACAACTACAACCAAAAAAATAGCCGGGAGTTGTGGTGGGTGCCTATAGTCCCAGCTACTTGGGAGGCTGAGGCAAGAGAATTGCTTAATCCCAGGAGTTTGAGGTTGCTGTGAGCTGTGACACCATGGCACTGTTCTGAGGGCAACATGGTGAGACTCTGTCTCAAAAAAAAAAACAACATTGAAACATTAACATCTGGACATTGGCATCCCTTTAGTCACGTTGGCATTTGTTTAAGGAATGTGTACAGGGCCATGAAAACAAAACCCCAGTGTATCACGGGTACTTTTCAGAAGACCAATATTACTTTAATTTCTTCAGAGATGAAAAGAGCTATTGAAAGAGGATAAACAACAGAAGACTTTCTTTTAGGAAGACCTATTATCTATCTTGAAAATAACATGAAAATGAGTATTGGGGAAGCTAATAGCTCATGTATAGATAATGAAATGCTTTTGAAAGCCATCAATCCAGATAATGATCAATATAATGCAAAGAACCAATATAGGTTAGCAGTCAAGGAGGCTGGCCGGAGGAAAGATCTAAAGTGAAGGCCCCAGGCTCTGTAGTATCATTGACTTAGATGTCCGTAAGTGGGGGAAGTAATTATAAACCAAGGGAGATCATTGTCCTGTTTACAAGGCACTTGTTAAGCCACAGACTTTAACATTTCATGTAGGGACCCGGAAACCAAGAGGAGCATCAATTAAAAACAGCCAGGGCCAAATCTCAGAGTTAGAAAGGGTCTAAGAGATATTTTATTTGGGATCCTTTCCAATTCAGGGTTCAGAGCTCGGCTTCCTTGGCTGGTTGTTAGAGCTGAGTCTGGAAGAGAAAGCATTGACTAACCACAGAGTGATTGGCACTGGTAGTGACACAAGCTTGTTTCCAGACAGCTAGTTCTCATCTAGTGTGATACATTCTGTCATGATATTGGGCACAGTATCTCCATTTTAAAATAAACTGGCACTGCACTGCTGGTGGGAATGCAAACTAATGTGTTCCTTTTGGAAAGAAGTTTGGAGAACACTTAGGGATTTGAAAGTAGACCTGCCATTCGACCCTGCAATTCTTCTACTGGGTATATATTCAGAAGAACAAAAATCACTTTATAGCAAAGATATTTGCACCAAAATGTTCATTATAGCTCAATTCATAATTGCTAAGTCATGGAAGAAGCCCAAGTGCCCATCGACCCATGAATAGATTAATAAATTGTGGTATATGTACACCATGGAATATTATGCAATGTTAAAAAAAGATGGAGACTTTACCTCTTTTATGTTTACATGGATGGAGCTGGAACATACTCTTCTTAGCAAAGTATCTCAAAGAATGAAAGAAAAAGTATCCAATGTATTCGGCCCTACTATGAAACCAATTTATAAGCACCCACACTTCCATATGAATGCTATAACCCAACTACAGCCCAAAATGAAGGGGAAAGAGGAGGGGAGGGGTGGGGGAGGATGGGTGGAGGGAGGGTAATTGGTGGGACCACACATATGGTGCATTTTACAAGGATATATGTTAAATCTACTAAGTGTAGAATATAAATGTCTTAGCATAATAACTAAGAAAATGTGGTGAAGGCTATGTTCACTTAGTTTGCTGAAAGTATTTCAAATTGTATATAAAACCAGCACATTGTATCCCATAATTCCATTAATGTACACAGCTATGATTTAATAAAAAAATTAAAAAATAAATTAAAAAATAAAATAAACTGGCAGAGTATGATTAAGTGGTTCCTGCCAGACTCATGCAATTATCCTGGTGTCCCATGCATTGTAGCAAAATGGTGTCAAGTTCAGAAAATTTATGAAATGGTAGCTGTAAAACTAGCCCATTTTGGAGTTGCCACCAGGTCCAGCGTATTTAATATGTGAGGCCTTTGGGGTCTTTCTCTGTATGGAGATGCTGGAGAAACCAAGGTTCTTCCCTTCACAGGTAAATTCACTTCTCTCTAGATGAGACTAGCTTGGAGTCTCTGAATTCCAGTGAGTGATAGCACATATTTTAAGAACAATGTAAAAGGAGAAACAGACCTGAAACAATCACTTTCTCTCCTAAAATTAAATTCTTTCCTTTTTCTCTCAATGTTTGTTTTGTCACAGCAGGAAATAATTTACCACAAAGAAGTGGAGGGAAGACCCGAAGGTAAAGTGAATGGGTACTTCATCTTGATTCACTCACCTCTGAGAGTGTGTAAGATCCATTTCCAGGAGATTCTCCAGTGCAGCCCTGTCACCATCTCCCAGCAATACCAGCTGTGGTCATGAGACCTTGCTGGGCTCAGCCATGGATTCCCCTCATATTACAGCTGTCTGGGATTTGGGTCAATGTCTGTCTGTCCTCCTGGCTTTACCACAAATAAGCACCTCCAGTGATGCTCTGTTTTTCTGGGCCTGTGATATGGCAAGTATGGGCCTCAGTGGTTAAAAGACCCAGGCTCAGTTCCTGGCTCTGCTATTTGCAAGCATGGAGCAAGTTTCTGACACATACTGAGTTCCTGGCACATAGTGAACACTCAAGAAATATTATTTCCCATTTTTAATCATTTAGTTAATCTCTCTGTGCACTCTCAGATCACATGCCCTGAACTTCTTAAGGAGGAGAGGTTCACACTCACACTTCCACCTGCTCCAGTGCCAGCCTGTGGGGGCTTGTTCTCCATTTGCTTTTCCCACCTTCTCTCTTGCTCCTCTTACATTCTGTCTGACTTCTCAACGCTAATCTCATTTGGGACTCGCAGCGTCTGATGGGAGCCCCTGTGCCTCTCAGCCCTTCTGGGTAAACACCTTCTCCAACAAGGTCCCCCTCCTGCCTCAGTGTCCTCCCTACTCCTCCCTTTCCATTCCCCCCCAAAACCCTGTTGTCACAGGCTTTTCAGAAATATTCAGGGGCTAGGGTGCTGCTGCTGGGGTATGGTCAACTTTGGGGCATCAGGACCTGTGGGTTGTTGCTAGTATAAGGCCTAAATCTCAGGGGAATGTTTAAGCAGGCTTCTCTCAGGAGCCACACAGCCATTTAGGCAGCAAACAAAATGTTAAAAATCTTAAAATGCTGTGGTAGTGCAGTGGCTCACACCTGTAATCCTACCACTCTGGGAAGCTGAGGTAGGTGGGTTGCTTGAACTCTGTCATTCAGGACCAGCCTGAGCAACAGCAAGATCCTGTCTCCACTTAAAATAGAAAAACTAGCTGGACATGTTAGTGGGCAGCTGTAGTCCCAGCTACTTGGGAGGCTGAGGCAAGAGGATTGCTCAAGCCCAAGAGTTTGAGATTGCTGTGAGCTGTGATGCTACAGCACTGTACCCAGGGCAATAGTGAGACTCTGTCTCAAAAAAAAAAATTTTTTTTTAAATGCTGGTGGAAAAAGAAAACTTGCACGGTGATCACAAACAACTTATTACGCTCTCAAGAGGTCTGAGTGCCATATGCCCCCACTAAATTCCCTGCTCTTGTGACTTTGTCTATAGCCTCAGAGGGAAAGTATAAGGACAGCTCTGAGGGCTGTGGACATAGCTTGTGAAAATGGTCATGGAGCCCAAGCACGCTTCTTGATAACACAGAAACACTCTGCCTCAGGCTAGCTGTGCTTTGCGCTGTTCTGTGGAGACAGTTTTATAGTTTTGATGAAGGTGTTATACTTTTATGTATAGTTCCATAAACCTAGTAAGACTCTAGTAACAAATGATAACTCATGAATAGGAGCATCTTAAGAGGCCAGCTCCAGAGCATGTTTGGATCCCGATTATTTTTTAGCCACAAATTCATGCCTGGAACTTCCTCAACATTTTGTCCCAGCAAACATCCCGTGAGTTGTGGTGGAGTGCTTTGCCCCTTTTAGGGCTAGAGGACAGTGGCACATTTGACAGGGTGGTGTTCCTTCAGATCTTCTTTGAGTAAATGTCTGTACATGGCAGGTATAAAGGTGTAAATGTTGTTGAGCAGAAAGTTAGAGTTGGACAGGTAATTAGGAAAGTAGTGAATAGTGTTTCTATGGAAAAGTTTGTACTCAAAGATGGCTATGGAAATGAGATGTTGTGTCGTGGAACTGGTATAGAAAATCCAAATGTCTTTCCCTAATCTCGTGTCTCACACCAGACAGCATGCCCAGTTTACAGATTTGCCGAGGACCCAAAGGAGGAAGGGTCATCTAATGTGACAGATGATAGAATTAGGATTCCATGAGGTTTTGACAATCTGGGAGTTGGGTTCAAGGTAACAAAATTAAATTTAATGGAATAAGGTTTAATGAAAGAGTCATAACAAAGAGTTCACCCATTACAAAATCAGAGACCTAGAAATCTGAGTTAACTGCAGGTGATTACACCTGAGTCAACAGTGTGACATGATTGCTAATGTGGCCTCAGGTTTCATCAATAGAAATACAGTGTCCAAAAAGCATAAGGTGACTGTATTCCCATCAGAAGACAGTGGACAAAGGGAAGGTGACAGGATGAGGAAGAATAAGGGAGCCAGGTAACTTGAGGAACATCCAGAGCAACTGGAGATGAGTAACTTCAACTGAGGACATGGGGAGGGGCTCCTCAGATTAACCCAGGAATGGTCTTCCCCCTGTAAAATACATTTGGCTTTCTCTCCAGAATTCTGCAGGGCATACCTCGGACTGGTGGCTAAAGTTAAAGTGGGGTGAATTTCGTTCCGTGTTTGGAAGAATTTTACAATCATTAGCACTGATTGAAGATGAATTGCATTGCTTTGCACACCAATACTCTTGGTCATATTAAAGCAGGTCTTCTGGATTAAAATCATGGAAAATCCCTAGATTTACTGCTATTAAATTTGAGCTGGGGGACTCCTTCCCCTCACACCTTTCTCTCTCTTGCTTGCTGTTGCTCTTAAGGAAGTGGAAGGAACAATGGAATAATGCTTGTAAAACAATGTGTTGTTAGGAACTAAAACTATTTGCTCAAGGGCTGAAGCCATGTTGTGTGAAGGACAGATGAAGAGGTTGAACCAGGATCCTCTAGGAGGAGATGAACCCTCCAGCCTGGCCTTAGAAAAATCTGAGGAGTGGACTGGCAGGAATCAGGGCCAGGATGGACCTGGTAGGCAGATAGCCTGGTGGGGCCATGTGTTTATCTTTCAAGAGCTTTCTTAAGTTTGCTACATTAGTTGTTTTTTTCTTTCACATTAAGTGGTTACAGTAATTTCTTCCAAGGCAGTGGTTCTCAACCTGTGGGTCCAGACCCCTTTGTAACAATGAAAATACATCGCAGCATTAGGAAGGTTGAGAACTACTGTTCCAAGGCCTTTGTTTGTTCCCTCTCTTAGGGTGATGAGCAACAGTAGTCAAAATCTTCCCAAGATTAATCAACAGAGGCCACGGTCCAAAACCACACCTGGGAAGTCGGGGGACACCAGATCTCTCAATAAGGAGCATGCTAAACAGGTCAGGATGACTTGGTTTGACTGTGGTAACGTCACACCTGGAAGAGAAATACCCTATAGAAAAAAGTTACATGTATTTTGTTTTTTTGAGGACCTATGTTTTTAAAATTGCTGTGTGAGTTCATTGAAGATTTTCTTACAGTATGCAGTGTTAAAACCACAAACAAATCCCTAGATTTCCTACTGCTTCTTAATTTAAGTGGGGGGACTTCCTCCTTGCCCAACTTTGTTCTGGTCTGAGCTCTGGATGTCTGGGCTCAATGGCATGAGGTGGGGCCCACTCAGAGCAGGAGGGCTCAGTTGTTGCAGAGGGCCATCCTCCCACATGAGGTGACTGTTATGGTGCATTTCACAAGTCTATTAAGTGTAGAGTATAAATGTCTTAATGCAATAATTAAGGAAGTGTGGTGAAAGCTATGTTAACCAGTTTATTGTAAGTATTTCGAATTGTATATAAAACCAGCACATTGTACCCTCCCCCCCCAAAAAAAAAAAACCTGAGGCAGTAGGTCTTCCTTTCCCAGAGCATATCTTTGGATCCCTAAGTGTAATCCAGGGATAGTCAAAATCCAGAGTTAGGCAAAATGCACATGGGCAGTCCCCACCTCATCCACTCTGGGCAGGAAGAGGAGAGAGCCCAGCAGACATCCAGGTCCAGAACCTTCCTATTTAGGACAAAACATTCCAGGTTTCAAAGAGGACCACTAAAAACTGAGAAAAGGAAAAACTCATTGTCAAAGATGCCTGGCAGAATAGAAAGGAATAAACACACACACGCCCCTAAAAACTCAGTTGGTCAAAAGGCATCTCTTACCCTCCTCTCAAGGAGGCTCCATGGTCTGGCTGCCGTGGCCTGACTCAGGTGGGAGGGAAGGGAGGAGAGGGAGGAGTAATCTCACAGGAGGCTAGTTGGCTTTGCTTCATCTCCAAACTCAGTCATGCTTGGCCAAAAACAGCATTCGTGGGTGGCACCTGTGGCTCAATGGGGTAGGGCGCCGGTCCCATATGCCGGAGTTGGCGGGTTCAAGCCCAGCTCCAGCCAAAAACCACACACACACAAAAAAAAGAACATTAAAAATAATAATAAATAAATAAATAAATAAACAGCATTCGTTAAGGGAGAAAAGAAAAGCCATTAAGTGGGGATGGGTTGAAGCACAAGTGTTTCCTCCATTGTTACAGCTGCTCAGAGCCCTTGGCCTGGTGTCTTCACAGTCCCCCAGGGACAGCTCATTCCACATTCATCTTTTTGGGTCAGCACAAAGGTGGCTAAATTACACGTGGGCTTCCCCAGATTTTGCATAGTCGGATAGAGCAGGCAGTTGCGACTAGCATCTCCCTGCAGCTTCCCACAGCTGACTTCTCAGGTCTTTCTCTTTGTTCAGGAGGTTAATAACACCTACCAGGAGAGTGCTGACTTTGGCTTAAATATATCAAAAATCAACAAAGACAGCAGAGAGGAAGATACTCACCCACGAAGAGTAAGTGGAACCCATGAATCTAATGCCAAAAGGGGAAATTTATTTTTCTTTTCAAAAATGAAAATTAAAAACATTATTTTTGTGAATAAGGAAAGTTAAGTTACTTAAGACCTTTTCATAAGGAATCTCACATCTGGATTAAATAATAATAAATAAATAACAAGAAGAAAATAATAATTTCTCAAACAGAAAAGACCTAGATTGAGTGGATGTAGTCAAAAATATGTCAAAACAAGTCATTTGGAAATGAAAAGTACCATATTTCTCTTGATTGTACTCTCTGGGGTTATAGTTCTTTTTTTTTTCTCAAGCTGTTGCCCTAGGTTGAGTGCTGTGGCATTACAGCTCACAGCAACCTCAAACTCTTGGGTTTAAGTGATTCTCTTGCCTCAGCCTCCCAAGTAGCTGGGACTACAGGTACCTGCCACACGCCTGGCTATTTTTTTTCGTTGGTTGCAATTGTCATTGTTGTTTAGCAGGCCCAGACCTGGTTTGAACCCGTCATCCACAGTGTATGTGGCTGGCGCCCCACCCACTGAGCTATGGGTGCTGCCCTGAGGTTATAGTTCTTTAAGAAATCTTCTTTCTTTTCTTTAATCAAGCTCTCCCCACCAGATTGCTGAGTTAGCTCCGGCCAGCTCTTCTCAGGCAAACTGAACTTTCTGTGTGTGAGTTTAGTGGGATCGGCTGGAGCATGTCCCTGGAACTCAAGAGGGGCCACCTCGCTGGCCTGAATAGACTACCCTTAAGGGCTTTAATGGGATGGGTAATGGTTGGTGATGATAGTATTAGAATTGGTGCCTCTCACAGAGAAATATGTCCACGTTCACCTTCACTGCTTTTGTTGTGTCTTCCATCACCTTTGCACTTAGTAATTTTGTGGCGTTAGTTTATCTTGTGAATGCCTCATATTGATATGAATGGCTGTTTCTGATTGGGTCACCAGGAAGGGACTATTTAACCCAGCACTTAACCTTTGAAATAGTCTGGCTATAAATTATCTTTCTAGCAGAAATGTCCTCAGGGTAAAAGTAGATGGTTTTCTCCCTACCATTTCAAATGTTCTTAGGCTGTATGAGGGTATATGGCCAGGGGGAAGTCTCCAAAGTGGATCTACCATTGCTGTGTTGGGAACCCTGGTCTCAGGAAACCAAAACCCTCTGCAGATTAGTAGGTGTGCTATTCTTAAGGACGTGAAATTTGGAGTTGGCCTGTGTAGGTTTTAAACCCCAGCTCAGATGCTTCCCCACTGTATAACTCTGGGTAAGCTGCTTACAATCTCTCCAAGTCTCATTTCTCTCATCTGCAAGATGGAAATAATCATGGTATCCACCTTAAACCTTTAAATGTCATAATTAAAGCAGAGCCTTAATACAGTGCATAGAATTGAATAAACAATAAATATTGACTATTGTTGTTATTGATTTTTGCAAACATCCTTGCCTTTTCTCGTCCTTCTTCTAAGGGAGACAGGGTGGCATTGGAAGGAGTATGGGCTTGGGAGATGGATATTTGAAGGACAGGTTGAATCCTGGTCTTAAGTCACTTGTTAGTGGTGTATCCTTGGGCAAATTACATAACATCTCTGAACTTACGTTTATATCTATGAAACTAGAATATCATTCCCAACTAGCAGAAGCAGTATAAGAATTACAAATAATCCTTACAAAATACCTTGCACACCTGTTTTGTACCAGGTACTCTATTGAATGTTGAATATGAATTAAAGTCAGAAGACAGCAACACTTGTTACTCTTGTGCCAGTGAGTTCTTTTGTGACTGTAATTTTAAGAGGACAAGAGACCATACCCAGAAGTAGTCACATAAGGAAGAGGACTGAGAAGGGCTGAAGAATTTTTATTCATGTCTACATGAACAATTTATTTACAAATTTTTAAGGAGTGCCCCAACTTGAGGAAATATCTTGTTCAATATTAGGTTCTTTTCAAAGCTTAACTTTAAGTTTGCCCTGTACGTGTATACCAGGGTACATAAATGCGTCTTAATTTAATGAGGCTGAGCTACTAAGGAGAGTCTTTTCTCATGTTTTCATGGTATAAACAACCATTTCTCCTTTTCAGGGCCAAATCATTGATTTCAGAGGGCTGATCACAGATGCTATCAAAGGAGAAGCCAGTGAACTTTCCTTGAACACCTTCAACTGTAACCCAGACCCTTCAGTAAGTGGCTAAGATGTGACATTCATCTTTCAAATTGCCAACATCCAGATGAACTTTAGAAATGTAATTTTCAGTATGATGAAACCTTAAGATCAAGTCGAAGGTCATAGCAACTTGCCACTGTTTGTTTCACTGAGATCTAGGCCCTGTGTTTCTTTCTAAATTATGAAGCAATATTATAACGTGAGCCTTTCTGCTCCTATCATCAGGAACGATTGCTGAAACCTCTGAGTGCATTTATTGGTATGAACAGTGAGATGCGAGAATTGGCAACGGTTGTGAGTCGGGTAAGATCTGATATTCAATTCACAAATTTACAGAGGCAGGCTGAGGCTTCTGGAGCATTGTGGGCTGCTTCTTTTATTAATAACAATAAATATGATCATTTATTTATAAAGTGCCCCCACTTGTGAAGGCACTCATATTGTTTAGAGGCACAATAATGCATGATAAATAAATTATAGAATCGTAAAATTACTATATAAAAAGCCCACCATCTCACAATAGAGGCCAAGAAGACCAAGAGAGAGAAAGATAGTAATGAAGTAATGAAGGGACAGGCGAAGGGTTTTATAGCAGAGCCAAGTATCAAGGAAAGAAAGCCTCTTAGAGGATGAAAAAGTATGTCTGTGTCTTGTTTAAAAAGTCAAAGCCTAGAGACAGAGATGCCGGGAATTCTATAAAATTAAAAATTTCCATGAAAGACAAGATTAGTAGGAAAGAGTTTACCTTCCAGACTACTGATGTTTCAAGTTTGCACCCTGGAATCAAAGGCAGTAATTCTTAATGGTTTGGTTAGTGACCAGGCTTTGGAATTAGCTAACCTGCATTTGATTTCTAGATCTTTCTCTTTCTAGCTGTGTGGACTTTCCGCAAGTTGATTGGGGGATGGAATAGATTCTTGATTATAGGATGCTTTTCTAGTTTTGAGTGACTTGTATTTAGTTGAAGACTGAAACTTAGGCAAGCTCAGAGAAGTATTTAAATGATCCCCCAAACGCACAGATGCCCTCGCGGTTTCTGTTCAGTTGAGCGTCCGTTTCGTGCCTGTTATGTGTCAGATGCGTTCTGGGGGCTGAACACACACAAAGGGACCCTAGTCGGACACATTCTTTGTCCCATGGGCAAGGCGCATGAGAGCGTGAAGGAGAGAGGGATGTTTTTTGCCAAACACTGAGGGGGAGGTGAGTGTGAAAGAAGAGCCACAGGAAATAGCTCTGTGAAAAAAAGTGAAAGAGGGTGGAAGGCATTCCGGACAAAGGACTATTTGTATGAAATTGCATTGTTTGTGACCCACCCGAGACACAGGCTGTGGTGGGAAACAGGGTTCCTGAAGAAAGGCTGAGAATTGGCCTTTAGGAGACAGGACCTTTGAAAAGCCCCTATCGGGAGATGGGATCATCACATGTGCTTGTAGATGGCTTGTTCCAATGACAGCGAGGTGGGGAGAGAACAAAGAAATGGGTGAGGAGGCCAGCCATGCGGTTTTTACCAGTAGGACGGGACAAGGGACTGAGGCAGGCTACAGTGACTGGCATGCACAAGAGAGCAGAGCATAGTATTTTTAATACCCACAAAAATCAATAGTCTCCTTACCCTTTTTGCAAAAGGATAACATGACTAGTGAGGATAGAACTGTAGCGTGGGAGTGGCCCGAAACAATTCCATTTGGAATCCCTTTTATAGTACCGTGGGAGGTAGTCATCCCGCCCCCTGCTTGAGTGCTGGCAGTAACAGTTCACCACCTCACCAGACAGTCCTGTTGAGCTCTGACTAGTAACTTTGGATTGATATAAGCAGGAATTTTTGGTCAGGAAATTAAATCCTGTCTTGCGGAACTCAAATGTCCACTCTAGAGGAAGGCAAGAAATATTGTTACTATCTGCGGATGCCTTGAATAGGAAGGTAGATGGATCTTCACTGTGCCAGGACTTCTCTAAGAAAGGGCTGTACTGAGAACGTAAGTGGCTGCTGGGGTTGCAGTGAAGATCCAGGCTCTAAAGATAGGGTGGGGGAGGTTGAGTCTTCTCTCCCTCACACTGTCCAAGAATGGATTATTCATGGGGCGGCGCCTGTGGCTCAGTGAGAAGTACGCCGGCCCCATATTCCGAGGGTAGTGGGTTCAAACCCGGCCTCGGCCAAACTGCAACAAAAAATAGCCAGGTGTTGTGGTGGCGCCTGTAGTCCCAGCTACTCAGGAGGCTGAGGCAAGAGAATCGCTTAAGCCCAAGAGCTGGAGGTTGCTGTGAACTGTGATGCCACAGCACTCTACCGAGAGCGACAAAGGGAGACTGTCTCTAAAAAAAAAAAAAGAAGAAGAAGAAAGAAAAAAGAATTGATTATGTATATTAAATGCAACCAAAGCACTTGCATAAATAGTTTCTCTAATAAAAGTGAAACTCCTGTGGTGGAGGGAATGAGTGGGTGGGAGACAAGAGTAGGCACAAAGACCACATCAACATTTAAAAAATGTGTTTCTATTCTTCAACTATGTGCATGTTTTCTTATTAAAAAATTAAAGAAATATAAAAATAGTTTCTAGAGTCACTCAGAATGACTTTAGAAAGTAGGCTTTTTTTTTTTCATGTAACACTCTAGATATTCAGTTTGCCTGAAATACTCCTACTGAGAAAGGCCCCTTAGTGACTATTCTGAGGCGTCTTGTGAAATTGAAGTTTGGAAACTGTAAATTAGTTATCAGTAAAAGCTGCCTTAATTGATTACCCTCAATGGTTGCTATAGGGCTCTACTATGCACTTTCACTAGGTTGTCAGTTTCCTTGAATTTTGCTGAAGCAATTGTTTCTGCTGGATGTCGAGAACGATCACTAGGGAAAAAAGAGAAATTGGTTTCAGGGGAGCATTATCTCTTTTATGCAACAAATTAAAAAAGTGTTTGTGAGATCAAGGAGCAAGAGGGAGGCCAGGCACTGGCTAGGAACTATATTTTGCAGTAAAACCTAATGTAATTTGAAGGCATAGTCTGTAGCTTCTTTAATTATGGTCATAAATCAGCATCGTTTGCTATTGACTTAAGATATTGTTAGAAATTTTTTCCCCCCTAAAAGTACCATATTGTGTTATCAATATCTCCTTCAGGGAAAATCACTGAATATTTTCATAGCATGCCTTTGGTGAACTGACCCAAAATTGCAATGTAGATATATATAGAGAGATAGATACATATACACATATCTAATATGAAAATTTTTATCACCAGTGCTTTATATCCTATTATAAGTCAAGTATTCCACTGCTCCCATGTTTATTATAGCTGTAGAGGAAAACATTAGTTTTAACAAAATGATCAAATGTGCATTGCAGGACATTTATCTCCATAATCCAAACATAAAGTGGAATGACATTATTGGACTTGATGCAGCCAAGCAGTTAGTCAAAGAAGCTGTTGTATATCCTATAAGGGTAAGGATGGAAACCTCTTGGGACTCATTTCTGTTCATTATCCATTGGACAAGCTGTGTGTCATACACCCAGCAGCATGATTTTCTGTCCACAAGTTAACTTTTTGCCTGTGTTACAATACTTTCTCAGCACTGGAGCATCAAAGCCTAGTCTATTCTAGGCAATTTAAAATTGTATTACAAGTTGGTTCAAGACAGGTATCTGGCCTCAATGAAACTTTAAGATCTAAGACTCAGTAGTATACAGGACTTGTCGTAATGATTCACATTAGCCTGACTCACTAAAATTATGCTTACTATAGTCGAAATACTTCTTGTAAGAGAGGGTCTATCATTTTGTTTCTACAGATCCTCCCCTTGCCCCCATCCCCCACATTATCTGGGACTTTGTTTTGGGGTTATGAAGACTAGACATTCCCTTCCAGAACAGTGACCAGCAGTGCCAGCATGTTGTGCTCCTTACTTGTTACTGAAGAATCTCTGTGCATCTGACAAAATGAGTAGAAAAGTAGAAAAATGAGACTTTTCATGTTTGATTTTCAAATGGGGCGGTATAGCACTGAGTTTTTGCTATGTGGCAAACCACCCCACAACTTAGTGTCTTAAAAATACAATCATTTATTTGTTTTTAATACTGTGGGTAGGAAGTTTGGGTGGAACTCTGCTGGGATGGCTCATCTCTTTTCCACATAGTACTATTAGCTTGTCTTAATCACATGTATGGGCCATCAGCCAGAGTATCTGAAAAAGATGGAGAGACTGGAAAGGTTGGGATCAACAGGACAGCTGAGGTCTCTTTCTACCTGGCCTTCATTCCCTAGCAGGTAAGCCCAGTCCTGTTCATGTGGAGGCAGAAAGTTCTCAGAAAGAGGCAAGGAAGAGCAAGTCCTAATTCATGAGCATATTTCATGTCTCTTCTTTTATTTCTTATATTTGCTAGTCTTACATTTTCAAATCTCTTCTTATATTTGCAATATCCTATTGGCCTAAGTTACAAGGCTAGGTCCAGATTCAAGTGTTGGACAAAATAGATTCCATCTCTCAATGAAATGAGTTGCAAATAATTTGTGGCTGTTTTCTGTAATCTGCTAGAGTCAGGATTATAAATTTATTTTATTGAATAACCTGTTCATTCTTACTACTGAGCCTGTGCAGCACCTGATTTTTTGGATGTTTTGTTCTAAGAGACAAAAATCACTAAATTTGGATTCTTTTCTTTCTCTTTCTTACTGTGTTCAGACATGAGTGTAAGGAATATGCTGGTGTTCAGAATTAATAGAAATTTACTCACCTTTTCCTCTAACTAGAACCTATAGCATAAAACTCCCAGAAAGGTTAGACTATTTCATTAAAATTCTCTGGATATGTTATCTCAATGGTGTTATAAGTAACATATATGATGTTGAGGTTTGATAGGAGCATTATCTAGAAGTTAATAGCTAGTAGTAATTTTACTGTATTTTCCCTCTGTTGGCTGCCTTCACCACCATTCTCCACCAAGTATGGCCACCCGGTTCCCCAGACTGAATTTGAACTATGGATGAGATTTACTGAAGTCCATGTACAACCTATTTGGGGTCAGAGCTTCATAATGAATTTGCCACTGAATGTTCCCAACTTCTAAGACTTCATCACACATATACCTTTATTAGTTGGTTTTAGTATTTACCTTAAAGTTTGTACATGCTTTACAACATTCAAAAGATTGCCAAATTCTCTGCATATAGAACTCTGGGGGAAATGATGTTATGCCTATATGAAAGGACAGTCAGGATATGCCTTTTTTTTCCTTTAAAAAAAATTGCTCTTTTAAGAAGCCACAAAAATTAAGTAAGGCATTCTTAGCAAGTGAGAATATCAAATAGGATAAATAAGATACATACAAAAGACCATGATCTTAAACAAAAAAGGAAGACCTGAATTTTAGAATTGTGCAGCTTTTTTTTTTGAGACAAGATCTCACTCTGTCACCTCAGCTAGAATGCAGCGACATCATCATAGCCCACTGTGACCTCAACTCCTAGGCTCAAGTGATCCTCCTGCATTAGCCTCCTGAGTAGCTGAGACCTACCACAACACCTAGCTAATTTCTCTATTTTTCGGACAGACAAGGTTTCATTAAGTTGCCTAGGCTGGTCTCGAACTCCTGAGCTCGAGCCACCCTCCCACTTTGGCCTCTCGTGTTAGGATTACAGGCATGAGCCACCACTCCTGGCCAGGTTATGCTGCTTTTGCTCTACCTTTCCTATCATGTCTGTGCTAAGAGTGTGTAGGCTGATATATGAGTACCAGCCTCTTCTTTTTTCCTTGTTCCTGTAGTATCCACAGCTATTTACAGGAATTCTTTCTCCCTGGAAAGGACTACTGCTGTACGGCCCTCCAGGTAAACAGATCTTTCAATTTTGGTCTTGGAGTTAAGTGTGTGTGCAAAGGATGAGTTGCCCCTTTCTGTCTCCACTTCAGGATGGGGCAAATGAGAGCTGAGTAGCCACTTCCTTCTTTGAGTGTGAGACTGACTTCCGTCTGTAAGCAGAAGGAATAGTGTTATGTGACACTCACCTTTTATGCACATGTGTCTCTAGGTACTGGAAAGACTTTACTGGCCAAAGCTGTGGCCACTGAATGCAAAACAACCTTCTTTAACATTTCTGCATCCACTATTGTCAGCAAATGGAGAGGGGATTCAGAAAAACTTGTTCGGGTAGGAATTCTTAATTTTGATTTTTAAAAATAAGTTCTAGAGGAATATGGTAGTACAAAATGAAGTTAGAGCTTATTTGTTTGTAAGTGATTTGTGTGTTGGATTTTATCCTGGATCTTGATTACCAAAAGCCTGGCAAATGGATTGACTATTACATGTGGAAAAGTCATTCCCCCATCAGCAAAACATGCTCTCTCTTCCTTTGAGAATTTGACCAACAGCCCTTTTTGATCCATGCAATTTAGGAATGGAAGCTGGGGGGGGGAAATGCCATAGTCTCTGAAGTGGCCCTGTTTTTTCTTCTTCCAAGAAGCATTTATTATTAAACACATACAATATGTTCAGTTAACATTCATTGTGAGTCTGCTATTGTGTGCTGTCCCCATACTTGGTACTCAAAGGATGAATCAAGGCACATCAAAATTAATTATTCTATCAGGTGTTCTGAGCAGCTTTTTCTCCACAGTGCCCATAGCATGTAGGATGAGTTTTCATTTTTACAATATATCATTTATAGTTTATGGTATATTTTATATTATAAAATTGTACTATATCTTCTAGTCATCTTAAGTGAACTCCTGGTTATGGTTTATGCTTTAATGTAAGATAGGTCCTTCTCGTAAATCCTGTTCATATTCTGTAGAATGACAGACAAGTAATCAATACTAAGTGAATGTAAAATATTCCATATTTTCTGAAAAACTATTATCCTAATATATTATGCTTAAATTATATTCTTTGGATGACTTATTTTCAAAATGTTATGGCCTATTCAGAAGTCAGAATATTTTTAAACAATTGACTTACCTAAAATAGCCTATTATTTACTTTTATATGATTTTCAAGTTGTTTCAAATGTATAAGCTTTTATGAATTCTTGTTACCCCTTCAGGATTGTTAACTTGTAGAAATCTGTGTTGATATCTTCTATTTCTTTGCTTTTCATCTTAAGTCTAACTCAGGACCAGTTCCAAAGATGGGGCGTAAGTTTACCTACACCTACAGTTGTGGTTTCCATGTGATCTAGTTAGCTAGATTTCAATTCCAGTTGGCCTTTGAACAACACAGTTTGAACTGCACAGATCTACTTACAGAGAATTTTTTTTCTATCAATATTCTGTTTGAGGGATGTGAAACCCAAGTACAGGCAGGTTCCACAGGGCCACTGTGGGACTTGAGTATACATAGATTTTGGTATCTGCAGGAGGGGGTGGCGGCCAGGCATTGGAACCAATCTTCCATGTGTGCTGAGGTATGACTGTAGCTGGAATTCAACTAACTAGAATTCTTATCAGCTGGAAGACCTTTTCTGACATTCCATTTCTGTGTGCTAAATAACAACAAAACTTTTAAAAGATGCTCCTAGAATCAGTTTAGATTCATCTTCTGACATGAAAACTGATGTTTAGAACCATAAGTACGAGACACTGGAGAGTGCACAAGGAAAAATTACACTGTAATCCCTGGACAGGATTTACCTAGGCAGAAGAGTGGATTCAGATATTTTATGAATGTCCTTAAAAAAGATCGAAGCTACATGGATTTTCTTGTTTAATGTTGAATAGCTAGAAAGGTCAATTAACAAGAACTCTCTATCCTGTGTGAGCATTGTATTTAACTAAAGTTTTCCTCTGCTTAGTATTATTTTGTTAGAATTTTAAGAGTGAAGAAATTATTCCTATTATCTCTCCTCCCTTTACTATATATTTAAAAAGTAGCTAGCTTTTGTAAAAAGTACAAAAGGGTATATAGCCTCTGGACCTCTCTCCCCCTTGTAGGGAACTACTATTAAGAGTTACTGGTATAGCCTTCCAGAACATTTATCTGTATCTACATTAACATCAACAATTATTTCTATATCTCTTTTCCTTTTTAAGTATAAGAACATACTACTATACGTCCCTTTCTGTACCTTGCTTTCCCCCAACCCACTTAACAATAACTTGAATATTGTTCCACACTATTATACTTAGATTAAACTTGTTCTTTTATATGTCTAATGGTTGTTCATTGCAGATGTATAAAAATATATTCAATCATTTTTAATGGTTATTTAGGTTGTTTCCAGTCTCTTGCTATTATGAACAAAGCTTGAGTGGGCAGTCTTCTACATACATATGGTAGTGTAGGACAATTTCTATGAAGTTGAACTGCTGAGACCGAGGGAGTAGAAATCACTGATTGCCAGACTGACAGCCAATAGGGCTCTATCAGCTTAACGTATCACCTTCAGTAGTTCGTGAGTTTGTTTGCTTCTCCACACCCTGGCCAATGCTGTACTGCACCAAAAAAAAAAGTTCTAAAAATCTTTGCCAATCTGATAGTGAAAAGCAATAGAGTATTTCAGGGATTAAATGTGCGTTTCAATAGTTCAGTGCTTGTATGGGTGTTTCTTTGATTCTGAATGAACCTGAGCATGTTTTCATAGGTTTAGAAAATATTTGTATTTCTTTTTTCTGTGAAATGCCTTTTTATTTTGGAAATTTAAAAAAATAATTTAAGAAGAATCAGAACAGATAGCCTCTGCTAACCTTGAACGATATTTTACCATATCCTTTCAGAAACTATTTTCTTCTTATTTTCTGAGCTCTTGGGAAGATCCTCATCTGGAAATTCTTGGTCATGCTGTCAGGCTCCTTACCACAAAGCTTTCGGGCTCTTCAGTACCTTCGCCTAAATCGGAGAAGCTTTTTCTACCACTGGTTTCTCTTTCTATTCCAATTAAAGAGTTATTTATAGGAAACCCTTGGGTTATGTTCCTCCCTCCCCTCCTAATGTTGGTGCCTCTTAGAAGTTGATCGCCATTGAATGGTTGAGTGGTCTTTTTAGCAAATACATATACCTATTGAAGCTTTTATCTCTCAACATCCCCCTCCCCCAATTGTATGATTTAACTTCCTCTAAGTACCTCTGAAAATTTTAGACTAATGCTTGCAGAAGCACTTACCTGGGACTCTATGTATTCTCTGGGACTGGAAAGAGTAATGGAGTGGGCAGTATAGAGACTTGGTTTACGAGAGGTTCTTGGTCTCTCTGCCCTCTTAGTGAGCTTCTTAAAAACATGTATGGTTCTGGGCAGCGCCTGTGGCTCAGTTAGTAAGGCGCCAGCCCCATATATCGAGGGTGATGGGTTCAAACCCGGCCCCGGCTAAACTGCAACCAAAAAATAGCCGGGTGTTGTGGCGGGCACCTGTAGTCCCAGCTACTCGGGAGGCTGAGGCAGGAGAATCACTTGGGCCCAGGAGTTGGAGGTTGCTGTGAGCTGTGTGAGGCCACCGCACTCTACCGAGGGTAATAAAGTGAGACTCTATCTCTACCAAAAAAAAAAAAAAAAAATGTATGGTTCTAATAAAGGGTTCTAATATTCCATTGTCCTTTGGGTAGATTGCTATATTGAAATCACCCAAATGTTGGGCGGCGCCTGTGGCTAAAGGAGTAGGGCGCCGGTCCCATATGCCGGAGGTGGCGGGTTCAAACACAGCCCCGGCCAAAAACCACAAAAAAAAAAAAAAAAAAAAAAAAATGTTGCTGAAATCACCCAAATGTCAAGTACAGTGAAGTTTTTTGTGTTTGTATGGTAAGGAAAAAAGTAATTTACTTCTAATTAGGTGGTCTCTATCGTATCTAAAAGGCATTTTCGATGAGTGTCCCAGCGATGCCATTGTTCTCTGAGTTCATTAGAGATAGTCAATCGTTCCAGTAAAACAAGATTCTGCAAAAGGAAAATGCTGGCACATAAGCTTGGGTGAACCACACAGGCAAGCAGTGGGGAAAGGCGAGGATCTTCCCAGTTGGTGATAGGGAGACCTGTAGGGATGACCTGCTGCTGCTCATGAAAACACAGTCTGGCTTTCTCTGAGCCCTTCCCCCCATTTGTTGTGTGTTGCTTTGCTAGTGCTAAGTGACATGGAGAATAAATCCCCCATGCCTATTAAAGAATCTCTATTCTTTTCTAAATCTCTACTGCTTTCTCCCATCAACTGGTGAAGAATTGTATATGATGCTCAAGAGATCAGTTTCAGGGTTAAAAAAAACCAGGTTTATGTTGTTATATTCTTTTCATCACTACCATACCACATCTCCCTTTAGAGCTCTTTATTTTGTTTTTTTATGTCTGTTCTTTTGCTAGTTTCTTTTCTGTTCTTGTTCAGTCTGTAATATTTTATTTTATTCTGGAATAGAACATCTTATTCAATCAAGAATTGCCTTCTAGTACCTGAGCTACCAAACAGCAATATTGAGGGTAGTTTACTCCATTACCCTGTGGAGGAGCAAAATGCTTTAGCCTTGTTACCCATGAGTAGAACTCTGTCCCTTCCCAGCAGTCCTACCTTCGAAAAAAAACCTTCCACTATCTCCAAAGGTTAAGGGAAAATTTATCAAATGATTTTATGTATCCATATGGAACATGTTATTGAACATGTTACTGGTGGGGTATCTAAGGGGTTAATTAACCAGCTGGACGCTTTGGAACTGAGCTTTATCTTAAGCTCTCCCTGGTAGCCTTGAATTAACTATCTACTCTCTGTAGATCTAATTTTATTAAGTGATAAATGAAAATAATTGGACCATTCAATCCCATGGGATAGTGGTCAGAAGAAATAATTGTAATGACTGTAAAGTTATTCTGAAATAACAGAGTGTAGCATGAATGTTTATTATTACAGTCATTTCTAAGCTTTTAAACTCTGGGAGCAGCTGAGGACTTTAAGTATTTGAATTTGAACATGTGCTTGCTTTTCCTCACCCAGGTGCTATTTGAACTTGCCCGCTATCACGCGCCTTCCACAATCTTCCTGGACGAGCTGGAGTCAGTGATGAGTCAGAGAGGCATGGCTCCTGGGTAACAGACAGGGCTTTTTTTTTTTTTTGGTCATAATTTCTCCCCTCTTATAAGTGTATTTGATGGTCGGAAGCCCATCAACATTTACCAGCAGAATGAGCCTATTAATAAGCCCACAAATTTTCTGCAGACACACAGAAAGTTCTTTAAATTAGATCCTGCTAACTGAATAGCTGATTTAAGTAGTTTTTATAACCGGAGGAAAAAATCATCTTCCCTTCCCCCTTCCCCACAGTGTGGTTTTCAGGCCTAGAGATCATACAGCCCCAGGATCCCAGGCTGCCCTAATGGTCTGCTGGCTCAGAATAGCTGCTGGGACCAACTCCTCTGGAGCCCAAGGGCTGCCTGTGGGGAGCAGGGTTGCCCACTCAGCCACTATGAAGGGCAAAGTTCATATGTCACTCCTGAGAGTCAGTCCTTAACGGTATGTGAGGCCAGGGATGCCACCCTTTCTCTATGCCATTAGGTTATGGCTCAACATGTTTGATTTTAAATATTTCACATATGTTATCTCTAAAGATTGTCAGCCAATGTCCCCAGAAGGAAGAAACACTTCTTAATACTGTAATAAGCCTGTTTGTGCTTCCAAAAGGCTGAGTACTGGGTTTGTTCTTTTGTTCATTTGTTTTTAAGACTGGCTTTCTGTCTTGGTCAGAGGTATTTTTTTTTTTTTTGGAAGATATTTACTAAATTTGGAATCCTTGGCTTGAAAAAAGAGATCTCTGGGAAATCTCAACACAGCTGCATTTATTAATGACCTTTAATGGTCTGTGATCAAGGCAGAACTAATAGTAATAAAAAGCAAATAATTAGCTTGTTGGAAGTATAACTAGAATATAACTTATGAAATTTTACTTGCTGGAAACCATTTTCTCAGCAGGAAAATACAAACACAAAGATGTACCCAAATAATAAAGGATTCATGCAATTGATGGAAATGGGACATTATCCCCAGCTTACCTGGTGCTTGTTAGCCCCAGGGTGATGCTCTGCCTTTCTACACTGGGTCTGCTGGGGGCAGATGACCGCACAGGCAGAGCTGGGAACCTACCAGAACACCCTAGTCACTCTCTCTGCAAAGACCAAGTCCACCTCACTTTCCTAACCATGGTGACCTACCTGCTCCTTCTTACATTCACTATGTTGATCTCTATCTCCAGGGTTTCCTAAGACCTTATTTGGGCTAATTTGAAAACCTTCCAACTATTATTTATTTATTTGTTCATTCATGTATTTATTTTTTAGAGATGGGGTCTTGCTCTGTTACCCAGGTTGGAGTACAGTGGCAATATGATCACAACTCACTGCAACCTTGATCTCCTGGGCTCAAGCAATCCTCCCACCTTAACCTCCCCAATAGCTGGAACTATAGGCATGGGCCACCACACTCAGTGAATTTTTTGTAAAGGTGAGGTCTTCCAGTCGGGTATGGTGGCTCATGCCTATAATCCTAGCACTCTGGGAGGTTGAGGCGGTTGGATTGCTTAAGCTCAGGAGTTTGAGACCAGCTGAGCAAGAGAGAGACCGTCTTTACTAAAAATAGAAAAACTATGGTGATGCCTGTGGCTCAAAGGAGTAAGGCACCAACCCCATATGCCGGAGGTGGCAGGTTCAAGCCCAACCCCGGCCAAAAACTGCAAAAAAAAAAACAAAAAAAACTAGCAAGGCGTAATGTTGCACACTTGTAGCCCCAGCTACTCAGGAGGCTGAGGCAAGAAAATCACTTGAGCCCAAAGAGTCTGAAGTTGCTGTGAGCTATGATGTCATGACACTAGCCAGGGTGACAGAATGAGACTCTGCCTCAAAAAAAAAAAAAAAAGATGTGATCTTTCTATATTGCCAAAGCTGGTCTTGAACCTCTGGCCTCAAGTGATCCTCCCACCCTGGCCTCCCAAAGTGCTGGGATAACAGGCATGAGCCACTGTGCTTGCCCTTCATCTACTATCCTTTAATTGTTCCAGGTTTTGCCCTGAATTTCATTTTCCTTGTTTGGAACTTGAAGACTCAAAAATTAGTCTTATAGTTTTAGAGTCTTCAAGTGGTCAGAGAATAAGGGAAGATATTCTGAAGAATTCTTAGATTATATTATGTTAAAAGAATCATAGCTATGGGCAAATGCTAAATATATAAGTGTACTGTGAGAGCGTCTTCTCCCTTAGGAAAAGATATGAGTAATAAGGAGCATAGACCTCCAAAAACCATATACCTAATTTGGGTTGCCACCACACCATCACAGATGGGAGACTGAATGTCATTTGCCCAAGAAAGGCATTTTTTTGACCTTTTAACTAGATCTATGCAAGTGAAGAGGAAGAAGAGTCTGATGAATGTGGGCAGTATCTAAACCCAAATTGGATTGTTCAGGTCCCCACAGTGTGCTCTTTCTTGGTGGTTGGGTCTTTGGCAATGGTGGTGGGGGGCTTAGAGGGCAAATTTGCACAGAAAACTACCCCCAATCTCCTATGAAAAGCAGAGGCTCTATTTCATTATCTTGCTTCTTTTTTTTTTTGTAGAGACAGAGTCTTACTTTACGGCCCTCGGTAGAGTGCTGTGGCCTCACACAGCTCACAGCAACCTCCAACTCCTGGGCTTAAGCAATTCTCTTGCCTCAGCCTCCCGAGTAGCTGGGACTACAGGCACCCGCCACAACGCCCGGCTATTTTTTGGTTGCAGTTTGGCCGGGGCCGGGTTTGAACCCGCCACCCTCGGTATATGGGGCCGGTGACTTACCGACTGAGCCACAGGCGCCGCCCCCATTATCTTGCTTCTTATTAGAAGAGAGTGAAACAGATTCAGTTAGTAGTTCATCTCTCTTGAACAATTTAGATCTACAAATTATACTTAAATGCTGCTTATGAAAATACTTTCATGCTTGCTATATGAATGAAAAGGATTATTCTCAATTATGTCATTTCTTAAAGGGGTAAATAATGCTGCAGGTAGACACATCTGGACCACATTTAATCTATCTGTGACACTGTTTACCCTTCATTTATTTTCTAATTCACTGCCAACATTTGGTTTTCTTTTAAATGCCATCATTATATTCATTTACTTCCTTTCAATTACTCTGTATGTGAAAATAATATCGAAGTGCTCATTTTCCCTAACTCTTAGTATGAGAGACTCCTTTAGCTATCAGAATGGAACCTGTCCTACAGTGACTGGGTCATTGCCATGAATGCCACTCTTGGCATGAGGGCAAAGGCTCTGCCACATGGGTGAATCATGTCCCCTTGTCTCTCTGCAGAGGAGAACATGAAGGAAGTCTTCGGATGAAGACAGAGTTACTGGTGCAGATGGATGGGCTGGCACGCTCAGACGATCTGGTGTTTGTCTTAGCAGCCTCTAACCTGCCATGGTAAGAGATCAAGAGAGTACATTACACTTCCAGAAGCCACTGAGTACAAGTAAACATTTTATATTAACCACTCAGATGCAGCCTTATTGTTTGGTTCCAGCCCTGGGAGAGAGATCAACTTTGAAGCCTTTACTGTTTGAGTTTCCAATCCTTCCTATCTCTGTCAGGAAAGATTTGCTCTAAAAGGGAGAACACAGTGCAGGGCTACTGCTGACAATTTTTTAAATGGACAGTTTGAGTTCAAAGCTGAATTATGTAGTATGTTTAAATTAAGCAGGACTTTGGCATAGAACTATAAAATGCTTAAAACTGCCAGGACTCAAAGAATATTCTAGAAATAATCTATTTGGATTTTATTGGTCTTAAATTTGTTTTAAGTTAGGAGGAAAATCTTGAATGTTGAACAGTAAAAAGGAAGCTAAATAATCTCCAACTGAAAATATAAACTGCACTTAGAGTCTTCTATTCAAACTATATCCCAGAGTGGGTTTGAGAATGATTCTAGAAATGCAATTGGGAAATAAGAGATGTTGACTAGGGAAAAACAATATCTACTTGGAAAGTATATTTAAAAAACAATTTATAATCTCTTTATAGTTCTAAGAATATTTTCACATATATTATTTCTTTCAAGCTGTATGTAAGGCTGTTCTGCCCATTCTCAGAGATGGAATAAGGTCAAAGAGGTCAATCTACCTACCCAAAGTCAACAAACCTTGTAACCCAGCTGGGCCTTGTGTCACTCGCTTGACCCCCTCCTACTCATTTATTTTTCCACATTCAAAGATGAAAAAAGAAACTCCTTTGTAGTGCATGCTGATCATCTCAGACCCCAAATAAGAAGTTGCTGAAAAGAAAACGTAATTTTCATGTAACCTGTTATTTAAAATATGTTCCTAATTTAAACCTGGCTCCATCTCTCCTTAGATCTGTAAAATTTTCTCTATTGTGCTCGAGGAGATCAGCATTTTACATTTTGAAGACATACTGTATATATCTCTATAAAATGTTAAAAGTGGAGTCCAAACAGGGACCCAACTCATCATTTAAATGTGACATGAAATCCTCTAGGGAGGGAATCTCTTGTCCTTTATAGTTTGAAACAAGGTCAGTCATAACCTCTGGAGGTAAATGTCAGAGTCACTTGGGGTATGAGTGTAGCTGTAAAATTTCAGGCATAAATGAGGGAAGGTCTGTGCCCTGGGAGACTGATACATGGAGTAACAAGCTGTGGTATATGTACACCATGGAATACTATTCAGCCAGTAAAAAAGATGAAGACTTTACATCTTTTGTACTAACCTGGATGGAGGTGGAACACATTCTTCTTAGTAAAGCACCACAAGAATGGGGAAGTAAGACTCCAGTGTACTCAATTCTGATATGAAGACAATTGATGACCCATTACATGGTGGGGGTGGGGAAGGGGGAGCAAGGCAAGGAAGGAGGGGGGGGTGGGAAGTCACAGTGTGTGACACACCTCTTGGGGTGGGACATAATTATAAGAGGGACTTTACCTAACAAATCAGTGTAACCTGGTTCTTTGCACCCTCAATGAATCCCCAATAATAAAAAAAAGTAAAGAAAAAAAAAATAGAGGGCCCTTTGCTCCCAGTGAATACCTAGGAATTTGTTGAGTAATTGTGCTTTTGCAATTCCCTACACCCAAATAAATGGTTTCAGAAGGCTAAAACAAACAAACAAACAAAAAAAAAAACAGAAAACAACAAATAAATAAATTTAGAAGGGCTTTTCCAGAAATACGCTTCTCAACATGTCAGCTGGCAAATATACATATGCTTTTGAACTTGGATTCTTTAAGTAGATTGTATCATTACAATGTACCTTGGAATCAGTATGTCTAACTCATATATCCTTTAGCATTGCTAGGATTTTAAAAATACTTTTTATTATGAAAAATTCCAAATGAATTCTAAGGAAGGGGGAAAACACAATGAACCCACTATTTCTCAGTTTCAACAATGAACAGCAATCTTGCTCAATTTATTTTATCATTTACAGTTGCTCCCCCCGCTCCCAGCTTTTTTTGATGCACTATCTTAAATCATATTCAACTATAATGTTGTTTCTTCAGTGTATATTTCAGCATACATCTACAAAAAATAAGGACATTTTCATAATTACCACATGATAATCATACATTATCACGTGATAATGTTATTATCATCCCTAACAAAATTTTTTTAATTTATTTTTATTGTTAAATCATAGCTGTGTACATTAGTGCAATCAAGGGGTACAATGTGTTGGTTTCATATACAATCTGAAATAGTCTCATCAAACTGTTCAATGTAGCCTTCATGGCATTTTCTTAGTTATTGTATGTAGACATTTGTATTCTGTCTTTAGTAAGTTTTGCCTGTACCCATTCTAAGATGCACCTTAGGTGTGGCCCCATCCATTACCCTCCCTCCACCATAACCCTCCCCCTCCCTTCCCCTTCTTTGGCCCTTTCCCCATAGTCTTGTGCTATAGTTGGGTTATAGCCTTCATGTGAAAGCTATAATTTAGCTTCATAGTAGAGCTGAGTATATTGGATACTTTTTCTTCCATTCCTGAGATACTTTGCTAAGAAGAATATGTTCCAGCTCCATCCATGTAAACATGAAAGAGGTAAAGTCTCCATCTTTCTTTAAGGCTGCATAATATTCCATGGTATACATGTACCACAATTTGCTAGTCATTCGTGGGTCGATGGGCACTTGGACTTCTTCCATGACTTAACAATTATGAATTGGGCTGCAATAAACATTCTGGTACAGATGTCTTTGTTATATTGTGATTTTTGGTCTTCTGGGTATATACCTAGTAAAGGAATTATAGGATCAAATGGCAGGTCTGTTTTTAGGTCTCTAAGTATTCTCCAAACATCCTTCCAGAAGGAACGTAGTAGTGTGCATTCCCACCAGCAGTGTAGAAGTGTGCCCTTTTCTCCACATCCACACCGACATCTCTGGTTTTGGGATTTTGTTATATGGACTACTCTTACTGGAGTTAGGTGATATCTCAAAGTAGTTTTGATTTGCTTTTCTCTGATGATTAAGGATGATGAGCTTTTTCTCATGTGTTTGTAGATTGTGCGTCTCTCTTCTTTGGAGAAGTTTCTCTTCAAGTCCCTTGCCCACCCTGAGATGGGGTCATGTGTTCTTTTCTTGCTAATACATTTGAGCTCTCTGTGGATTCTGGTTATTAGACCTTTATCGGAGGTATAACCTGCAAATATTTTCTCCCATTCTGAGGGCTGTCTGCTTGCTTCACTCACTATGTTCTTGGCTGTGCAGAAGCTTTTTAGTTTGATCAGGTCCCAGTAGTGTATTTTTGATACTGCTTCAATTGCCCAGGGAGTCTTCCTCATAAAATATTCACCCAGGCCGATTCCTTCAAGAGTTTTCCCTGCACTTTCTTCAAGTATTTTTATAGTTTCATGTTTTAAGTTTAAATCTTTTATCCAGTGAGAGTCTATCTTAGTTAATGGTGAAAGGTGTGGGTCCAGTTTCAATCTTCTACAGGTTGCCAGCCAGTTCACCCAGCACCATTTGTTAAATAGGGAATCTTTTCCCCACTGAATGTTTTTAATTGGCTTGTCAAAGATCAAATAACAGTAAGTAGCTGGATTCATCTCTTAGTTCTCTATTCTGTTCCAGACATCTACTTCTCTGTTTTTGTGCCAGTACCATGCTGTTTTGATCACTATTAATTTATAGTAAAGTCTCAGGTCTGGTAGCATGATTCCTCCTGCTGTGTTTTTATTGCTGAGTAATGTTTTGGCTATTCAAGGTTTTTTCTGATTCCATATAAAATGAAGTATTATTTTTTCAAGATCTTTAAAATATGACAATGGAGCTTTAATAGGAATTGCATTAAAATTATATATTGTTTTGGGTAGTATAGACATTTTAAAAATGTTGATTCTTCCCAGCCATGAGCATGCTATGTTTTTCCATTTGTTAACATCTTCAGCTATTTCTTTTCTTTTCTTTTTTTTATTGTTGGGGATTCATTGAGGGTGCAATAAGCCAGGTTACACTGATTGCAATTGTTAGATAAAGTCCCTCTTGCAATCATGTCTTGCCCCCAAGTTCTCTTTGTAGAGATCTTTCACATCCTTTGTTAGGTATACTCCCAAATATTTCATCTTCTTTGGCACTACTGTGAAAGGAATAGAGTCCTTGACTGTTTTTTCAGCTTGGTTATTGTTGGTATATATAAAGGCTACAGATTTATGGGTGTTGATTTTGTAGCCTGAGACATTGCTGTACTCCCTGATCACTTCTAAAAGTTTTGTAGTAGAATCCCTAGTGTTTTCCAGATATACGATCATATCATCTGCGAAGAGTGAAAGTTTGATCTCTTCTGACCCTATGTGGATACCCTTGATTGCCTTTTCTTCCCTAATTGCAATGGCTAAAACTTCCATTACAATGTTAAAGAGCAATGGAGACAATGGGCAACCTTGCCTGGTTCCTTATCTAAGTGGAAATGTTTTCAATTTAACTCCATTCAATAAGATTCCGGCTGTGGGTTTGCTGTAGATGGCCTCTATTAGTTTAAGAAATGTTCCTTCTGTTCCAATTTTCTTAAGTGTTCTGATCATGAAGGGATGGTGGATATTATCAAAAGCTTTTTCTGCATCAATTGAATGAATTTCTGCATCAATTGAAAGAATCATATGGTCCTTATTTTTTAGTTTGTTTATGTGTTGAATTACATTTATAGATTTACGTATATTGAACCAGCCTTGAGAAACCAGGGATAAATCCCACTTGGTCATGGTGTATAATTTTTTTGATGTGTTGTTGGATTCTGTTTGTTAGGATCTTATTGAGTATTTTAGCATCAATATTCATTAGTGATATTGGTCTATAATTTTCTTTTCTTGTTGGGTCTTTCCCTGATTTGGGGATGAAGGTGATGTTTGCTTCATAGAATGTGTTGGGTAATATTCCTTCTTTTTCTATATTTTGGAAGCGGTTTAGTAGTGTAGGTACTAGTTCTTCTTTAAACGTTTGGTAGAATTCTGATGTAAAGCCATCTGGTCCTGGGCTTTTCTTTTTAGGGAGATTTTGTATAGTTGATGCTATTTCAGAACTTGATATAGGCCTGTTCAACATTTCCACTTCATTCTGGCTAAGTCTTGGTAGGTGGTGTGCTTCCAGGTATTGGTCGATTTCTTTCAGATTTTCATATTTCTGAGAGTAGAGTTTCTTGTAGTATTTGTTAAGGATTTTTTGAATTTCTGAGGGGTCTGTTGTTAATTCATCATTACTGTTTCTGATTGATGAAATTAGAGATTTTACTCTTTTTTTCCTTATTAGGTTGGCCAAAGGTTTATCTATTGTATTGATCTTTTCAGAAAACCAACTTTTGGATTTATTAATCTGTTATATAATTCTTTTGTTTTCAATTTCATTTAGTTCTGCTCTGATTTTGGTTATTTCTTTTCTTCTGCTGGGCTTGGGGTTGGAGTGTTCTTCCTTCTCCAGTTGCTTCCTTCTCCAGATGTTCCATTAAGTTATTAACTTCCTCTCTTTCCTTTTTCTTGAGGAAGGCTTGTAGTACTATAAATTTCCCTCTTAGGACTGCCTTTGCAGTATCCCAGAGGTTCTGGTAATTCGTGTCTCGGTTGTTGTTTTGTTCCAAAAATTTGGTGATTTCCTTCTTAATCTCATCTATAACCCATCTATCCTTCAGCATAAGGTTGTTTAGCTTCCATGTTTTTGTATGGGTATGGGTTCCTGTTGTTATTGAGTTTAACTTTTTTTCCATGATGGTCTGAGAAGGTGCAAGGAATAATGTCTATTTTTTTAAATTTGCTGAGGTTAGATTTGTGGCCTAGGATATGGTCGATTTTGGAGTATGTTCCGTGGGCTGATGAGAAGAATGTGTATTCAGTTTTTGGGGGATGAAATGTTCCGTAGATGTCTGTTAAGTCCAGATGTTGAATGGTTGAGTTTAAATCTAAAATTTCTTTGCTTAGCTTCTTTTTGGAGGATCTATCCAGCACTGCTATAAAGGGGTGTTAAAATCTCCAACTACTATGGAAGTGGAGGGAATTGAGTTTCTCATGTCTTTTAGAGTTTCTCTTATAAATTGAGGTGTGTTGTGGTTGGGTGCATAAATATTAATAATTGAGATCTCATCATATTGAGTATTACCTTTAACAAATATGAAGTGTCCATCCTTATACTTAATTATTTTGGTTGGTTTAAAGCCTACTGCGTCTGCGAACAGGATTGCAATGCCTGCTTTTTTCTGCTTTCCATTTGCCTGGAATATAGATGACCATCCCTTCACCTTGAGTCTATAATTGTCTTTTAATGTAAGATGTGATTCTTGTATGCAGCAGATATCTGGCTTGAGTTTTTGTATCCAGTCAGCCAAATTGTGCCTCTTTAGAGGACAGTTTAAACCATTCACATTAATTGAGAATATTGATAAGCCTTTCGAGAGACTGGTGGACATTTTTAATCCTTTTGCAACTGTGGAAGTTAGAATTTGATCAAGACTTTTTGGGTGGGTTTACTTTTGTGGTGGAGGATTATGCTGGTCTTTATGGAGGATAGGTCTGAGACTATCCTGGAGAGCTGGTTTAGTTATGGCAAATTTCTTCAACATGTGAATGTCATTGAAGTATTTAATTTCTCCATCATAAATGAAACTCAGTTTAGCTGGGTATAGGATCCTGGGTTGAAAGTTATTTTGTTTTAGGAGATTAAAAGTCAATGACCATCCTCTTCTAGCTTGAAAGGTTTCAGCAGAGAGATCTGCAGTTATTCTAATATTCTTCCCCTTGTAGGTAATGGTTTTCTTTCTTCTGGCAGCTCTCAGAATTTTCTCCTTCATATTAACTTTAGTGAAATTGATTATGATGTGTCTGGGGGATGTCTTATTCGGGTTGAGTCGTGCTGGAGTTCTGAAGCTGTCAACTATCTGAATTTCAGAGTGTCTTGGCATGTCTGGAAAGTTCTCCTTCATAATCTCATGGAGAAGAGACTCTGTGCCTTGTGAAGCCACTTCATCGCTTTCGGGGATCTCTATAAGACGAATATTGGTTTTCTTCAAATTATCCCAGAGCTCTCTGAGAGAGTGATCTGTTTTTGCCCTGTATTTCTCTTCCTCTTTGAGAGTTTGGGAGCATTCGAAAGCTTTGTCTTCAATGTCAGAAATCCTTTCTTCTGCTTGCTCCATTCTGTTACTCAGGGATTCTACTGTGTTTCTCAGATCTTTGAGGGATGCAACTTCTTGTCTCAATGTGTCAAAATCTTTGGTCATTTGGTCTTTGAATTTGTTGAATTCTTGAGATATCTTTTGGGTTTCTGCTTGGAGTTCTAATTTGATCTTATTTGCTATCCAGATTCTGAATTCAATTTCTGACATCTCAGCTATTTGTTTGTGCATGGGATCTTGTGCTGTGTCTGCCCCATTGATCCTTCGGGGAGTTGATCTACTCTGATTGTTCATATTGCCAGTGTTTTTCTGTTGATTTTGCCTCATGATTGTTTTTCACCATTGCCTCTGGCCGTCCTCAGAGTTGGGGAGGTTCTCACCAAGATTAAACCCTAGCGGGATCACTCTATTGTTGCTGGATCTTTGTAGGGAGTGACCATGTGAATTTCCTCTTGGGCTGCCCCAGCTAGGGAGTTCTGGTTGTGGAAGCAGCTCTGGCATGTGACACACCCAGATCCAGCAACAGGGCGGGAGGTGGTGCGCACGGTTCTGGGAGTGCCTGGCACCCATTGACTTTGGCACAGAGAGCCCAAGGCTCCAGCAGTCTCTGGTCAGGGGAAAGGCTTTGCGCAGAGGCAGGGAGGGCTCCAGAGGGCATGCAGCTACCAGTATCCCTGGCCAATGTACAGGCCAATGTGGAGGCCTGGAGGACACAGGAGGGAGGACGCAGGGTTGCGCAGCTGCCGCAGTTCCTGGTCAGGGCATGCGAAGGCCCGGTGGGTGCTGGTCATGGGTCGGGGGGTGCAGCACAGCTTTATGGAGTTCCGGGTGGTGCCAAGCCCAGGAGTTTAAGGTGGCTATGAGCTGTGACACCACAGCACTCTACCCAGGGCAACAGCCCGAGCCTCCAGTGTGCCAAAACCCGGTCTCACTCTGCCCCTGAGTGTTAAGGCTGTAAGGCAGCTCAGTCCCCACCTTTAGGCTGCTCAGTCACTAGGTTACTAGGTCCCGCCGATCCTTGCTCTGGGACCTTGAGGGCGGAGCTTGCCAGGGCAGTTCTCTCACAATGGCTTCCTGCGACCCAGCTCAGTGGCTCAGTCTGGGACCCTAGACAATGCCCAAAGTTCTCCGCCCTCCTGCTCAAGCTCTCCCTAAGGCAGTTCAAGTGAGTGCCAAGTCCAAAAACACCAAAACAGTTCACAGGTAAGGCCTTTCCAGTTTGCAGTCTCACTGCTGCTTGTACTTATGGTTGCCGGCGGGATTAAGTCGATCGAATACACGCAACCACTTACCAGTTTTCCACTGTTTTTGTCCTCCTCTTGGGGTCCAGAAGTCTCTTGCTGACTCCCTGTATCATCAAGGGGATGATTATAGGCAGATCCCACCAGCCAAAGATGCCTGGAGTCTTATCCCCCCAAATTCACCGTGACCAGTTGCAGGGAAGCTGTTACTCGGCCGCCATCTTTAATCTCCCCTAATAAAATTAATAGTGATTCTTTACTATTTATATTCAGATTTCCCATATGGTTTCAAAGATGTTTACAATTGATTCTGTGAATGGGTATCCAAATGAGGTTTGCACTTTGGAGTTGTTCACTCTTGTAAGTTTATTTTTATTTTTATTTATTTATTTTTTTTGAGACAGAGTCTTACTTTGTTGCTCTCAGTAGAGTGCTGTGGCGTCATAGCTCACAGAAACCTCAAACTCGTAGACTCAAGCCATCCTTTTGCCTCAGCCACTCGAGCAGCTGGGACTATAGATACCTGTCACAACACCCAGTTATTATTATTTGTTTTAGAGACAGGGTCTCACTCTTGCTCAGGCTGGTCTGGAACTCCTGAGCTCAAGTGATCCAGAGTGGAAGATTACAGACATGAGCCACCATGCCCAGCCCTTTTTTTTTTTTTTTTTTGAGAGAGAGAGAGTCTCACTGTTTCCTTGACTGTAGTGCCATGGCCTCAGCCTAGGTCACAGCAATCTCAAACTCCTGGGTTCAAGGACTCCTCCTGCCTCAGCTTCCTGAGTAGCTGGGACTATGGGTACCTGCCACAATGCCTGGCTAATTTTTCTATTTTTACTAGAGACAAGTTCTCAGTCTTGCTCAGGCTAGTCTTGAACTCCTGAGCTCAAGGGATCCTCCCTCCTTGGCCTACCAGATTGCTAGGATTACAGGCATGAGCTGCCATGCCCAGCCTCTTGTAAGTCTCTTTTAATCTGAAACTGACTGCCTCCTTTTTTCCCCCACTTGCCACTGAGTTATTGTTTGCCAGGGAGATTGTCTTGCAGAATGTCCAGACCCTCTGGATTTGGCTCATTGTATCCTCACAGTAGTAGTTATTTTGTTCTTCTTACTCCTATTATTACTCTAGACTAAAAGTCAGAGTAATTATATGCAGGATCAATAGAATATTTTTGGCACACACACTTCATGGGTAATGCTGTGTCCATCACAGTACATTACATCTAGAAGTATGTCAAGTCTTCTTGCCATGGTGATGCCAAGATGGAGTGGGGGATTGAGGTGTGTCAGCCTGGCTCCTCCAGTGCACAATTCCCATAATTGGTTTTCGCATCCACTGATGATGTTGCCTCAATCAATCATTTCAGGAAGGATGTTATTCTATCATTTCTTTTGATCGATAGCTGGAATTATTCTCTATAATAAAACTTTCCCTTATCCAATAGGGTTATTTGGTTATCCTGAAATATAGTTTATACTAGTATTAGGCCTAGGCTAAGGTGGAAAAATACCAGTTAACTCCTGAAAAATTTCTGGGCCACAAGCCCTCAACAAAATGGAGTAAGTCTGGTTCACTCCCATTATAGATGAGAAAGTGCTCACTGACTTCTTGCTTGACTAAATCCCTGAGAAATGGACTGGGAGGTACCAGCTGTCCCCAAACTGACCTTTAAGAAATAGTAGGTGGGGAAATTACTGAAACAAAGGTGTATAATTAACTAACTGCAAAATTCTACTTCTGTACAACGCTTGCTAACCTATCTGGATGCACCTGAGCAGCCTTCATGTCAACCAGGATACAGACCAAACCTTAAAAATCCAAACCTTAAAAATCCAAACCTTAGGCACTCAGGGCTGCTCTCAGAAACCTCATGTTGGGACAATGAGGCAGTCGCTGGCTGGCTCTTCATTAAAAGGATTCCTCTTTAAATTTGACTTGTCTGGTGGTATGGTTTTTGAGAGGCTCCTGTGCATAACAATTTGAACAAGATGACCCTGGTTCAATTTGTATCTTCTGCTCCAGGAAGCAGCCATTTATTCACAAAGCTCCAGTTTCTATTAGTGGGAAAGGATATTTAGAGATCATGGTCTTGTAATTAGGGGTGCTCTTTGTTACTGAATTACTATGGCTTTTTGGCCTTTTGATTGATCAGAGCTAGGAAACACATAATTTTTAAAAAATGGCAAATAATGAGTCCTTTCTAGTATTTTCCATTCAAATTTAAAATTATGAGGTTTTATTTAAATTACTTGATTTTCTATATTTGTATCTTTAATTGTGAAAATCTCAGTTCTTGACAATAGTAATATAATTTTCACTTTACCCAAACATATACAAATGTTTTACATTTGTGTTTATAACAGAGTTTCTCAGTAATAATACCAATATTGTCATAACAGTAACATTCTGATGAGGAAAATGGTACTGACCTAGCCTAACTAAGATGGAAGAGTGAATGCAGGATTTCTCAATCTCAGAACTACTAACATTTTAGGCCAGATAATTCTTTGCCATGGGGGTGTCCTGTGCATCGGGTGATGTTTTAGCAGCTGCTCTGGCCTCTGCCCATTAGATGCCAGTAGTATACCCAGGTTGTGACTCCCCCAAAACGTCTAGACACTGCAGGTGTTCCCTGGCGGAGGAGGGGGGCGCAAAATCACCCCTAGTTAGGATGACTGGACTCATGGAAGAAAACGACAGACATTACCTAGAGACAAGCTGACACATATTCCGTAGCTAAACTGTAAAGGTTTTTTAAAAAGCTACAACATAACAACTTTATTTTCTTACACAAAAGATGGCATTTTACATAATTTTTCTGTATCATGATTTTGTTATCTTAACAAAAGGTCTTGGAGGTCTTTCCACATTAGTACATAAAATTCTCCCTTAACACTTGTCAGCTCTCCATTTTGTGTATTTGATTATTTATCTCACTGGCCTCCTATTGACAGGCCTTTGGGGTAACACTCTCTTGCTATTAAAAACAATGCAATGAGCAACAATGTGCATACAACACTTTGTGTATCTGACGGTGTATCTTTGGGGTAGGTTCCTGGAAGCAGATTTGCTAGTTCAAAGGGCTAATGTGCATGAAATTATGGTAGAGGCTGCCAAATTTCCCTCCACAGAGGTTGTGCCATTTTGTATTCCCACTAGTGTCCTGATTTCATTACTTAACATCATAGCACGAACATTTCTAATGTCATTAAATAACCCTTGAAAATTGGATTTCGTAATGGCTGCCCCAAATTCCCACATGTGCATATACTATCAGTTAGCTAGTCATTCCTTTCCTGTTGAACATATATGATGATCCCAACCTTTCTGTGTTATAATAACACTGGAATGAACTTCTTTGCATAAAAAAACTTTGACTAAAGTTCTGGTCATTTCCTTAGGACAGATTAATGTATCAAAGAGTTTCCATTTTCTGAACTCTCTTATGACATATTGCCAAAGTCCTTCTGTGAGGAAATAGTGCAGTGGTTCTCAACCTGTGGGTCAAGACCCACGGGAACTGTATTATAGGGCCGCAGCATTAGGAAGGTTGAGAACCACTGAAATCGTGCATTTTTTGTCAAGAGTATTGGGATAGATCTTTTTCTTGGGTTCAGGGTCTTTGATGAGGGAAGAGATTATCTGATTTGAGCAATCTGTCCTTCTGGGGGAAATAACTAAACCACACCAAACTATGTAAAAACACAGACTTAAACCCCTCAAATAAATTCTTTATGGTTAGTGGCAGTTCTAATCAATTCCATCATTCAGGGCACTAGGCTATTCTTTACTGCTTGTTAACTTAACATTTTCTCTAGACACATTCCTTCTCTCTCAGAAGCAATCATTTTCTCCTTGCTCAGCAGAAAGATGGAGGGCAGGCTTTGTTTCTTCACAGCTTCTCCTCCCAAGAGAATTTTCCCTTGGGTCTAGAGCATCTTAGAAAGGATGAGGAGGAAGCAAGAAACAACAGCTCATCTGTGTCATTTGAGGTGGAAATAAACTATGAGAGGAATAACAAATGTTGCATCTTTAATATTACCACTTAAAGTAATAGCCATGTAAGAAATTTAGCAAGCAGATTAGGACTAATCTGACCCATCTTGATTGTTGAGTACTCACACACTGAGGCCTAGCGGTCCAAAGGGAAACAAAATACTGAACACAGCCATTAAGGCAAATGCTATCTTTAGATGTCTATTTAAATCTATGGTAGTTGGGACAAATAAGATGTGAAGATGATGAGTGTAGCATGCTGAAACTCATGTTTTCCTTACTGTTTGCAAAATGGCTAGAAATTACAGCAACCCTCTTAAAAATAAGATACCTGGTATGACCAAGCTCTGGATAAAAAAAAAAAATCCTTAAACCTTCCTAACATTTACAAGAAAACACAACACCTCTGAGACAATTGCACTGGGAACAGTCTTAATTCCTTTGCAGGAAAATCAGCAGGAAAAGTGAGCTGTTCATCAGCAGAGGCTCACCTGTGCCATCACCACATGACTTACTTTTTCAGTTAAATTTGAAACCCAATTACTAACCTGGTTACCTTTTTTTTTTTTTTCCTGGTCTCGCTATGTTGCCTACACTGGAATATGATGGTGCAATCCTGGCTCATTGCAGCCTTGAACTCCTGGGCTCAAGTGATCGTCCTGCCTCTCGAGTAGCTGGAACAATAGGAGTGCACCACCGTGCCTGGCTAAACTGGCTGCCTTTCTATTACCTATGTAAAATGACTTCTTACCACAGGAACCCTCTCCTCTCTGGCGTGGTGTTTCTATACAATGTATGCCTGTGATTGAATGGATCAATCAGCACATCACACACATAACCCTGGCTTTATTTATTGTTTTTTTGGAAATTCTTTTTTTTTTTTTTTTTTTTGGTGTTTGGCCGTGGCTAGGTTTGAACCCACCACCTCTGGCATATGGGGCCGGCGCCCTACTCCTTGAGCCACAGGCTCCGCCCTTAACCCTGGCTTTAAAAAAATATATCAGCACACATAACCCTGGCTTTTTAAAAAAATAAAAATGTGTTCAAGAGGGCAGTGCCTGTGGCTCAGTCGGTAAGGCGCCAGCCCCATATACTGAGGGTGGCGGGTTCAAACCCGGCCCTGGCTGAACTGCAACCAAAAAATAGCTGGGCGTTGTGGCAGGCACCTGTAGTCCCAGCTACTCTGGAGGCTGAGGCAGGAGAATCGCTTGGGCCCAGGAGTTGGAGGTTGCTGTGAGCTGTATGATGCCATGGCACTCTACCAAGGGCCATAAAGTGAAACTCTGTCTCTAAAAAAAAAAATGTGTTCAAGCGATGCAGGTTAAAGGCAGTTCAATTGGTTTACCCTTGGGGCAAGACTTCCCAGTGCCTTTACAGTGGGATTGTGCTTGTGACTCTCCATGAAAGACAAGATAAAGCAGTCAGTCCATACATGTCTGACTCCAGACAGAGTCCTTTCCTCCAGGAGCATCTCACAAGACCAGTGTCCCAGCTGAAAACTTTTTGGGAGACATTAGTTTATATTCCATCACCCTGATCTAATGAATGCATTTTTCACTGTACTTGTGTTCAGTCATGCATGCTGGCTTTTTAGTATTTTTGTGCCCAACAGTGGTCAAATTGTTTTTCTTGAAATTACTTCTCTCCATACAAAACTTTATCATCCCATATAATACCAAGTGGGCAATTTTCCACATGTGGTTTGCAGGTAGTATTGGTACAGCCAGGAAAAAGTGTGTTGTGCAGAACTTTTTGGTCCAATGTGGCGGGCACGTGATGACTGGCAAGGTCATTAAGTAGTAGCTCTTTGCCCTGGCTGCATTCGCACTTTGCTCTGATTCCATCAGACATCAACAGCTTTCAACCTGACCTACACTGGCATTCCTTTTTCTTGTTAATAGGGCGCATACAGGTTGACAAATTGTAAATTTAAAACCAAATTTTAAAAATTATGAAATCATTATAACGATTTTATAGAAAATTTGAGAACCAGAAAATATACTCAGAATTTGAATACTGTGATACAAGTATTATCTATCTGTCCAGTGAAAATGGTTTAGTTATTTGTTATGATCTGCCTGTGTATCTTTCTGTGGTAAGTTTTTTTTTGTTCCCAAGAGGAAAATAGTTTTTGCTGTTTGGCTATTTAGAAAAGTAATACATGTTCATTATAAAAATCGTGTTTTATGTTTTAGTATTGTTTAAAAACAAAGTCCCTTGCAACTATACTATGAAAAATTATAGAAATGTTTCTAGATTCTTTTATGCATGTACATGTATGTGTGTAGAGCACACACACAACAAAAACTGTGATCACCCAATGGGTACCTATGTATGTTCTATGGTCTGTTTTTTCATTCTCCACTAATACAGGGTCGCCATAAAGTATGTGAGCAATTTTAAATTGCACACTATTTTAAATTGCACATGAACTTTATAGCCATCCTGTATATTGTAGACAATTTTGAAAAACTGCCTAATCCCATTTAGAATTCTACTGTATGAGTGGCCATAATTTATTTGACTGTTCTTTCCTTTTTTCTTTTGTTTTTTTGAGGGCCATTAATCTGGTGCCACCCTGTTGAACCATGCTTCTTCCTGCTACCAGAACTCAGTGCCCAGCTTGGCCCCATGTACTGAGTGGGGGAGGTTTTCCCTTCAGTGTTTGGCTGGAGTAGGCCAGGTAGTATGGTTTTCTGTTCTGATAGACTGTCTTTTCCCAGACCTTTGGCTAAAGAGAGCAGACTTGTCCTAGGGTATTTTTGTCTGCATGTTACCAGTTCTGAGAGGTAAGCTTCTCTAGCACCCCATCAGGGTAGATGGGAGACAAAAAGAAAACCCAGGGCATTCGCTGCCATGTCATTCCTCAAGCCCTGAGGCTTCCTCCTCTTTCCATCTTTCAGGGTCTTTCTATGTTTGTATGTTATATTATATCCAGAGGATTTGGGTTGTAAAAGAGTAGACTGGGTCACTTGGTCAGAAGGGAAAGTCTATTGTTCATATTTTTGATTCCCTCTTTATACATTTTAAATATAATTTATTTTATACTCCATATTAGAGAGTCTATTTCTCTTGTTAGTTTCTTCTGCTGACTCTCCATTCATGGTGGTTTGTTATGTGTTTTGTGATTTTAGATGGTGAGCTTAAACATTAATAAAGTGGGCTCTATTCATGGGAGTCTTCCCTGGGTTCCTCTGGAGAAAATTTATATTTGACTGCATTAGGCTTTGTGCTACTTTAACCTAATTTCTTAGCTTAGGATTCTTGGAGCATGCCAATGAGGATAGGTCTGTGGTTCTGATTTAATCTGTGAAGACTTTTTCTCACCTCAAAGTGCAAGACAGACAAATTTCCTTGATGCATTTCATTGCTACTGGGGAGATTTCCTAACCTACCCTTTCATAGTAGGTGTGCATTCTTCAGCAAAACTGTTTTTTGGCTTTACCTGGTGGACTTTGACTCCACCTCCTATCTTGAATGGTCCCAAGACTTTCTATGCTATCTTTGGTAACCAAGAGGTAAACACCCCCACATCAACATAGTTCAATTGCCTAATTTTCATTTTCAGCTTTTTTCTTTGTTTTTGGTCCTTGAGAATTTTGGCCTCACCTCCTCATGGGCTCAGTCATGCATTTCCTATAATTAATTGAGCCTTGTAAAGGGCTATGTAACAAAAGATTTCTGGATATCTGATTTGTCTTTTTGCTGGAAACAGACCTTTCCTGTTTTTCCTGCCATTTTGATAGTACATTTTTGGGCAACAGTAATTGAGGAATATATCTTCTTTGTTGATATTGGAGTAATTAGAAGTAATTTTCATTCTTCTTTATAAAGAAATGATGCTTTCAACCCAGACATCAGTAGGACATAAACTGAACTGTTTGTTGCAGACTCTTCTGCTGAGTCCCCCAGCCTCACGCCTGTGAGCTCCCTGCTCAGAATAAGAAGTGGCGTCCCCTGGAGGCCACACCTGTCAACTCCTCTTTGCCCCACTAAGTGACTTGAATGACTCATCCCCTGAACTCATTATTTCCACTAAAGATTAAAATACATTACCCAGGTTGATGCTGCCTTTCTCTGTTAATGAGAATTAATGATGATTATAAAACACTAATTTTCAACAAACCAGATAACTCCAGGATTTTAAAGAAGCATGTCCTTTAACTCAAAGCCAGTGCCTCTGCACCAAGTTCATTCATCTTGCAAGTGGTATTTCTTAAGTACCTATTGAGTATTCTGCAGGATAGAGTGAGAGGGGATCAAAGACATGTGGTCTATAATCCTCAGCTGCTGGAATCTAGTAACCTGATGGGACAATTGATGAGATACGAGCACAGGTAACTATGAGGTGAGGATATAGCCAGCACCATGTGACTGGGACAGACAATGAGTAGAAGAAAATTATACACCAGGGAGAGGCAATTTCTAATGACTTATAAATGCGCAATATGACAATTAAGTTCATGAACTCACCCTAGAAAAAGTGCTACATTCCTCATTGTTGAATATCACTACAGTCACCGTTGAAGTTCTCCCCTAGGGAAACCATGCACTGACACCAATATCTAGTTCACCCTTCAAAGCAATTTTGGAACTTTTTTCTGGAAAGGCCATAAGAGCTGTCATTATACAGTACACAAAAACATGTAAAAACAATAATGAGTGCCACTCAGCAAGACACATGTCAACAGGAACACAGCTGTGAGACACTGATAAACCAAGGTTATGAAACCTTACCGAGCTGTGATCTGTGATATTCAGCAATGAGGTATGTAGCACTTTTTCTAGAATGAGTTTGCAGACTTAATTTTCAGACTCTGTGTGTGTGTGTGTGTGTGTGTGTGTGTAAAAGCCTTTATAAGGTAGAGAACACTTGATGTGGGCATGTAAACATGACTTGACTTTTGATAGACAAAGTGGAAGCTCCACATAAAGAAATGGAGTGACTAGGAATTCAGAACTAGGATGGGAAAAAATGGATTAAGGGAATGGCAAGCAGACCACTTTGGCCCAAGTGGGAATTGCAGGGAGAGGAGAGGTCAGCTGATACAGGGCTCTCTGTGGAAGACAATGCTTTAATCATTGGCTCTCCATTCGTAACCAGGGGATATTGCAATCACTTAATCTGCTCTTCAAGGATGGTCATGACTATTCAGTTCATGGTGGTTATGGACATACTACAAAGACTGCTTGCAAAACTGAAGTCTGCTTTCTCTTACCATGCTAAGATACTTTGCACTTAATATACTTTAACTATTGAAGGAACAAATTAGAATTATGTTTGCTTCCAAATTCTGTAAAACTTGCAATGACCTCTGTTTCAGAAAACTTGTGTTTTAACAGGGGAGAGAGGACAAGGGACTTGGGCAGGTACCTGAAAGTTTGGTGCATGCACTCGGGTGATCAGACACAAGGAACTCATGTGAACTATGGAGGTGGCCAGTGGCTGCTGCACCTTTTATCCAGCAGTGGGCGTAGGTCTGGTGGGCCAGGCTCTGAGGTCTGTAAGCATTTGCTGCATTTCACACATTTTACATATCTCACGCTTGCTAGTTGTTTAGACCTTTGAGGTGATGGAAGCACTAAAAAACCAAAAGAAAGGAGACATGAGAACAGAATAGCCAGGTTTAAAACTCAAAATAACTAAGGATTGTCACAGGTTAAGTTTTTTCCTGTAAATATATTGGCATAAAGAATGATTCCTGGGTACATTCCATTTGTCCTCCATTTCCTCCCTTGTATGATTGTATTATTATTGATGTCATGAAAAGTGCATTCATCAGGCCTGGCTGTCAGAGAGTTGCACTTATTTTGTGCCCACAAGCAGTTTTGAGGTGACTCTCTTGCTTTAGGGCATTCACTGATCAATACAGACATCTATAGTGAGGGATTGTTTTCCCACCTCTCTCTGCTCCACTCCATTTTCCCAGAGCATTCTGGTCTTCCTTTAAATCAGAAGTCTGGATGGGAAGGAGACAACACAAAGGTGCCTGTACAAAGGAACCGACCTGCAGTCCCTTGCTTTGTAGGGGGAAGCAGCTGGTCCAAGGAAAGGCCTTGGAAGAAAAATGGCAACTGCTCATCACCCCCAGCATTGCCATTTCTAAGGGCTTGTTTTCCCTTCCTTCCTGGTTTTCAGTCTGATATCGAGTCTTAATTTGTCTTTGAAGTTTACAGCAGTGACATTTCTGCAGGTCAAGGCCCAATCCTCCCTATTATCACTTTTACTTATTAAAAAATTAGCTGAGGATTTGTTTTATTCATTTCTATACATGGGAGGCTTAGCAGAGATAATACAGAAGTGGTAAATATCACCTAACTGAACTGAATTTCTAAAGCGTGGGTGTCATGGTTTTATTCCCTGTTAAAAGATCTGCACCTCCTCTTCCTCCTTTTCTTCTGCTCCTCACTTCATCTTCTCTTCCCTTTAATTCAGTTGCAACTCTGCTAGCTGTCTGGATTGACTCTTGATAGGTATTCTGTCAATTTCATCTTCTGGAGCCATGTCTTCCAGAGCCTTCTTATGAGCTCTAAATGGAAGGGATTGTCCTCCATGCTTCATATGTAGAGGAAACCTTGGGATTTCATCTTTTCATCCTAGAGATGCCTTCTCTTTCTTCTCATACCCTCTGTGTTTCAAATCCCTTATAGCTCTTTGGTTTGGTTTATCCTCTACTTTGGGAGTCCTCCAGAATTTGAGGTAGATGAGTAATTTTTTTTTAGGCTCTGTATGTTGAAAATATCTTTATTCTATCCTCCAGCTAATTGATTGTTTTATCATGAGATTTCTACATTAGATATTATTTTTCCTCAGAATTTCAAAGGCACTGTTCTATTTTCTTTTCATATCTCACGATATGGCTGTTAAGAAGTCTTATTGTTTATCTAACCTGTTTTTTCTTTTGGGAAGCTTTTATGATCCTTCCTTGCTCTCTGGGGTCTGAAGTGTCACCACGATGTGACTCGGAATCCACTTACAGTTAACTGTGGCACAGACTTCAGAAACACACTGAGTTAAAATCTTCATACCTACCTCATTTGGTTATTGTGAGAATTAAATGAATTAATACCTGTAAAATGCTTGAGATAGTGCCTGCCGCTTAGTAAATATTAATCATTAGCTTTTATTAATATTTCAAATCCAGAAAGTCATTTCCTAGAGTTCCAGAAAATTTCTTTGAATTATTTCATTGACTACTCCTCTCTATTTTCTCTATTCTCTTTTTTTTAGAACTCCTATTATTTGTATGTCATATATTTTTTGAAATATTTTCTTTCTTTTTTGGAATTTCTTTCTATGTCTATCTTTCTTGTCCTATTCTACAGCAGATTTCCCAGCTCAGAGTTCCTTCTGAACTTTCCACTGTGTTTTTAATTTCTTCTACCATATTTTGTGTTCTCAAGTAATTGTATTTTGTTGTTTTTCTCTGAATGTTCTTTTTAAACTGCATTCTCTTTACCAGGGTCTGAATGCATCCCCCCAAACATGGTTTTGAACTTAATCCCCCAATGCAACAGTGTTGAATGGTAGAGCCTTTGGGAGATGTTTAGATGATTAGGGTGAAGCCCTCATGAATAGATTAATGTCCTTATGAAAGGGCTTTCTGCCTTCCATCTTATGAGGGCGCAGCATTCTTCTCCTCTGGAGGACATAGCATCTTGAAGCAGAAACTAGGCTCTCATTAGATACTAAACTTGCCAATGCCTTGGTCTTGAATTCTCAACTTCTAGAACTGAGAAGTAAATTTCTGTTCTTTATAAATTACCCAGTGTCAGGCATTTTGTTATATCAATAGCACCACACAATGGGCTAAGACATTCTTCTTGTTTCACAACAATATTTTCTTATCGGTCTCCAAGAATACTCATTTTTTGAAGTTACATTTCCCTGAAGAATCCTATTTCCTTCAAGATTCTTTTTATCCCCCTCCCCCCACCCATTTACTTGTCTGGGGCTCTGCCTCCCTATTGGAGGTGTTACAAAGATGTGAGTCTCCTTGGCTGCCTGACAAGGACAGACACACTAAGAAAAAAACCCACGGGAAGCTCTTGGTGGGTAGGAAAGGCCAACTATGGGCTCTATGTATTGGGATCTGACTGGGCTATTGTGAACCACCAATATCAGTGTCCTTGGGTCTTTCTCTTTCTCTGGTCAGATTTGTAGAAGATTCTTGCAATCTCCTGCCTGGAGAGTAAGAGGTTGGCTTCCAATAATCCAGAGATGGTTCAACTCATTGCTTCAACACAGTCCAGTGTTCTGACTTGTGCCTGATGTTCCCAGCCTAGAGACTCTCCACCTTACCCGCTTCTGAGAAATAGGAGAGGCAGTTCCTTCATTAGTAGAGGTGGGAAAGTAATCTGTGATCTAAGTCTTTCTTATACAAACTGTCAACCAATCTCCTTATTTTCAACCTACCTGACCCTTTCCTCTAAAGGTATGAGATACTGCTAATTCCAAGTCTCTTGGGGATTCTGTGATTCAAATCAGACTGTTTCTTGGCTTTCATTTCTGATAATTTAGAGCAGCTTCTCAGTTCTGAAAAGTTGATTTTTACTCACCATTATGCTTTCCAGCCTTAACATTTTGGTTTCCATCAATTCATCTCTTACTGTCCTTGCTTTTGTAGGTTTATGCCCTTAAAACCCCCCTCAGTATTGTTTTAGTGGAGTTTCAAGAAGCAGCAGAGGTGATTGGTTTCACTCCCAAATTTAAGTGCAGTCTTAGTTAATTTAAAAGTTGATCAGCGAGGGCGGCGCCTGTGGCTTAGTCGGTGGGGCGCCGGCCCCATATACCGAGGGTGGCGAGTTCAGACCCGGCCCCAGCCACACTGCAACCAAAAGATGGCCGGGCGTTGTGGCGGGCGCCTGTAGTCCCAGCTACTCGGGAGGCTGAGACAAGAGAATCGCTTAAACCCAGGAGTTGGAGGTTGCTGTGAGCTGTGTGAGGCCACGGCACTCTATCGAGGGCGATAAAGTGAAACTCTGTCTCTACAAAAAAAAGAAAAAAAGTTGATCAGCGAGAGAGGCAGAGCAAGATGGCGGCCGAGTAACAGCTTCCTTGCATCTAGGCACCGTGAGTCTGGGGAGATAGGACTCCAGGCATCTCTGGCTGGTGGGATCTGCCTATCATCACTCCTCTGAGGATACAGGGAGTCAGCGAGAGACTTCTGGACCCCAAGAGGAGGACTAAAACAGTGGAAAACCGGCAAGTGGTCGCGTGTGTTCAATCCGTCTAAACCCGCCCACAACTTCCACAGGCACAAGAACTTAAAGAGCAAGAGGAAGTGAAAGGAAAATTAGGGCAAGGAAACAGATCAAAGAAAATCACTCGTGAGGAAAAATCAGCAGAAAACTCCAGGCAACATGAAGAACCAGTCTAGAACAACCTCACCAAGGGACCATGAGGTAGCTACTGTAGATGATTCCACCTGAAAAGAAATGTTAGGAATGACAGAAAGGGAATTTAGAACACACATGTTGAGGGCGGCGCCTGTGGCTCAAGGAGTAGGGCGCCAGTCCCATATGCCGGAGGTGGTGGGTTCAAACTCAGCCCTGGCCAAAAAAAAAAAAACCACAAAAAACAAACAGAATACACATGTTGAAAACAATGAAAGAAATGATGGAAACAATGAAGGAAATTGCTAATAAAGTGGAAAATAACCAAAAGGAAATCCAAAAACAGAATCAAATAAGAGATGAATGATATGAAGAATATAAAAAGGATATAGCAGAGCTGAAGGAACTGAAAAAGTCAATCAGGGAACTTAAGGATGCAATGGAAAGTATCAGCAACAGGTTAGACCATGCAGAAGAAAGAATTTCAGAGGTAGAAGACAAAGTTCTTGAGATAACTCAGTAAAAGAGGCAGAAAAGGAGAGAGAGAAAGCAGAACGTTCACTGTCAGAATTATGGGACTTTATGAAGCGTTCCAACATACGAGTTATAGGAATTCCAGAAGGGGAAGAAGAATGCCCCAGAGGAATGGAAGCCATACTAGAGAATATTATAAAAGAAAATTTCCCAAACATCACCAAAGATTCTGACACACTGCTTTCAGAGGGATATCAGACCCCAGGTCGCCTCAACTCTAACCGAGCTTCTACAAGACACATTGTGATGAACCTGTCCAAAGTCAAGACAAAAGAAAAGATTCTGCAAGCTGCCAGGAGTAAGCGCCAGTTGACCTACAGGGGCAAATCCATCAGAGTGACCGCAGACTTCTCTAATGAAACTTTCCAAGCAAGAAGACAATGGTCATCTACCTTTAATCTACTTAAACAGAACAATTTCCAGCCCAGAATTCTGTACCCTGCTAAGTTAAGCTTCAAAATTGACGGAGAAATCAAATCATTTACAGATATACAAACATTGAGGAAATTCGCCACAACAAGACCAGCTCTACAGGAAATACTTCAACCTGTTCTGCACACTGACCACCACAATGGATCAGCAGCAAAGTAAGAACTCAGAAATCAAAGGACAGAACCTAACCTCCACACTGATGCAAAAGATAAAACTAAGCAATGGACTCTCACCAAATAAGACGAATAGAATACTACCACACTTATCAATTATCTCAATAAATGTTAATGGCTTGAATTCCCCACTGAAGAGACATAGATTGGCTGACTGGATTAAAAAACACAAGCCATCCATTTGCTGTCTGCAAGAAACGCACCTGGCTTCAAAAGACAAATTAAAGCTCCGAGTCAAGGGTTGGAAGACAAGTTTTCAGGCAAATGGAATTCAGAAGAAAAGAGGAGTTGCAATCTTATTTTCAGATACATGTGGATTTAAAGCAACTAAAGTCAAAAAAGACAAAGATGGTCACTTTATATTGGTCAAGGGAAAACTACAACAAGAAGACATTTCAATTCTAAATATTTATGCACCCAATTTAAATGCTCCCAGATTCTTGAAGCAGACCTTACTCTGCTGAGCAATATGATTGCTGAGCAATCACATTGTCTGAGCAATATGATATCTGATAATACCATCATAACAGGGGACTTTAACACTCCACTTACAGAGCTGGACAGATCCTCTAAACAGAAATTAAACAAGGATATAAGAGATTTAAATGAGACCCTAGAACAACTGTGCTTGATAGATGCATATAGAACACTCCACCCCAAAGATAAAGAATATACATTCTTCTCATCACCCCATGGAACATTCTCCAAAATTGATCATATCCTGGGACACAAACAAATATCAACAGAATCAAAAGAATTGAAATTTTACCTTGTATCTTTTCAGACCATAAGGCACTAAAGGTGGAACTCAACTCTAACAAAAATGCTCAACCCCACCCAAAGGCATGGAAATTAAACAATCTTCTGTTGAATAACAGATGGGTGCAGGAAGAAATAAAACAGGAAATCATTAACTTCCTTGAGCATAACAACAATGAAGACAGAAGCTACCAAAACCTGTGGGATACTGCAAAAGCAGTTTTGAGAGGAAAATTCATCGCTTTAGATGCCTACATTCAAAAAACAGAAAGAGAGCACATCAACAATCTCACAAGAGATCTTATGGAATTGGAAAAAGAAGAACAATCTAAGCCTAAACTCGGTAGAAGAAAAGAAATATCCAAAATCAAATCAGAGATCAATGAAATTGAAAACAAAAGAATCATTCAGAAAATTAATGAAACAAGGAGTTGGTTTTTTGAAAAAATAAATAAAATAGATAAACCATTGGCCAGACTAACGAGGAATAGAAAAGTAAAATCTCTAGTAACCTCCATCAGAAACGATAAAGGGGAAATAACAACTGATCCCACAGAGATACAAGAGATCATCTCTGAATACTACCAGAAACTCTATGCCCAGAAATTTGACAATGTGAAGGAAATGGATCAATATTTGGAATCACACCCTCTCCCTAGACTCAGCCAGGAAGAAATAGAGCTCTTGAACAGACCAATTTCAAGCACTGAGATCAAAGAAACAATAAAAAAGCTTCCAACTAAAAAATGCCCTGGTCCAGATGGCTTCACTCCAGAATTCTATCAAACCTTCAAGGAAGAGCTTATTCCTGTACTGCAGAAATTATTCCAAAAAACTGAGGAAGAAGGAATCTTCCCCAACACATTCTATGAAGCAAACATCACCCTGATACCAAAACCAGGAAAAGACCCAAACAAAAAGGAGAATTTCAGACCAATCTCACTCATGAATACAGATGGAAAAATTCTCAACAAAATCCCAGCCAATAGATTACAGCTTATCATCAAAAAAGTCATTCATCATGATCAAGTAGGCTTCATCCCAGGGATGCAAGGCTGGTTTAACATACGCAAGTCGGTAAACGTTATCCACCATATTAACAGAGGCAAAAATAAAGATCACAATATCCTCTCAATAGATGCAGAAAAAGCATTTGATAAAATCCAGCATCCTTTTCTAATTAGAACACTGAAGAGTACAGGCATAGGTGGCACATTTCTAAAACTGATTGAAGCTATCTATGACAAACCCACAGCCAATATTCTACTGAATGGAGTAAAACTGAAAGCTTTTCCTCTTAGAACTGGAACCAGACAAGGTTGTCCTCTGTCACCTTTACTATTCAACGTAGTGCTGGAAGTTCTAGCCAATACAATTAGGCAAGACAAGGAAATCAAGGGAATCCAAATGGGAGCAGAGGAGGTCAAACTCTCCCTCTTTGCTGACGACATGATCTTATACTTAGAGAACCCCAAAGACTCAACCACAAGACTCCTAGAAGTCATCAAAAAATACAGTAATGTTTCAGGATATAAAATCAATGTCCACAAGTCAGTAGCCTTTGTATACACCAATAACAGTCAAGATGAGAAGCTAATTAAGGACACAACTCCCTTCACCATAGTTTCAAAGAAAATGAAATACCTAGGAATATACCTAACGAAGGAGGTGAAGGACCTCTATAAAGAAAACTATGAACTCCTCAGAAAGGAAATAGCAGAGGATATTAACAAATGGAAGAACATACCATGCTCATGGATGGGAAGAATCAACATTGTTAAAATGTCTATACTTCCCAAAGCAATCTACCTGTTCAATGCCATTCCTATCAAAGTACCTACATCGTACTTTCAAGATTTGGAAAAAATGATTCTGCGTTTTGTATGGAACCGGAAAAAAACCCATATAGCTAAGGCAGTTCTCTGTAACAAAAATAAAGCTGGGGGCATCAGCATACCAGATTTTAGTCTGTACTACAAAGCCATAGTGGTCAAGACAGCATGGTACTGGCACAAAAACAGAGACATAGACACTTGGAATTGAATTGAAAACCAAGAAATGAAACTAACATCTTACAACCACCTAATCTTTGATAAACCAAACAAGAACATACCTTGGGGGAAAGACTCCCAAATGGTGTTGGGAGAACTGGATGTCTACATGTAAAAGACTGAAACTGGACCCACACCTTTCCCCACTCACAAAAATTGATTCAAGATGGATAAAGGACTTCAATTTAAGGCATGAAACAATAAAAATCCTCCAAGAAAGCATAGGAAAAACACTGGAAGATATTGGCGTGAGGGAAGACTTCATGAAGAAGACTGCCATGGCAATTGCAACAACAACAAAAATAAACAAATGGGACTTCATTAAACTGAAAAGCTTCTGTACAGCTAAGGAGACAATAACCAAAGCAAAGAGACAACCTACACAATGGGAAAGGATATTTGCATATTTTCAATCAGACAAAAGCTTGATATCTAGGATCTATAGACAACTCAAATTAATCCACATGAAAAAGCCAACAATCCCATATATCAATGGGCAAGAGACATGAATAGAACTTTCTCTAAAGACGACAGACGAATGGCTCACAAACACATGAAAAAATGTTCATCATCTCTATATATTAGAGAAATGCAAATCAAAACAACCGTGAGATATCATCTAACCCCAGTGAGAATGGCCCACATCACAAAATCTCAAAACTGCAGATGCTGGCGTGGATGTGGAGAGAAGGGAACACTTTTACACTGCTGGTGGGACTGCAAACTAGTACAACCTTTCTGGAAGGAAGTATGGAGAAACCTCAAAGCACTCAAGCTAGACCTCCCATTTGATCCTGCAATCCCATTACTGGGCATCTACGCAGAAGGAAAAAAATCCTTTTATCATAAGGACGCTTGTACTAGACTGTTTATTGCAGCTCAATTTACAATCGCCAAAATGTGGAAACAGCCTAAATGCCCACCAACCCCGGAATGGATTAACAAGCTGTGGTATATGTATACCATGGAATACTATTCAGCCATTAAAGCAAATGGAGACTTTACATCCTTTGTATTAACCTGGATGGAAGTGGAAGACATTATTCTTATTAAAGCATCACAAGAATGGAGAAGCATGAATCCTATGTACCCAATTTTGATATGAGGACAATTAATGACAATTAAGGTTATGGGGGGGGAAGCAGAAAGAGGGATGGAGGGAGGGGGGTGGGGCCTTAGTGTGTGTCACACTTTATGGGGGCAAGACCTGATTGCAAGAGGGACTTTACCTAACAATTGCAATCAGTGTAACTGGCTTATTGTACCCTCAATGAATCCCGAACAATAAAAAAAAAAAAAAAGTTGATCAGCAAGTAAGTGTTTTTATTTTAACCTTAATAACATGGCCAGCCTTCAACTGCAATGTCCTTGGATATGAAGGACAATGTATCTTTGCAGCTTATGGACAGGGGTGATATTCAAAATACTGAGCAACCAGTGTGGTATGAGCACTGACCAATCAAAAATCAGGGCCTCGTTTTGATGCCTGCTGGCTGCATGTTATTATTGGGTGTGAGAACAAGCAAAGGCCTCTTGAAGCAAAGACGAGCTCAGCATGGATTGGAATGGGAGGTGAAGTTCTGTTGTGAAGCATGCTCTTTTCTTTTCCTTGACCCTGTGCCTTGAATATAAATGTTGGCCTCGAGAGGAAGATGATTGTGCAAGGGAAGAAGTGGCTGAATCTCTGATGTGAGATGAATTTTAACCAGGTAAAACTGATAAAGAACAAGGCAAATAATTGTTACTGCCAGTGAGGCAGCCCTGGACTGCGGATTCTCAGCTCAGGCATAGAGGAATAATAGGCGAAGAAAAGGCAAAATCTTTAAAGAAATTTGGTTAGTCCAATTTTGGATTTCTATATGCTTCCTGGAAGTATGGCGTTTTGTGTTTTTTTTTTTTTTTCAATTTAAAAGGAAATATTGTAACATACATTCAGAATAAGAGTAAGAAAAATGGGAGGGCACTTTGGACATTCTAAGTATCTTTATATATGAGAAATATCTGGTGACAATGTTTTTACTGTGACACTCTATCAATGGTTACACCAGGCTGATGAACAAGCATTTCCTGATTTCTATCCTAGAAAATCAAACAGATGTTTCCCTCCCCTCAAAGAACTTGAAAAGCTAACATATAAAGAGTTTACAGACACACTCAAAATGATTTGTTGACAAAAGGCATGGATTTCAGAGTAACCAAATTGCCTTAGTTGGTGAGGGAAAGCTCTACTTTACATACAGAGTAATAGGTCTATATAATTCTGCAATAATTCCAAATACCTTTAGAATGAAAAATATATTCAAAAATCACCATTTGCAACCTTTAGTGAAATAATTGATTTGGACAAAGATCATTAATAGATGCTAAAACCACTAGTTGAAAGGGAGTGAGAACCAGGTATTCACATGTATGTTGAGCACCAAGGAAGGGGCATTGGCCCTACATCCACCAGCATAATGGAATGAGTTGGTCATTCATTCCAGAATGAATGAGAGTTCTGGAAGACTGCCCAAGTTATTGTTCAGGAATAATTTACTCAGTGGAAAGATGAGATTGAATAATTCATGTTATAACTGCAATGAACTCATGTTTGGTAGCTGTTAGTTAGCCCCCTCCTCAAATTAAAGTCACCTAAAACTATGTCCTTTGCATGAGAAGTTTTTGGGGGGAATGTTTCTTTCTGAGGATATGTTGTCTTTTTCTTCCTTTCTCCTCCCACTTTCTTTCCTTCCCTTCCTTTTCTTTCCTCCCTCTTTTCTTTCCCTTCTTTTTCTTATACCAATTTTTTCTCCAAACAGGAGAAAAAGTAACTGTCCCATCAACTCAGACATAGATGTAGAGTGATAGTTAAAATTCAGAATTGCTTCCTGCAATACTAACTTGTTTTTAAAATATAGTTGTTGCTTAAGAAGTGTGTTTGCTGCCCCATCCAGCTGTTTCTGATGTGATTTCAGGGAGCTGGACTGTGCCATGTTACGCCGCCTGGAAAAGAGGATTCTGGTTGGTCTCCCCAGCCAGGAGGCCAGGCAGGCCATGATCCACCACTGGTTGCCCCCTGTGAGCAAAAGCACAGCCCTGGAGCTGCGCACAGACCTGGACTACAGTGTGCTGAGCCAGGTGGGCTGCCTGGAGGAGATGCATGCAGGCCAAGGGGCCACCATGTGATCATCTTCTAGACAGGGTCTTACCATGAACCATTAGGACCCTGAGACACTTAGAAAAGATCCAAGCTTCCCCAGCAATTCAATGGGCCTCTTCTTCATCAAAGAATTAGCTTTTTGTCACTTGGAAAGATTCAAGCATGGAGAAACAATGTGAGGTTCTGGAACTAGCATAGGGTTTAGACTCAGAACCTATGGTCAAGTCCTGGCCATGCTATTTGTTAGCTGTGTTACCTCAGGGAAGTCACTTACTCTCTGAGCTTCAGTGTCTCCATCTGTAAAACGGGCATCAGGTAAGCCACTAAGGATTATTGTAATGATTAAATGAAAATCTTTCACAAACAGAAAATCTCCTCTGTTATTACTGGTGACCCTTCCCAGGGTGTGTTGTAGAAACCTTGCCTGCTTTGGGTGAACACTTGAGGTTCTCTGAGGTTTCTCAAGGGCAGTTAAAAGAACAAAGGTTCCTACCGAATTTGATCATCCTTGGATTTGCGCACAAGGTGCCTCAGTCTTTCACCAGCATCTTAAAATATTTTTGGATGGTGTTCGGAAGTTTATTTTTTCCCCAGCTACTTAAGTTATCCAAACACATTTGTAGCATTTTTCCTCAAGCACTATTTATCTGAAAATCGGTGTCTAGTGTTGATGGGTGACAGATACGGAATCTAAACAGAGCTTCCAATCCCTGGCCCTGCCTGTAAGAGTGTAATGGCCACCAGTATTCTGCCTGCTGACCAATGGCTGGGTTTGTGGCTGTTTCAGGAAACTGAGGGCTACTCGGGCTCAGACATTAAGCTGGTCTGCAGGGAGGCAGCCATGAGGCCTGTGAGGAAGATCTTCAGCATGCTTGAAAATCACCAGTCAGGTATGGTTGGGATCTCTATGAAAGTGCTTTGGGAGAGAAATTTGTGTTGAAAAGTCCTGCTCTCGCCAGCAGATGGAGCCTGGAGCCCGTTCTTGGTGCTCTTTATACCTGCAATACGTTCTTTGGTCAGATCATCATCCTGCACGCACTCAGCACATTCCTTCTTTGGTGTTCTGTGTGGGATTGACTTTGCTCGCAGATGATAAACTCTTTAGGGCTCAGGCTTTTATTTCTCTGGCACATTCTGATGCTGGGCTAGATTCATTTGAAGCACTATATAAATATTAAATAATACTTTAATAACGATACATTTGAGTCACCATTTTTTGTCTGGCCTTTAGGGGCTAACTCAGGTGCACATTAAAGAACCCCCACCCCCACCCCCACCGTCCTCTGTAGTCTTGCCTTTTGCTGCATTAACCATTAAGAATGCTGCATTATGCATTGTCTTGAAAGAAGGTCTATTAGCATTTCAAGAGCATTGATCACCAGAGGTCGATTGTTGTGCTGTCGTTGTTGTGTTTTTAACCTAGAGAGCAGCAATTTACCTGGGATGCACTTGGATACAGTGACCACTGCCGACTTTTTGGATGTGCTAGCTCACACCAAACCTTCAGCAAAGAACATGACTCAGAGATACTCAGCCTGGCAAAGAGAGTTCGAGTCTGTTTGAAATCACATTCACCCTGACCTGGCCACTAAGAAGAAAGGGAGGAGCTTTTCAGAGGTCCCCAAGTTTATTTGTGTGAGTGAGAAAAGAACTTAATGAGTGGAATGGAAAACAGAAAGTTATTCTTAAAGACTGGATTAATTTCAACAACTGTGTTCTTTGGGACTCTGAGATATTTTCATTAATTTATCATTATTGAAGTCAGCAGAACGGTGAAGATTTCAACTACATACATGTATGTGTGCTGTTAGGTCAGACAATGGAAATTTTCCTTACAATTAGATTTCATAAAATTTTCATGAATAATTTCCCGCAATATTCCTCGTTTGTGAACTTTAGGAGGAAAAGCTGTAGTTAGAAAAGTTGTGTTGGCCATGCACAGGTTGGGGCTGACTTGGGGCAACAGCTATCGGTTAAGCTTGACAGACTGACCAGGCAACAGTTTAAAAGTGGTTAAGGGAGGCGCAGTGGAGGGAATGTGTCTGCCTCTCTTTCATTCTTGACAATATTCTGAATCACATCAGCTCCCCTAATTCTGACCCCCACCAGCCTCAGCAGCTCCCCGAATTCTGACCCCAACCAGCAACCCCCAACCAAAATAGTCCCGCTTAGAAGTGTCACAGAGTATGTTGATTTCAGAGCTAATAGCAGGGGTGACTACACACTATCACCACCAGCTCCGCACCTGAGGGTTTGGAGTTCTGACCCCCAAGTGTCTTTCGACACTTTGCACATCTCACACTCAGTGTGCTATGCCCTTCTCTTTCCATTGCCACACCCTTGTCTGAGGCTGAGTGCTGTATTTGCTTCAGATGCTAAGCAGGGTCTCCGTATGGGGCACCTGAGCTTCTAGAGTCTTCCCTGTTCTCAGGCTCCCCCCTTTCTTATGTAGTTATAAGCAGTTTAGAAGTGTCTCCCTCAGAAACCCACAATCCGAGGCATCTGCTTTCAACTCCTGATACATGTTAAGGCTTCCACTAAGTAACGCCACTTCTCTCTTAAACTAGATCTCATCATACCTGTGGAAAATTATCTATTCTTTTTCTTGCCTTGTTTTCTTCACCCCTGTAGGCAGATTCCTCCAGAGGGTAGAAACTTCCAGGAAAGGGGGCATTTTTGATAGCTAAGTATTGCAAAGGATTTTACCCTTTTAAGCAAAAGCAAAGCACTTTTTTGGTATTGTTTTGAGTGGATTATTCTAAAATGTCATTTTGTGGAAAACGTAGCACACTGAAAATATACCTTATACAACAAATTTAAAATAGAAAAGATTTCAGTTTAAGCTGGAATTAGACTTCTTCATGAGCATAAGTCCTCGACTCTGCAGATCCATCAGGTGCCCATCAGCATTCTTTTCCAAATGGCCAAACGTACCAGATAAGCTTTCAACTCCCTCTATCTCCACTCTGGTCCTGGTGTCCCAAGGGAGCAGGGACCAGAGGAGTACTGTAGAATGAGCGTATCCACACCTCATTCCTGTTCCCAGCCCTGTGTTTCACTACGGCCCACCACCATGCCCACTGTCCCTGAGGCCTTAATCCCATGGTTCCACTTTTCCAGAGAATAATGGAAAAAACCCACGCTTGCCTTGGCTAGGGATGGTCATTTGGCTGCTGTGGGTGGGGGCGAGTTTCTGGGGCTCCAGCTTTTAACCAGTTCCTCACTTTTCAACCCTCCCTGGCCCCTCACTTTCAACCTGCTACCTCTAAGCCTTGAGGATGAATTTGCACTGATTTTAGTTAAAAACATGCCTCCCACTTCCCACCTTCCAAATTACTGTTAGTTTTTTGTCCACTGGCAGCTCCTCTACTATCCTTTTGTGAGCTGTCCATTGCGGCTCATCCCTTCTTCATTTCCTTACTCTTAGTGGGGCTTTTAGAAAAAAAAGACCAACACATAGGATTTACCTGCTATGTTTTAGAGGTTGGTTATGGTTATTTTTTTAAAGTACGCTAAAAGTGTAAATTTATATAGGAGATTGGCCTGGTAGCTGTTGGAAGATTTAACTTAACCCAACATGTGGTATTTTCTTCTAAAGCAGAAGTGACAACTCAAAGGCCTCTAGGAGCATGAAACATGGTAGCAAATGAGTCAAGTAAGCTGAGTGTAAGGAAAGGCCGGGGTGAGAACTGTGGTGAGCTGGAGAGGGCTAGCGATTCCTCGAAGGACACAGCAGTGACTTCAGCTCCACATGAACATGGAAATTTGCACCCAACATTGCCAGCTCCTCCAATTATCCTAGAAAACCCTGTAATTGATTTGCATTTGAATCTCCTGATGCAATCTCAGATGTTGGCAACTAAGGTTAGCTGTCTGCCTGCAGAATTCTCGTGGCTGTTGGCACTCATTCAGATCACCTGCAGGGCCCAGGTGCACCAAACCGCATTCCTGCAGGCTGTACCCTTACGTCATCGCTATGGGTAGGTCTCACCGCTTTAGGTAGCCGTGTATGTGCATATGTATACTGTTTACCTTCCTCAAATGTAAGCTGCATAATTGTGGTACTTTTTTCCCACTCCTACTGAATGAATAAAACATTATTTAAAATGGCATAGGCCAAAGGCTGAGCGTTGCATGTGCTTCAGACGCTAAGTTGTGGCTTTTGTACCTACACTCTCAGCTCTCTGCAGGTGGCCTCTTCACCGAGAGGATTTATATAAAACCATTTTGAACTTGTGGAGCACTTTGTATCATCAGATATATCTTTGCCTGCTTCAGTTCCCCAACTAGAAGACATGCAACCTGGGAGCAAGCACTACCTTCAGCTTTGTCTTCCTGCTTTTTACCTACAGGAAATATTTAATAAATATCTGATTTTCTCAGGCACATCAGCCAGTGAAACAGTTGAGCTCTGTATGACAGGTAAGCACTGAAAAAAGTAAATCAAAACTGATGTTCAGACAGTTTGTATTAAGACACATGATTTCTGGTGCTCTGGGACCTTGCTGCTGCTCCTTAAAGATGGCAACATGCTTTGGGATAGAAAGCATTGATGACTGGTTGATACACAAGTCAGCAAAGGCCTTGTGTGTTTATGCTCAAGAAAGTTTTTTTGACTTGGTCATACAAACACATCCCTATGCAAACAACTGCTAATGTCATAAAGGTATCCTACTTCTCAAGGTAGGGTTTTAGTGAAACACATTAGTGCAGTTTTCAAATTCTTTATTATAGGTGCCCAGGGACTTCAGTTTTATTCTACATGAACCATTGATCCAAAACCAATTGCACATAATCAATGTAGGCATTTTTAACTTTTCTGTTCAACGTGCTACTTAAAGTTTTAAAAGGTGAAGTGACAGACATTATCATTTCCAGGGAATTTCTGACATCACAGCAATAGGTGAAGTTTGGTAGAACTGTCACTTAGAGTGGGGTGAGCTAGCACCCTTTTGCTGTCCTGGCCATCAGCTCTGATAGACTGAGAACACTAGGAGGTAGAGTGCCTACAAGCCTGGGGCTGACTCTGGAGGTTTGTGAGAAGTGGGTGGGACCACCTGTCTGTCCCCCTCCCACTGCACATGGACCTGGTGCCCAGCAGATTTGAGACGACCAACTCCTAACAATGAGTGTTCTCTAATAACCTCTCTATTCCCAAGATGTCACCTGGTCCCTTTTCTGGCCCAGAACAGAATGACAGTAAAACTGATGCAAACATTGTCCTTAAGGATAATACAAAATAGCCCTTTAAATGGGATGGCTGGAAAATGAGGCCCTTCAGATATGTCAGTTATTAAATTTCCTCCATGAGGCCCATGACAGAGTAACGAGCCATGACTAACATTGATTGGAATGTTACAGATTTTTAGTTATCCTCATGAATCTGTGTGCAGGGTAGCAAGCCCTGTATGCTTAATAAGTATCTCAAATAAAGATGTTCATGGCCCACAGGTAGAATATACAAGGATGGAGGAAAGGAGAGAGGCTGTTTCTCCCAGCTGGGTACATTATGCGCAGATCTGACCCACTCCTGCTCCTCTGTTCACTTCCTGAGTGAAGTTAGAGCTTTAGCTCTAACTTGTCTCCAGAGCACCAGATCCATTACCTCCAAGTGTCTAATGGGGGCTACCCTACAGGCATCAAGTCTAAAATGCAACTGTTTCTCCTCCCTACCCACATCTATGCTTTCTAGCATTGAATTCTTATGTTTACAGTCAGTTTTTATTGGTTCACTAGCCATCTGAGTGCCTGTGTGATGCAGTCCTATCTGGGGGAAGCAGAGCCATGTGAAGATGTATGCACACTCTAACAAGTGCCGCGCGGACATCAAGGAGAAGACATCAAAGGAGGAGACACTGGAGTTGGCTCTTCACAATGTTGAGTAATGTCTTGTATATTCTCTTTAGCTCTTCAACTAGAAAGGGTCCTCAAGGGAACCCCGCCCCCCCCTTTTCTTACACACCTATTTCCCATGACAATCAGGGCACTCAGTGCACAGTAACCAGTAAACACTTGGGAATGCTTGTTCCACGGCAAAACTGACCCAGGCCCCCAGGAAACAGGCCAAAGTTGAGCACAGCCCACCCACCAGGTGCCACACAGCACTCTGTGTGAGATTCTCTCCGTATGTGGCTTTGCCCTGAGAAGTCTGGATATAGCAGGGTATCCCTCTTAATCTTCAGAAAGACCTTCCACTGAGATAACTATAGAGATAAATCTTACCAACCCTTTTCAGATTACTAACCGTGGACAGTCCTGCTCACCTGCATCATCATCACGGCAAATGCACAGCACACGTGGCTCATGCATTTAATGTTCACACCGACCCTGTGTGGTAGATACTATCATTATCTCTATTTCCCAGATAAAGAGAGAGGTGTGAGAGGCAAGGAGGCTTGGCCTCCCCACTCGTCCTTCTGATTTGGAGTGTTAGTCATACTACATCTGTCTTTTATAGCCTAGGATGTGTGAGTTCTAAGTTGGGGTGTTTGCAAAAACAAGAACAGAGTGCTCAGCAGACTATCGTTTATTTAGCTCCCCTTCCTTCCATCCAAGACCAAGCTGATCTCTAAACAAGCATCAAAACCAGAAGCTCATTAACATCAGGGTGAGTTTCAATACGGTGAACACTACAATGATGTACAATTACATTCTAATAATTCAATGCCCAAGAGCCCCGTAAAACAACTGTGGAGGCCCAGGATTATCACACTATGCAAATGCACTAGGAAAATCATTACCTATTTAGTCCCCTTCATTTTGGTGGGTTTAACATAAGAATAATCCATTCTACAAGATGAGATTTCATTTTACAGCTGTAGTAACCAAGTACATAAAAGCTTGAATCTGTCCCAAAAGCGTCTAAAAGATTTTTCCCATAGTGTCAGAGGCAAAAATAATGAAATCTTGCAAATGTACAGTTAATAGGACCCTGGTGGACACTAACTTCAAAAATGCATGGTCTATAAGACATTAAAGGCTTGATTTTAGTTTCTGCACTGTTCCTGTTAATAACAATGTCTAATTAAAACATCTGTAAAATACTGATAGTTTTAATTTTACATAAAATTTCCAAAACAACTGTTACACAGTATAATAGGTATCTGCAATGAATAGGTTATTAATGGAAATATTATTTTAAATTAAAATCTGGTTCTAAATTTAAATTAGTCATCTCTGGCTAATGAAGAGAAAAAGAAGTCACCCATGCTGGGAATACAGTAGAAAATCTAGTTTTCAACATCTGTTAAAGCAAATTCCTGTATCACTCCAGCTATAGGACAATTTGCTTGGCTGCTTATGTCTCATACTCTCCTTGGCACTTCTGATGGATTTCACAGTTGAAGTGAATATTAAAACTACAGCCTAATGCACCTTTTAATGGATTACTTTATAATTTAAAAACCACCATTCAATTTTATTTACAGTCTGAATTTCCTCTCCCTGTTTTCCAGTGAGAAGATAGCAGAGAACATTTCCTCTGCAGTAGTTTCTCCCTCCCAGGCCTGCCCAACCTGATGAATATTTTAAGAGGAATGGCACAAAAATCTCAGCTTTCCCTTTCTTTGGGTCTCATCTTTTGTTACAAAATAAAACAAAAGGGATTAGCGAGGCTTAGTTGCTGGCTGCAATTCAATACCTTTCTTTCTAATTAATGCACAATAAAAGAGGGTTACAACACCATCAGCACTGAGTGGTGTGTGTCTATGGTGCTGGCGCTGAGCTGGTAAGGGATTCGTTCCAGACACTAAAAGCTGCGTTTCAAGTTGCTTCAGATGCACACAGTGGTTCATAGTAGATGCTGTAGAATGTGGTCCACAGCATGAGGAAAGCTCTCACAAGTTAAGTAAGGAGCTGGATTAATTTTTTCTTCATCTGCTGCTCGGTATTTCCCTAAAACAAAAGTAAAGCCAGTGAACAAAGGCTACCGCTGGAATGCCAAACTAATCACAGCCTGAGAGCACCCAGCCACCAAGGAACCACCCCCACAATTACTAGAGAATCAGGGCTGCTTGTTTCCCAAAGCACCTTGTACTGAGGCTTTAGGATGCAATGACGCCATGCAAAGAAATGTCACTTTCAGCATTTTCCCAGGCCTTCTGCTCATTCAGAATGAACAGTCACCCAGTACCAGGTCACCAGACAGCTGAAGTTCCCTTCAAATCTTCATAGTTCACAAAATTTTCTTTGCCCTACCTTCAACCGTAATGATAGACAGGTGACTAAACCCATGTTTTAAAAGGGAAGCCCAGACCCCGGAGGGCAGCCGACTCAGCTCTGGAGGGTGACTGGGAACAGCGTGTGCTGCTGCCAGGCCGAGTGTCCAGGGCTGGGGTGGAGACCGTGAAGGATGCTCCCAGGCTGAGCCAGGCAGGATAAGCCATGAGGCAGGCGCCACATGACAGGCTTGCGGTCTAACTCTCCATTATCTCGAATTCAAGACAGCCTACTGTCCCTGGCCCAACACAGCACAGCAATCATTCCATACAGTGGTCACTGAGAACTTTTGCAAATGTAAACCAGAAGGCACATGGTGCCTATTTAAACACCTTTAATGGGTCTTAATGCCCTTCAGGAAGAATCCAGAATCTCTACTGTTGCCTTCCAGGCCCGCTGTCATCTGGCCAAGCCACCAGGCTGCAGTCCTAGGCTGGACCTGGCTCCTTTGAGGGCTTCACACTTGCTATTCCCTAGGCCTAGAACATTCTTCTCACCTGACTACCTTCTGCATGCTTCAGGTCAGCCTCTCTCCCCCTCTTCCTGTTGAAATTGGATCCCCATGGTGTTATTCACTCTCCTCTACAACATTTAGAACAATTTGTAATTATGCATTTTTTGAATGTCTGTCTCACATCTAAGACAGGAAGCTCTCTGAGAGCAGGAACTCTGTGTGCTTTATGCCCCAGTGTACTCCCAGCACCTAACACAGTGACTAGCACACAGTAAACATTCCATAAATATTATGTATTTATTTAGAGACAGAGTCTTATTTTGTTGCCTTCGGTAGAGTGCTGTAGCATCACAGATCACAGCAACCTCAAACTCTTGGGTTCAAGAGATTCTCTTGCCTCAGCCTCCCAAGTAGCTGAGACTACAGGTGTCTGCCACAATGCATGGCTGTTTTTTGTTGCAGTTTGGCTGAGGCTGGGTTCGAACCCACCATCCTCAGTATATGGGGCCGGCGCGCTACTCACTCAGCCACAGGCGCCGTCCTATTCCATAAATATTTTTTTAAAGACTGGATGGAAGAAGGAATGGAGGGAAGACATGTAGACTGCTGCTCCGCTCTGCACTTTTTCTCCTTGTTCTCTCATCCCTTTTTCTATGATCTCTGCTATTTGTTCTGCCTTTTCCAGTTTTCGGTGCCTAAGCCCAGTTCCCACAACAACAGGCCCACCATTCTCTACAACTACTGCTTTAAGGCACTTTGCTTGGCAAATGCAAAGCATGAAAACCTCTACTTTCCACACATTCGTATTGTGCTGAAGACGTTTCCTCTCTTACCTTGCTGACTATAAATTCTTACCAGAAAGGAACCAGCATCAAATGTACAGAGGTAATTAATATGTACCTCACTCACATTGGCACTCTCAAGGCACCTGCCCAGAATATGGTCCATGTAGCAAATTCCACTGAGTTTTTTTCTCAAGCTGAAATCCTATTAAGTATAAACTCCTCTGCAAGGTTTCTACTTGGGTCTCATAGGCAAACTAGTGACTGACTACTGCTATACGACCTACTTCCTGGCCCAAGGGGGAAGTACATAATTTTTTTTTTCCCATGGAAATTAGGGTTTCTAGAATGCTTTTGCTTAGTCTGGCTCAACAGGTGGGGTTCCTAAAGTACAGATTGACACAATTAACTTAGGTGTATGCTCTAGTTCTCGCACTGTGCCTGGCACACAGCAGGTGCTCAGCAGTGTTGGCTGAGCCAATGAAGCAGTCTGAATTACTCAGTGCAGCAACTTGTGCTTCCCTGTGGGTAAATGATGAGTGGAGGGAGGATACAGGAGGCTAGGTTGATGATATAAGACAGAGACATCCCATTTTTTCCCTAAAGGATTGTTTTACATGATAAGCAGAAATACATTCTGGTTAGGATTAGCCAAAAAGCCTTATTACCAAATAAATCAGCAAAGTACACTGAGCATCTACTTTGTGTTGCCCAGTGAGAAACACAACTGCTCGAGACTATTCACAAAAAGTGTTTATTGTTCAGCTACTCGGGAGGCTGAGGCAAGAGAATCGCTTAAGCCCAGGAGTTGGAGGTTGCTGTGAGCTGTGTGATGCCACGGCACTCTACCGAGGGCCATAAAAGTGAGACTCTGTCTCTACAAAAAAAAAAAAAAAAAAAGTGTTTATTGTTGACTATGCATTAAAATATTTACAGTAACTTTTAGACACAGGGAAGCCTAGTAATGTTGCACTGCACAAGTTACCATTTATCCATGGAGCTGGCTGTTCTGCATGCTTTTAGAACAGGGGGCATATTCATGACCAAAAATCAACAGTACAAATACGCCTGTTTTCATGAGCTGGACTTAGCCGCTTTACTAATTACACATTTTAGATGTGATTACATTATGCTCTTGGCTTCTCTAAGACTAAACTGGTGATGCCTCCATGGTAGGCTGGTCACAACCAACTGCCAGTCAGAAAAGAAGGCAGAGCCAGTGGAGACCAGCCAGGGGGAGCTGGGATAGGTCGCGCTGTGCAGCTTAGTGTAAATCCTTACTCACACGAGCAAGGAAAGATAACATTCAGGAGAATAATACACACGGGCAAAAATAGTTACCTGAAGTTTTCTTTAATAACCAGAAAATAAAACTGCAAAAGGCAAGAATTTGAATATAAAGATACAGGGGAGTGTGGTTATTTTTCTTAACTTTATTTTATGTGCTTCTATCATAAGAGTATGATAATGTTCCTAGCAAGGGGAAGATCACTTTCACAGAGAAATGACAAAAACCCACTGTTTTCATTCTAGAGCAATTAGATTCCAGCCGATATCTGCAAGGCTCCAGTGGTTCACTCCAGGCCCCACAAGAAGAAGATGGTTTTTTCAGTCTTAGTTCCTATGGAACCTTGCCACATACTTCTCATTCAATTATAGCTCCAATTACATATTCTTATTTCTATTTTTAAAGTCAAAATAGCTTTTATACAACCACACTTTCTTCAACAACATCACAGTTACTTTTTCTAAAAACTTCCCAATGGTAACTCTTTCATGACTTTTATGTTTAAATTTTTCCTTTTGTGAACAGCCTGTTACTGTTCGCAAAAGGGAAAATTTACTGTTACTGTTTAAAACTACCATTAATAGGAAACTACCATTATAGGAAACCAGGCAAATGAACTCACAGAGACAGACATCTATGGAACCATTTGTCTGCTATTTGATTTATAAGAGCCCAATGACAATCCTTGGAAAAGATTTTCTGGCTGTCATGTGCTATTCCACATGTAGCAGGGGTCATCTAGAGGTGGGGTAAAGGGCAGGGACCTCTTCACTATAGATTAAAAAAAAAACTTGTACGTTCCTAAAGCAACAGTAGTCAACCCTACTCACAGCTCCCATGCTTGTTCTTTCCCTACCTTGAAAGGACTCCACATGGATTACTATGAGGGTCAGATGGGACCAGGCCGACCCCATCACTCTTGAAGGGCCTAGAGAAGGGAAGAGTCTCAACCAGATTCTTGCACAGCTAGTCAATGCAGAGCTGCGATCAGGACCATGACACTTATCCAGTCCAGGGTAGTCATAATACTTACTGTATTAGCTAAATACCCCCTAGCAAGATTGTTCCTTTCCCCTAAATTTATATGAGGAACCATACAAACAATTTTGGTGTAGGATATAACTTCCTAAACTTTTAATTACTAAAAACAGTAAGTGAAAAGACAAGAAAAAAAGTTTTTTGTATATATATTTTTAAGTGCCATACAGCCATACATGGTGGCTCACACCTGTAATCCTAGCACTTTGGGAGGCTGAGGTGGATGGATTAGTTGAGCTCAGGAGTTCAGTCCAAGAAAGAGCAAGACTCCATCATAAAAAAAAAAAAAATTAGAAAATTTATTAAAAAAAAAAGAAGAAATAAAAGTGAAAAATAGTAACACAAAGAATCAGATCATTAAGCTGGCCAGTTCCTAAAGAGATGAACTTCATCATCTTATAGCCAACACACAAATAAAAGGTATTTTTATAGCTCACCAGAATCCATGGTCCTTTGTTCCATTCCGGTGTGGTGAATTGTATGTACAGGAAATCATAAAAATGCTAATTGTCAACTACGTATGATTATCTCTGGATAAGCGTTAAAAAACCTGAGTCCTGATCAGGTTTATACAGCCAGACCCTCTCTCACGGTCTTTCCCCCTATAATCCTAAACCCATTTTATTTCTGCTTTGTGGCAGAAAAACAATAAAAGTGCCCAGGGCTCTGCCATTTCTGAAAAGATTGTTCTTTAAGCAATTAGGTATTGAGCCATCATGTTTTACAAATGGCTTTTTTTTTTCTTTTGACACAGAGCCTCAAGCTGTCACCCTGGGTAGAGTGCCATGGCATCACAGCTCACAACAACCTCCAACTCCTGGGCTTAAGCGATTCTCTTGCCTCAGCCTCCCCAGTAGCTGGGACTACAGGCACCCACCACAACACCTGGCTACTTTTTGGTTGTAGTTGTCATTGTTGTTTGGTAGGCCCGGGCTAGATTCGAACCTGCCAGCTCTGGTATATGTGGCTGGTGCCTTAGCTGCTTGAGCTACAGGTGCCAAGCCTACTAAAGGCTTATATAGAAGATACATACCAGTTTTTACTAAGATGCCCAGCATGCCAGCATTCTGAGACCCACCAACATCATCCCTGCAATCCTAGAAAAGCAATAAGAAAGCATTTAGTCCAGTGATTTCAGTTAGCTAGCCAGCAAACCTCACCAACTTTGATTTACTAGGCTAGACGGCCAACTATAATCCCATGGTTGAGGAAGATGTAAAAAAGGGCAGACCCATATGCAATGTTCTGAGGAAGCATACCACATTTAGAAAGAGAAAGTAACAGGAGGAAAGTGTACAAAAGAGTTGTAATCCTAGTAACCAAACACAGAGAGCAAAGTCATATTCTTCATGTTCTGCCACACATACACCTACCTCCTCTTTAAACGGATCATGGAAAAAAGCATTCTACCTATTTGGCAGCTTTTAAAGTAAATCCAACTGCAATGAATGAAATAGATTCAGAAGATAGATTTTTTTTTTTTTTAGTCCATGTAGTATACTATCCATACTTCCCATCCATTGTCCATAACAGATAGCTAGCATCAAGTCAAATCAGTACCGGTAAACAGACCCTGCGACTGTCTGATGCTCATTTCACATTTGGGAATAACAGATGAGTATGAAAAAGGAGCTCCTCTACACAATTCTTATTCAAGAGAGGGATAAATATATTTGCTTGAGTGTAATAATGAATGCAAGGTAATTAAAAATCCACGGACTGGAAGAAATATCGAGAAAATCAATTCTGCCACGTCCTGTCTGTAAACAGGATTCATTCAGATCATGCCTGAAGAAAGGTTTTTTCCCCTCAAAAATCACTAATATTGGTGGAGGCGGAGCAAGATGGCAGCCGAGTAGCAGCTTCCTTGCATCTGGGCACCGTGAGTCTGGGGATATAGGACTCCAGGCATCTCTGGCTGGTGGGATCTGCCTATCATCACCCCTGAGAGGATACAGGGAGTCAGCAAGAGACTTCTGGACCCCAAGAGGAGGACTAAAACAGTGGAAAACCGGCAAGTGGTCGCGTGTGTTCAATCCGTCTAAACCCACCCGCAACTTCCACAGGCACGAGAACTTAAAGAGCAAGAGGAAGTGAAAGGAAAATTAGGGCAAGGAAACAGATAAAGAAATCACCCATGAGGAAGAATCAGCAGAAAACTCCAGGCAACATGAAGAACCAGTCCAGAACAACCCCACCAAGGGACCATGAGGTAGCTACTGCAGAGGATTCCACCTATACAGAAATGTTAGGAATGACAGAAAGGGAATTTAGAATACACATGTTGAAAACAATGAAAGAAATGATGGAAACAATGAAGGAAACTGCTAATAAAGTGGAAAATAACCAAAAGGAAATCCAAAAACAGAATCAAATAAGAGATGAACGATATGAAGAATATAAAAAGGATATAGCAGAGCTGAAGGAAATGAAACAGTCAATCAGGGCACTTAAAGATGCAATGGAAAGTATCAGCAACAGGTTAGACCATGCTGAAGAAAGAATTTCAGAGGTAGAAGACAAAGTTTTTGAGATAACTCAGATAGTAAAAGAGGCAGAAAAGAAGAGAGAGAAAGCAGAACGTTCACTGTCAGAATTATGGGACTTTATGAAGCGTTCCAACATACGAGTTATAGGAATTCCAGAAGGGGAAGAAGAATGCCCCAGAGGAATGGAAGCCATACTAGAGAATATTATAAAAGAAAATTGCCCATATATCACCAAAGATTCTGACACACTGCTTTCAGAGGGCTATCGGACCCCAGGACGCCTCAACTCTAACCGAGCTTCTCCAAGACACATTGTGATGAACCTGTCCAAAGTCAAGACAAAAGAAAAGATTCTGCAAGCTGCCAGGAGTAAGTGCCAGTTGACCTACAGGGGCAAATCCATCAGATTGACTTCAGACTTCTCTAATGAAACTTTCCAGGCAAGAAGACAATGGTCATCTACCTTTAATCTACTTAAACAGAACAATTTCCAGCCCAGAATTCTGTACCCTGCTAAGCTAAGCTTCAAAATTGACGGAGAAATCAAATCATTTACGGATATACAAACATTGAGGAAATTCGCCACAACAAGACCAGCTCTACAGGGAATACTTCAACCTGTTCTGCACACTGACCACCACAATGGATCAGCAGCAAAGTAAGAACTCAGAAATTAAAGGACAGAATCAAACCTCCACACTGATGCAAAAGATAAAACTAAGCAATGGACTCTCACCAAATAAGACGAATAGAATACTACCACACTTATCAATTATCTCAATAAATGTTAATGGCTTGAATTCCCCACTGAAGAGACATAGATTGGCTGACTGGATTAAAAAACACAAGCCATCCATTTGCTGTCTGCAAGAAACACACCTGGCTTCAAAAGACAAATTAAAGCTCCGAGTCAAGGGTTGGAAGACAAGTTTTCAGGCAAATGGAATTCAGAAGAAAAGAGGAGTTGCAATCTTATTTTCAGATACATGTGGATTTAAAGCAACTAAAGTCAAAAAAGACAAAGATGGTCACTTTATATTGGTCAAGGGAAAACTACAACAAGAAGACATTTCAATTCTAAATATCTATGCACACAATTTAAATGCTCTCAGATTCTTGAAACAGACCTTACTCAGTCTGAGCAATATGATATCTGATAATACCATCATAACAGGGGACCTTAACACTCTTACAGAGCTGGACAGATCCTCTAAACAGAAATTAAACTAGGATATAAGAGACTTAAATGAGACCCTAGAACAACTGTGCTTGATAGACGCATATAGAACACTCCATCCCAAAGATAAAGAATATACATTCTTCTCATCACCCCATGGAACATTCTCCAAAATTGATCATATCCTGGGACACAAAACAAATATCAACAGAATCAAAAGAATTGAAATTTTACCTTGTATCTTCTCAGACCTTAAGGCACTAAAGGTGGAACTCAACTCTAACAAAAATGCTCGACCCCACCCAAAGGCATGGAAACTAAACAATCTTCTGTTGAATAACAGATGGGTGAAGGAAGAAACAAAACAGGAAATCATTAACTTCCTTGAGCATAACAACAATGAAGACACAAGCTACCAAAACCTGTGGGATACTGCAAAAGCAGTTTTGAGAGGAAAATTCATCGCTTTAGATGCCTACATTCGAAAAACAGAAAGAGAGCACATCAACAATCTCACAAGAGATCTTATGGAATTGGAAAAAGAAGAACAATCTAAGCCTAAACTCAGTAGAAGAAAAGAAATATCCAAAATCAAATCAGAGATCAATGAAATTGAAAACAAAAGAATCATTCAGAAAATTAATGAAACAAGGAGTTGGTTTTTTGAAAAAATAAATAAAATAGATAAACCATTGGCCAGACTAACGAGGAATAGAAAAGTAAAATCTCTAGTAACCTCAATCAGAAATGATAAAGGGGAAATAACAACTGACCCCACAGAGATACAAGAGATCATCTCTGAATACTACCAGAAACTCTATGCCCAGAAATTTGACAATGTGAAAGAAATGGATCAATATTTGGAATCACACCCTCTCCCTAGACTCAGTCAGGAAGAAATAGAGCTCCTGAACAGACCAATTTCAAGCACTGAGATCAAAGAAACAATAAAAAAGCTTCCAACCAAAAAATGCCCTGGTCCAGATGGCTTCACTCCAGAACTCTATCAAACCTTCAAGGAAGAGCTTATTCCTGTACTGCAGAAATTATTCCAAAAAATTGAGGAAGAAGGAATCTTCCCCAACACATTCTATGAAGCAAACATCGCCCTGATACCAAAACCAGGAAAAGACCCAAACAAAAAGGAGAATTTCAGACCAATCTCACTCATGAACATAGACGCAAAAATTCTCAACAAAATCCTAGCCAATAGATTACAGCTTATCATCAAAAAAGTCATTCATCATGATCAAGTAGGCTTCATCCCAGGGATGCAAGGCTGGTTTAACATACGCAAGTCTATAAACGTTATCCACCATATTAACAGAGGCAAAAATAAAGATCACATGATCCTCTCAATAGATGCAGAAAAAGCATTTGATAAAATCCAGCATCCTTTTCTAATTAGAACACTGAAGAGTATAGACATAGGTGGCACATTTCTAAAACTGATTGAAGCTATCTATGACAAACCCACAGCCAATATTCTACTGAATGGAGTAAAACTGAAAGCTTTTCCTCTTAGAACTGGAACCAGACAAGGTTGTCCTCTGTCACCTTTACTATTCAACGTAGTGCTGGAAGTTCTAGCCAATACAATTAGGGAAGACAAGGAAATCAAGGGAATCCAAATGGGAGCAGAGGAGGTCAAACTCTCCCTCTTTGCTGACGACATGATCTTATACTTAGAGAACCCCAAAGACTCAACCACAAGACTCCTAGAAGTCATCAAAAAATACAGTAATGTTTCAGGATATAAAATCAATGTCCACAAGTCAGTAGCCTTTGGGTACACCAATAACAGTCAAGATGAGAAGCTAATTAAGGACACAACTCCCTTCACCATAGTCTCAAAGAAAATGAAATACCTAGGAATATACCTAACGAAGGAGGTGAAGGAACTCTATAAAGAAAACTATGAAATCCTCAGAAAGGAAATAACAGAGGATATTAACAAATGGAAGAATATACCATGCTCATGGATGGGAAGAATCAATATTCTTAAAATGTCTATACTTCCCAAAGCAATCTACCTATTCAATGCCATTCCTATCAAAATACCAACATCATACTTTCAAGATTTGGAAAAAATGATTCTGCGTTTCGTATGGAACCCGAAAAAACCCCGTATAGCTAAGGCAGTTCTCTGTAACAAAAATAAAGCTGGGGGCATCAGCATACCAGATTTTAGTCTGTACTACAAAGCCATAGTGCTCAAGACAGCATGGTACTGGCACAAAAACAGAGACATAGACACTTGGAATCGAATTGAAAACCAAGAAATGAAACTAACATTTTACAACCACCTAATCTTTGATAAACCAAACAAGAACATACTTTGGGGGAAAGACTCCCTATTCAATAGATGGTGTTGGGAGAACTGGATGTCTACATGTAAAAGACTGAAACTGGACCCACACCTTTCCCCACTCACAAAAATTGATTCAAGATGGATAAAGGACTTAAACTTAAGGCATGAAACAATAAAAATCCTCCAAGAAAGCATAGGAAAAACACTGGAAGATATTGGCCTGGGGAAAGACTTCATGAAGAAGACTGCCATGGCAATTGCAACAACAACAAAAATAAACAAATGGGACTTCATTAAACTGAAAAGCTTCTGTACAGCTAAGGAGAGAATAACCAAAGCAAAGAGACAACCTACACAATGGGAAAGGATATTTGCATATTTTCAATCAGACAAAAGCTTGATATCTAGGATCTATAGAGAACTCAAATTAATCCACATGAAAAAAGCCAACAATCCCTTATATCAATGGGCAAGAGACATGAATAGAACTTTCTCTAAAGATGATAGACGAATGGCTCACAAACACATGAAAAAATGTTCATCATCTCTATATATTAGAGAAATGCAAATCAAAACAACTGTGAGATATCATCTAAACCCAGTGAGAATGGCCCACATCACAAAATCTCAAAACTGCAGATGCTGGTGTGGATGTGGAGAGAAGGGAACACTTTTACACTGCTGGTGGGACTGCAAACTAGTACAACCTTTCTGGAAGGATGTATGGAGAAACCTCAAAGCACTCAACCTAGACCTCCCATTTGATCCTGCAATCCCATTACTGGGCATCTACCCAGAAGGAAAGAAATCCTTTTATCATAAGGACACTTGTACTAGAGTGTTTATTGCAGCTCAATTTACAATCGCCAAAATGTGGAAACCACCTAAATGCCCACCAACCCAGGAGTGGATTAACAAGCTGTGGTATATGTATACCATGGAATACTATTCAGCCATTAAAAATAATGGAGACTTTACATCCTTCGTATTAACCTGGATGGACATGGAAGACATTATTCTTAGTAAAGCATCACAAGAATGGAGAAGCATGAATCCTATGTACTCAATTTTGATATGAGGACAATTAATGACAATTATGGTTATGGGGGGGGAACAGAAAGAGGGAAGGAGGGAGGTGGGTGGGGCCTTGGTGTGTGTCACACTTTATGGGGGCAAGACATGATTGCAAGAGGGACTTTACCTAACAATTGCAATCAGTGTAACCTGGCTTATTGTACCCTCAATGAATCCCCAACAATAAAAAAAAAAAAAAAAAAAAAAAAATCATTAATATTGCTCAACAACAGTCCTTGGCAATGAGTTTCAGAATGTAAGAATCTTCATTCAGGGTCCAACTTAAACGTTTCCTGTTACAGCTAAACTTATGCAGTTGAAGAAGAAGAAATGAGGGAGAGGGAGGAGAAGAGGAAGGTGGGGAAAAGTAGTTGAAGAAAGGAGGGAAAGAGCTTCCACTTTCCTGGATAACAATCTCCCATTCAGCTGAGCACAACTGTCACATGCCCTTCCCACCTCCATCCTGTCCCAGTACCAGCACTCCTGGGATAAAGCATTCTCAAGTCTCCATCTAGGATAACCACTCCTTCAGACACATTTGTCTAAGAAAGGCAGATTAAGGCTTGCTAAGAGGAACAGGTGTGAATGAAAAGACAGTTTCTCAGATAGTACTGAGTTCAATGATTATCCTATTTGATTTCCGGGGAATGCTTATAGCAATAGAAGATGAAATCAGGAGGACTGTGATACACTTCCACCATCATAAGACCTCTGGGAGAGAGTCCAGAAGCTTGGGTTCTATGTACTTCCAGCTGTGCTACTAATTAGCTGTGGGAATTCAGATGTGAAAATTGACCTCTTTGGACTTCAGTTTCCCAGTCTATAAAATGAAGAGGTTTAGAATAGTCATGATGGTCCCTCCCAGCTTGACATGTCATTATTTAAAAATTGAATATAATCCTTGTCACCAACTTACATGACGTAGTGTGCTTGCCAGCTCCTTCCCCATCATGACACACAGGAAATAACATTTGCCCAGGATACCCATGGCCACAGTGACTGGCCAGGGCCTCTAATCATAACCAGGCTCAGCCCTGTCACTCTAAGAGCTGTGATGATCAATAGCTTTAGCTATCTGTGGTCCACTGTTTGGGGTTCTTCTTTAAAGAATATGCCAAGAAAAAAGATCAATGATGGTAGAATTCTTTTTTCTTTTTTTTTTTTGAGACAGAGTCTCACTATGTAGCCCTCAGTAAAGTGCCATGGCGTCACAGCTCATAGCAACCTCCAACTTTTGGGCTTAAGCGATTCTCTTGCCTCAGCCTCCCAAGTAGCTGGGACAGGCGCCCACCACAATGCACACCTGCCTTTTATGTTGCAGTTGATTATCTGGCCCCGGCTGGGTTCAAACCAGCCACCTTCAGTGTATGTGGCTGGCGCGGTAACCACTGTACTATAGGCACTGAGCCGATGGTAGAATTCTTTAGGTATAGGTTGTTCTCTGAATCAGTAGCATTCAAAAAAATTGTGTCAGGGTTTTCCTCCAAAAGACATATAAAGCATTTAATTAACTTCTAATAGATGGTTTTTGAATTTTATATCTATGTTTTATATATATCCCATTACACTAGGGAGAAATGTCTGAAATAATAAAAATTTCAGATCCTTAGAAAAATATCACTAACATCTATGAGGAAGCCCATTTTATAGGCAGCTGTTTATACCACCTACCATCAGTAAAGGTCTGCCTCCCTAAAACAGTTCTCCCATCATTGACAGATGAGTCCACAGCACCTCCCGGGCTCTTCTACTTACATCTCCTATCATGATGGCCTCCTCAGGTTCACAGCCAATACCCCGCAATGCTTCCAAAAAGAATGTCTTCTCTGGCTTTCCCACTACTGTGGCCTTGGTGTCTGTGGCATACTCTAAAGCAGTCACAAATGGCCCAGGCCCCAGGGCTAAGCCATCTTTCCTCTTGTAATACCTGGCTTTGTGGATTGCTATCAGAGGTGCCCCATCCAGAAGTAACCTAGAGAGAGAGAAAATGAATATTGGCTAAAAGCGAGGTTTTCATGATGGGGAGAGAATGTCAGACTTACAAAGAGGTTTTATTCACATGCACAGAAACAAACAGTTTCTTATTAACTTTTAATGACTTGCTGTCTTCTAATGAATTCACGAAGAACTGCTGGGAATTACACTCAGATACACTAAAGTAAGGTGATAGATTATTAAATTTGGGATTGCGTCAACCTTTTACCTTTAGTGGTTTCATTTTACCCAAATCACCAGGGAAAGAGAATTAAGAGAACTAATGCTAAATAAGACACTCAAGGGAAGAAGCTTAACTTAATGAGACAAGTTGTTTCAACCTTCCCTAATGGTAGGCAGGAGGCTCTTGAGCCTTTTACAGTACTACACAATAGTCACTGTAGTGACATGTTAACTCCTAAAATATTCAAATTCCTGTTTCCTCTACTCCAGGAAAGAAGTTCCTTTTTAATCCAGAAATTTAATAGAGCGTTTTACAAAGAGTTTCTGTTTATATTTTTACCTCTTTATCCTCTAGCTTTTGACATTACTTTACAAATCAGATCATCTTCCCAGAAGAACAGACTACCAAGGGTTAAGGAGAGCTTTGGGTGTCAAGTCCCCTCCTTTGTCCTGATATGGGACAAACAACACTCTCACACCAAACAAAAGGGAATAAAGAGTTTTCACATTAGTTTGAGAAGCAAATGCTACACAGAGCTAAGGATCCTCTTAGTGACAGGCAAAAAACCAAAACAAATTGAAAAATCTTCACAAATGATACCCACCTCCCCAAACCAACACACCCAAACATCTGTCAACATCTCAAGGATGCACCCTTTAGTCACGTGGCAGAAGTACTCACATAATCAGCTAAGGGCATGTGGGACACAATGTGTATTTTAAACTGCTTTTAACCAATGTAAGTGATCTCACTACCTTAATTTACTTTACATCATCAACTTGGTTAAAATATTTAGTATGTCCATCGAGGAAGAATTCATCACATCTTACCCTTCACATTTATGAGTAATTAAGTGCTCAACTATGAAACTGCTAAATTACTCCTGTCAGTGGGCATGGAAATGCTTTCCTGTGGGAGATAGAAGATTTAGACATTTATGATTATTTTATTACAAAAAAACCAATACTGGACTATTACAGAGCCTTACTATTAGTTACTACTTATTACTCACAGCACAGGACAGAGCCTTCAAATTTACTCTCTAATATTAACACAAATTCATTTTGTAAAGCAGATCTTGAAATCCAACTGTCAGGAAACAAGGCAAAGCCATGCTGCTGGTCTTAAAGACTCACAGCTGACAGCAATGAGCTGACGGGATTTCTCTGTCTGCCTCCTGCCACCCCACCCCCAGGCCCATTTATTTGCTACTCCACCACGGAACTGAAATTCTTTATGCAACAGACCTCAAAATTGCTTTCCACTTACACAGCTAAACTAAAAACTCATTTGATTTAGCTTTGTTAATATTTTATTATAGTATATATTAACTGGGGATAAGACTTACCAGCTTGATTGATGTGTACTTAATTCTCGGGCAGTACTTTAGTGCCTGCCCTGGAAGAGCTGAACTATGGGTTCCTCTGCATTTCCCTAAATGGGAACTAGCTCTGTACTAGGCGCTTCTCTCCTGCTTCTACAGTCCCTGCTTCTACCATTCTTCTCTGCACAGCATGAGCTTTACTGAATCTTTTTTAAAAACTTGATTATTTATTTGATTTATTTATTTTGAGAGAGAGTCTCACTCTTTCACCCCGGGTAGAATGCCATGGTGTCATCATCATAGCTCACAGCAACCTCAAACTCCTGGGTTCAAGAAATCCTCCTGCCTCAGCCAGCCCAGCTGGGACTATAGGAGCCCACCACAACGCCCAGCCAGCTTTACTGAATCTTTGAAGAGCCAAGGCATACTCAGGATGGCCTGAGAGGTAAATGTTTATAGGGCACAGAATAGAAGACCTTTTGTAGTTAAACATTTTTTTTATATTAAAAATAGACACCCAATACTTGGAGTATTTTTATACTTATTAGGGCAGCAGTTCTCAACCTGTAGGTCGCAATCCCTTTAACAATGAAAATACATCCTGCATATCAGATATTTACATTACGGTTTATAACAGTTGCAAAATTACAGTTATAAAGTAGCCATGAAAATAATTTTATGGGGTCACCACAACATGAGGAACTGTATTAAAGGGTCGCGGCATTAGGAGGCATTAGGAAGGTTGAGAACCACTGTATTAGGGCAACAAAAGATGATTACTTGTTAGTTACTATGTGTCCCCCTGTAGGATAATATTTAGAAATAAACATATCCTATATCAAGCACACAAAGTGAACTCAGTCTGAGTTTAAAATGGCTTGCTTTTTTTCCAGAGGCTTAAGGGACCTGGGCCCCCGGGACACACGCAGAATTGACTTGCCTAGAGTTAAAAATTCCACAAGCCCATTCTCTGAAGTTGTGAGCCCCTGTGAAGCCTGAGATCAAAGGGCATGCTGCTCTTCCTCAGCCAGAGGGTTGACTTATGTTAACAACATATTGTCAGAGGTCTATAGGTGCTCTGCCCTGAGAAAAAGACACAGTTGTTACTTCATACTGAGTGAATGCTTTAAGATACTCTTCCATTAACTCTGTTCCCCTGTGGCTACTTTCTTCTTTGTGATCTTTATTTAGATACCTGCCCAGAGATTAGTCAGTGTTTAGAAGAAGATGTTTACTGCAAAAGTGATTGTGTTGATATGGTAACAGGATATTTCCTTTCAAGTTAATTTCAGATAGGTAAAATGAGGTAACAGTGAAACTAACAGATAATAGATTAAGTGTGTACCTGACTAGAAAGGTATAAAATCAAAACCCTGAATAAAGAATTTCGCTACATGCCATCCCATCCCGTGTAGTCCGTTTCTTGACTTAATCATTACAGGAGCGAGTTTACACCCATGGCAAAGCTGCTGTTCGTTTGCGTCTCGGGTCACACAACACCCCCCCCAAATTCATATATTAGGAACTTAATCCTCAATGCAACAGTGTTGGGACCTTTAAGAGGTGAGTAGGTCATGAAGTCTCTGCTCTCATGAATTAGTGAATCCTATTATTGAAGTAGATTAGTTATTGCAGGAATAAGTTCCTGATCAAAAGTTTTGAGTTTGATCCCTCTCCCTCTCTCACTCATGTACTCTCTTGCCCTTCCACCAGGGATGACACAGCAAGAAGCCATCACTAAATATAGGCCTCTTGACCTTGGACTTTCCAGTCTCCAGATGTACAAGAAATACATCTCTGTTCTTTATAAATTACCCAGTCTCGGGTATTCTGTTATAGCAGCACAAAAGGACTATGTTAGTTGTTTTTGGTACCAGAAATAATGCATCAGTAGAAAAATCTAAAAATTTTCTAACTATAAGCCCATTGAAGTACAGAAAAAAGGCTCAAACAAGGCCCAAAATCTCCGGCTGTAGGTTTCATGCATGAAGGAAAAACTGTAAAAAAAAATACTAGCCAGGGAGTCATATAAAATCTCAGGCAGAGTAGTGAGAGAAAGCGAAGGAGATAATTTAAATTCAGAGGCATCGAGTATTAATGAAAGAGACCTGAAGGAACACCAAATCCAACATGCCCCATTTTACAGAGGAGGAAATCATCCAGAGATGTTGGCTGCAATCAATCACATAAACCATGAAGAGACAGAACCGAGGTTGGAACCCGGGAATTCTGAAACCCAACCTAGCATTCTTCTACAGGCACAGGTCCACCTTTGAGATACTGCAGGTTTGCTTCCAAATCGCTGCAAAAGAGTAAGTATCACGGTGGAGCAAATCACACAAATTTTTTGTTTTTCAATGCATATAAAAGTTATATGTGTACTATACTGTAGTCTATTAAGTGCTCCATAGCATTATGTCTAAAAACAAATGTACATACCTTAAAAAAAAAAAAAAGCTAATGATCATTTGAGCCTTTAGGGAGTTGTAATCTTTTTGCTACTGGAAGGTCCTGTCTTGCTGTTGATGGCTGCTGACTCATCAGAGTGGTGGTTGCTAAAGGTGGGGGCAGCTGTGACAATTTCTGAAGATAAGACAACCATGAAGTTTGCTCCATCAACTGACAACTCCTTTCACAAAAGATCTGTGTAGCATGTGATGTTATTTGACAGAATTTTACCCACAGTAGAACTTCCAAAATTAGAGTCAATCCTCTCAAGCCCTCCTGCTGTTTCATCAACTAAGTTTATGCAATATTCTAAATCTTCCTCAGTACCTTCCAGGAATAGGTTCATCTCAAGAAACCACTTTCTTTGCTTATCTGTAAGTAGTAACTCCTCATCCATTCATGTTTTATCATGAGATCACAGCCATACAGGCACATTGTCAAGCTCTAATTCTAGTTATCTGTAAGTAGTAACTCCTCATCCATTCATGTTTTATCATGAGATCACAGCCATACAGGCACATTGTCAAGCTCTAATTCTAGTTCTCTCTCCACCATGTCTACAATTACTTCCTCTGAAATCTCATAGCCCTCACGGTCATCCAGGATAGTTAGAATCAACTTCTTCCAAACTCCTGTTACTGTTGATATTTTGACTTCCTCTCATCAATCATGATGTTCTTAATGGCACTAGAATGGTCAACCCTTTCCAGGTTTCCAATTTACTTTGCCCTGATCCATTCAGAGGAATCACTGTCAATGGCAGCGAAAGCATTACAAAATATATTCCTTAAGACTTGAAAGTTGAAATGACTTTGATCCATGGGCAGCAGGATGGATGCTGTGTTAGCAGGCATACAAACACATTAATCTCCTGATACATTTCCATCAGAGCTCTTGTGTGACCAGGTGCATAGTCAATGAACAGAAATATTTTGAAAGGAGTCTGTTTTGGTTTTTTGAGCAGCAGATATTAACAATGGGCTGAGACTATTTATTAGACCATGCTGTAAATAGATATACTGTCTTCCAGGCTTTGTTATTACATTTACACAGTACAAGCAGAGTAGATTTAGCATAATTCTTAAGAGCCCTAAGTTTTTGAATTGCAAATATGGGAATTGGCTTCAACTTAAAGTTACCAGCAGCATTAGCCCCTAACACGAGAGTCAGCCTGGCCTTTGCAGGTTTGAAGCCAGCCACTGAATTCTCTGTAGCTATCAATGTCGTGGGTGGCATCTTGTTCCAATGGTAGGCTGTTTTGTTAACATTAAAAAGCTGTTGTCTGGTGTGGGTACCTTCATTATCTTAGCTAGATCTTTTGGGTAATGTGCTGTAGTTTCTACATCAGCACTTTGCACTTCTATGCCAATTTATGGAGATGCTTCTCTCCTCATATCTCACATCATCCTCCGCTAGCTTCAGCTACCTCACCTCTCCTAGTCTTCATACAACTGAAGAAAGTTAGGGCTTTGGATTAAGGGAATGCTGTGGTTGGTTTAATCTTCTATCCAGACCACTAAAACTTTGTCCATATTAGCAATGAGGCTGTTTCACTTTCTTTTCATTTGTGCATTACTAGAATAGTGTTTTTAATTTCCTTCACTAATTTGCCTTTGCATTCACAACTTGGCTAAGTGTTTGGCACAAGAGACGTAGCTTGTGACCTATCTTGGTTTTGGACATGCCTTCCCCACTAAACTTAATCATTCCTAGCTTTTGATTTGAAGTGAGATGTATGACTCCTCTGGGGAAACAGCTGGTTGGTGAGAGAATACAACATTTACTGTTTAATTTTGCCATCTTATTTGGGTACAATTTGTGGCTCTCCAAAACAATTCAATTGATAACACCAAAGATCACTGATCCCAGACCACCATAATATAACAACAATGAAAAACTTTGAAATATTGCTGAGAATTACCAACATGTGACAGAGACACAAAGTGAGTTAATGTTGTTGGAAAAATGGTGCTGATAGACTTGTTTGAGCAGGGTTGCCACAAACCTTCAATCTGTAAAACATACAATATCTAAGAAGTGCAATAAAATGAAACACAATAAAATGAGGTTATCTCTGTACCCCATGGTGTCTTAAATAACTTAACCTCTCTAGGGTGATCAACTTTTCACCATTTCCTCTGAAGATGGACATGCACAAAAGAAATTACACTGCAGCTTAAATGAAGTCAAACACCACCTGTGTGTCTAACACCAAACTAGGGAGTCCCTTTCACTTCAGTCTCCTAACGTATTTCTCCCCCAATCTTTCCCATCTCAATAATTTCTCCTAATTACCCAAGCCAGAAGCTTAGAAGTCATCCTGGTTTCTCACGTTCCCTCACCACCTCCACATTCCTATTCTTTAGCAAATCCAGTAATTTCTAATTCCAAACCAAAATGAAAATGTCTTAAAACTGTCTTATTCTCTCACCTGAAATGGCTGCAACAGCTTCCAAAGGGTTCTTGCATTCTACTCCTGCTTTATTATTTCAATTCATTGTACGGGCAATAGTAGTAGTGTTTAAAAGTACAGATAGGATCATGCCCTTCCCTGCTCAAAACCCTTTAATAGCTTGTCATTGCAAACAGTATAAAATCAAAGTTCTTAACACAGCCCAGAAAGACTTGCCCTGTCTAACCGCAACCACACATCTCTAATCTCATTAACTTTTCTCCAACCACAATACTTTGCTCTCATTTTCTCAAAAGAAATCAAACTCTTTCCTGCTTCAGCCCGCACACAATGCTCCCTCAATCTGAAATGGCTCCCTATGTTTTCATAATAATTTCTTCTGCTTCTTTGCCGGGTTTCAGCTTAAATGTCAGTATATCAATGAAAACATTCTCAATCTCTTACCTCATCCTCCTTTCTTCCTTCATTATGTGCCATAATTGATAATGCTTATCCAGTTACGTTTGAAGTATCTATCTCAATAAAATATAACCTCTACAATGCCCAACAGTTTTTTTCATCATTGTATTTCCTACTTAAAAAAAAAAAAAAAGGGCTAGTTACCTCTCAATATGTTTTCTGATTATATTAATTAATGGATGAACCACGGTATATCTCAAAGTCCTGACCTATAAAATGGGGAATAATGCTCATCTTCTTTGGAGGTAACCAAGAAGATGCATGTGAACTTCGCAGTCCCTGTGGTACTAATGTATCTGATCAGTATCTGATGGTAATGACAATATTCTTATTCACAAATGGAGAAAACACAGTATCTATACTACTTAAAATAAGTAACCGCAAATCACTTTACATTTGTGGGCTTCAGTTTCCAATGAAGGAGTTGAACTAGATCAGAGTTTTTCAAACTCAGCACTACTTACATTTTGGGCCAGAAAATACCTGGTGGGATAGGGTAGACCTTTGTATTGTAGGATGTTGTGGTGGGGAAGACCTATATATTGTAGGATGTTTAGCAGCATCTGTGGCCTCTACCCACCAGAGGCCAGCAGCACCCCTCCCCCAAGTTATGACAACAAAAAAAATGTCTCCAGACATTGTCCTATGTTTCCTAGAGGACGAAATTGTCCTGGTTGAGAACCACTGAACTAAAATAATGCTGAAATTATCAACATTCAATGTTTAAACCTAAAACCAATCAACCCAACAAACCCAAACTACCAAAAGTTCAAATTAAAACTAGTGAATTATAAAAAACACGAAAGGAAAATCACATTAACATGTAATTAATGAAACCACTAGAATATCTCCAATGTCATATCGACACAGTAACTCTCTCATTAATTACTAAAAAAAGTAATGAGTTTTTAAAAGACTCAGTGTTCCATATAAAATAGAAATTTTACAAGAATACTTTACATTCAGAGAAGAAGAAATGAAAAATTAAAAACAGAAGGTCTAAGACAAGCTCAACACTGCTATTTCTGGTTATAACTGGAAGTCAGAAACAAACATAGCTTACTAACATAGTATGAAATACTGAAAGTCGCAAAATATTCAACGTTCTACCCCCTGAATTTAAAAATTAGATAACCCGTCTAGTCTATAAATCTATCACCACTTCTATTTTGTACTGTCCTGGAGGTCCCAGACAGCTCAATAAAGCAAGCAAAAGAAATAAAAATATAAAGATTAGAAGCAGGGAAGTAAAACTGTCATTATTTGTAAATGAAACAATTGTCTATGTAGAAAATGCTATCCGAAAGACTCCAAATATAGGGCGGTGCCTGTGGCTCAAAGAAGTAGGGCGACGGCCCCATATACTGGAAGTGGTGGGTTCAAACCCGGCCCCAGCCAAAAACTGCGAAATAAATAAATAAATAAACAAAAGACTCCACATATAAATTGTTAGAATTAACAAGTACATGGAAGAAGGTTGCTGGATACAAGGTTAACATACAAAAATCCAATTAAGCATGTATTAGCAACAAGCATTTATACATAAAATTTAACATAGTAACATTTATAATAGCATCAAACAACATGAAATACAAAAATTAATTTAATAAAATATGTCTAAGACCTACATCTAAACACTTATAAAACATTGATGAGAGCAAATATAAAAATTAACTAATCTAAATGAATGGAGATAGGCTCGGCACCTGTAGCTCAGTGGTTAGGGTGCCAGCCATATACACCAGAGCTGGTGGGTTCGAATCCAGCCCAGGCCCACCAAACAACAATGACAACTACAACCAAAAAACATCCAGGCATTGTGGTGAGCACCTGTAGTTCCAGCTACTTGGGAGGCTGAAGCAAGAGAATCACTTAAGCCTAAGAGTTGGAGGTGAGCTGTGATGCCATGGCACTCTACCCAGGGCAACACAGTGAGACTCTGTTTCAAAAAAACAAAAAACAAAACAAACAAAATAAATGAACATATATTTCATTTTTATAGACTGTAATATACTTACTGCTTAGATGTAATTCTACCCAAAGTCATAGATTTAATGAAAGTTTCAAACTTCTAGCAGGCCTTGTTTGTGAAAATTAAAAAGTTGATTCTAAAATATATACAAAATGCACAGGATGAAGAATAATCAAGACAATCTTAAAGAATAAAGATGGGGCGGTGCCTGTGGCTCAGTGAGTAGGACGCTGGCCCCATATTCCAAGGGTGGTGGGTTCGAACCCGGCTCCAGCCAAACTGCAACAAAAAAACAACTGGGCATTGTTGCGGGCTCCTGTACTCCTAGCTATTCGGGAGGTTGGAGGCAAGAAAATCGCCTATGCCCAAGAGCTGGAGGTTGCTGTGAGCCGTGATGCTACAGCACTCTACCGAGGGCGATAAAGTGAGACTCTGTCTCAGAAAAAAAAAAAAGAAGAATAAAGTTGGAAAATATATAATATCAGATATTAAGACTTACTATATATAGGCTGGGCATGGTGGCTCATGCTTATACTCCTAGCAATTTGGGAGGCCAATGCAGGAGGATCACTTAAGGCCTGGAGATCAAGACCAGCCTGGGCAATAGTGAGGTCCTGTCTCTATAAAAAATGAAAAAAAATTGTATAGAGGTATGGTGGCAACACCAACAGTCTCAGCTATGGGAGGCCGGAGGCAGGAGGATCTCTTGAGCCCAAGAGTTTAGAGAGATTGCAGGGAGCTATAACACCAACACTGCACTCTGTCTCCAACAACAGGCCAAGATCTTGCCACAACAACAACATTATAAAAACTATAGTAATCAAGATTGTGTGGGATGGTGAAAATATGGATAAAGAATCTACAGAGTCATACAGAGTAACTTGATTTGTATCAAAAGGACAAGTGTAATTCCGTGGGGGAAAGAATAGTCTTTGCAATAAATGTTACTTAAACAACTGAATATCTATGGAAAAAAATAAACTCTCACACAACTTAAAAAATTTAAAATAGTCTTACCTCTAACTATCAAACGTAAAACTAAAATGCTTGCAGAAGAAAACACAGGCAAATATCTTTATGACTTTGGAGTAGACAAAGATTTCTTAAGCAGAACAGAAGGAAAAAGTAACAAATTGGACCCCATCAAAATCACACACACAAAAAAAATTGACCAACCCCCTTCCCTTCCAAATGAAGAACTCTATGTTCTCATACCATTAAGAAAGCAAATCCTAGTACTCTGGGAGACTGAGGCAGGTGGATTGCTTTAGCTCAGGAGTTCAAGACCCATCTGAGCAAAAGCAAGATCCCTGTTCTCTGCTAACAATAGAAAAATTAGCTGGGCTCTGGGGCAGGAGCCTGTAGTTCCAACTACTTGACAAGAGAAGCTCTTGAGCCCAAGAGTTTGACATTGCTGTGAGCTATGATGCCATAGCACTCTACCCAGGGTGGCAAAGTGAGACTGTCTCAAAAGAAAATAAAAAGCAAACAAAACACAGGGTATGATATTTGCAGTACATATACTCAACTAAAGGCTCATAATATATAACACATAAAGAACTGTCACAAACTAAAAAAATCCTACAAATCAATAAGAAAAGGTTAAACCAATCAGAAAAAGTGAAAGATTTGAATGGGCACATCACAAAAGATCACACATCCAATGGCTAATAATCCATGAAAAGGTTTCAACATTACTCATCAGAGAAATAAAACTTGAAACTAACAGCACTTATACACAAAATGGCTACCATTAGATAGCCTGTTAAAAGACTGGGGAGAAGTTGGAGCAATTAGAACTCTCATTTGTGGCTTAGTGAGAGTGTAAGTTGCTACATTCATTTTGGAAAGTGTTTGGCAATATTTACCAAAATTAAATAATCACCTACCCTAATATCCAGTAATTTCACTTCCAGATGTGTACCCAAGAGAACTGAACACATTATGTCCCCCAAAAGACGTATATAAGAATGTTCATAGCAGCTTTATTCATAACAGCTAAAATTGGAAACAACCCAGATGCCCATTAACAGAGAATGAATAAATAAATTGTGGAATATTCATATAATAGACTACTACATAATAACAACAACAACAACAAGAAACAAAACAAAAAGCAAAGTACTGCTATATCCAACAACTTAAAAAAACCTCAAAAGGGACAAGAAGGTTCTAATTGTATGATTTCATTCACGTGGAGATCACAGCGTGGCAACACCAACAGCAGTCAGAGCCGTGGTTACTGTAAGGAAGGAGTGGCAGTGAGTGGCAAAAGGGTTCATCTGGGAGCTGGAAATGGTTTTTATTTTGATCACACACTGGAGGTTACATAGGTACATGTATGAGTAATATTTTATTGAACATTATCCTTAAAATTTGTATACCTTGAAATACCTCAATTTAGAAATATCAGTAACAAAATACATTTTTGTGGCTTATTCATGTGAAACTTCAAGTTAGAACAGCAAGAGTTACCTTAATCATAAAAGAATATTCCACTGAGCACAGTGGCTCACTGTAATCCTAGCACTCTGGGAGGCTGAGGCGGGAGGATCGCTTAAGCTCAGGAGTTCGAGACCAACCTGAGCTAGAGCGAGACCCCAGCCTCTTAAAAAAAAAACAAAAACAAAAAAACACCCTCAATGAATCCCCAACAATAAAAAAAAAAAAAAAAAGGCATTATAGTGAGCACCTGTAGTCCCAGCTGCTCAAAAGCCTGAGGCAAGAGAATTGCTTCAGCCCAAAAGTCTGAGGTTGCTGTGAGTTCTGACACCATAGCACTTTACTGAGGGTGACAAAGTGAGACTATCTCAAAAAAAAAAAAAAAATTCACAAACTACAAAATAAGAGCAGTAACTCTGATATTCAATTCAGTTCTGTATTCTATGATTTTCAGATCTGTGTATAAAATTCTCCTGCATGTACTAATGGAATGCTTTAAGTACTCAAGTTCTAAATTCTTAACCAATTTCTTATCTCCAAAGGGTTTTATTTTCATTATCTGGACTTTAATTAAGAATACCTCATAGCAGTCAGTCCTTCCAAAAAAGCTGACAGAAATATTTCTAATTTGAGCCCTGCTCCTACACAGTTCTGGAATTCCTCCTGACCAGGGTGGCCATGAGGTCTCCATACTAAAACTCAGAAAAGATTCAGGCGTTACTGTACAAATGCAGTAAATAACTGAGGCCATTATTGCTTATTTTCTTCCCTCCCTTTCTTCCTTTATGAAGGAACTGAATATATATTTTATCTTAAGGAGGAGATGGGGAGAAAACACTGCAACATTGAACAAAAACCATTTATGGTGGTAAGAATCTCCTACTGAAAAACAAATTTTTGCACACTGTGAAGACTTTGGAGGACTCCCAGCCTGATAACAATTACAAGAAGGACAACATTATAAAAACTTCAAAATATTATTCTCAAAAAGCCTTCGCCTAAACATTTCTTTTCTTTTTTTTTTTTTTTTGTAGAGACAAAGTCTCACTTTATGGCCCTCGGTAGAGTGCCGTGGCCTCACACAGCTCACAGCAACCTCCAACTCCTGGGCTTAGGCGATTCTCTTGCCTCAGCCTCCCGAGCAGCTGGGACTACAGGCGCCCGCCACAACGCCTGGTTATTTTTTTGTTGCAGTTCAGCCCGGGCCGGGTTTGAACCCGCCACCCTCGATATATGGGGCCGGCGCCTTACCGACTGAGCCACAGGCGCCTAAACATTTCAATGCAAAAGTTGTGATGCCATTTATCTTTGGGTATAACATTTTAGTAAGCTCCCAGACAGCAGCTATTGTAGAGGACGCCAAGAGCGAGATGACCTCTGAGCAAGATAATTTGCAGCTGTGGGAATTGCAGAGAAAGAGCCCCAGCCCTTGGAGATCCTTAGGCACGCAGTCATTGTCTAACACTCCCCTCACCTGTCTTGTGCTGTCTCAATAAAAGGCTACTGCGGAGGTTGCTGGGGCTATCCTGCAAATAAGGTTAGCCCGCCTCCTGCAAGCTTGTACTTCTAATCCGCGTCAGGTCTGGTTCCTTTCTATGGTCATCGAGTCCAGGGCCATAGGGGCACTAGGGGCTGCGACAAGCTATTCTTTTTTTTTTTTTTTTTTTTTTTTTTTTTGTAGAGACAGAGTCTCACTGTACCGCCCTTGGGTAGAGTGCCGTGGCGTCACAAGGCTCACAGCAACCTCTAACTCTTGGGCTTACGCGATTCTCTTGCCTCAGCCTCCCGAGCAGCTGGGACTACAGGCGCCCGCCACAACGCCCGGCTATTTTTTTGTTGCAGTTTTGGCCGGGGCTGGGTTTGAACCCGCCACCCTCGGCATATGGGGCCGGCGCCCTACTCACTGAGCCACAGGCGCCGCCCGACAAGCTATTCTTAATTCAGGGAGGCTTTTCCTAGGTTACGCAATTCTACTCAGTTTGCCTCTCACCAAATTCCTTTGGCATCTATACTTCTGAAAAAAGGAATCTTAAAGAAAATCATAAATACTGCTAAACAAAAATGTCTTCTGGAAACTTTTTAAAACTAACTTCAAAAAAAACTGGAAAAACCAATAATAGGAAACTTGTGGTAAAGCTACTTATTGTGCTTCTTAAAATGAAATGTTGCAGCAATACATGTTTTAGAATAATATTTAAGAATATGGAAAGGGGGTGGTACCTGTGGCTCAGTGGGTAGGGCACTGGCCCCATATACCAACCGTGGCAACCCAGCCCCAGCCAAACTGCAACAAAAAAATAGCCAGGTGTGGTGGGCGCCTGTCATCCCAGATACTTGAGAGGCTGAAGCATGAGAATCACCTAAGCCCAGGAGGTAGAGGTTGCTGTGAGCTGTGATGCCACAGCACTCTACTTGGGGCAGGGGTTCTCAACCTGTGGGTTGCGACCCCTTTGTAACAATGAAAATACATTGCAGCATTAGGATGGTTGGAATGCTTTAAGTACCACTGACCTAGGGTGATAAAAGTGAGACTCTGTCTCTAAAAAAAAAAAGTCTATATAGCACACATACATTCTCACTTTTATATGAACATGTATATGCATGGAAATAATAGCTATGGCTAAAATATTAAAACTGCGATTCTCTTTAGGTGGCAGGATTATAGGAAATTTTTAACTTTTTTTTTTTAAGCATTTAAACTTTTCTATAATGAAGAGATACTGATTTTGAAATTAGATTTTTTTTAGTCTTGTTAATACTCAGATTAGATTATTAAGTGATCATTTGCCCTGGTATTTTCCTCCTAATAGTGATCATCAAATTGAATTATAATTGGTTCACTACTTAAGTGTTCAAACTCTGAGTTTCTAACTGAGGTACAAAGATGAAAAAAACCCTTTACTATGAAGTAGCAATACAGCTGTGAAAATCAATGAACAAGAGCGACGGACATTCATATTGATGATCATATAATATTACTAGGGAAGAAAGCAAATTGAGGAGTACATACAGTATACTTATAAAACATGCAAAAATAAAACTGTGTACTATTTAGGGATATTTGCATATATGTTAAAATATAAACACTAAATTCATAACCCTGAAAATAATAAACACTAAATTCATAATCCTGATTACCTATGGGCATTGGGTGATAAAATTGGGGAGGATCCATAAGAACTATCAAACACATTGATAATTTCTACTTCTTAAGGTGGTTGATAGGGATATGAGGGTTCATTATATTATTCTTTTTTTTTTAAGAGCTAGAGTCTCACTTTATCGCCCTCGGTGGAGTGCTGTGGCATCACAGTGCTCACAGCAACCTGCAACTCCTGGACTTAGGCGATTTTCTTGCCTCAGCCTCCCAAGGAGCTGGGACTACAGGCACTCACCACAATGCCCAGCTATTTTTTTATTGTAGTTTGGCCAGGGCTGGGTTTGAACCCACCACCCCGGTATATGGGGCCAGCACCCTACTCACTGAGCTACAGGTGCCACCCTACATTATTCTTTGTATCTTTTAGTATTGGGTAAAAGGATAAAAGCTACCAATGGCTCTTAAGATTTGAATGTTTTATAGAATTCATAACCAAATCACATTTATTCCCTATAACTGATTCATCTCCTCTCAAATTCGTTCTTTAAAATCCATTCTCAATGCCCTTCATGCTTTAAAATATATTTGTAGAAAGACTGTACTATGCATTTGGGGGGAGCCTACTCATTAAAAATAAAGTGAAGAGGCAGTGTAATGAGAAGGCTAATGTATCTGCTCTGATGCAGCATGCCCTGAAGCTGGCATTCAAGGCAGCTAGTAGAGAATGGGTTTTAAAATCTGACATTTGTTGGGCGGCGCCTGTGGCTCAGTCGGTAAGGCGCCGGCCCCATATACCGAGGGTGGCGGGTTCAAACCCAGCCCCGGCCAAACTGCAAACCAAAAAATAGCCGGGCGTTGTGGCGGGCGCCTGTAGTCCCAGCTACTCGGGAGGCTGAGGCAAGAGAATCGCTTAAGCCCAGGAGTTGGAGGTTGCTGTGAGCTGTGTGAGGCCACGGCACTCTACCGAGGGCCATAAAGTGAGACTCTGTCTCTACAAAAAAAAAAAAAAAAAAAAAAAAATGACATTTGTTCTCATTATCAACCTAAATAGTAATTTAACTAATTGGTGGTTCATTTGAGATGTCTGTATTTGCCATACACACTCCAAACAGCTGCAGTCATTGGATGGAAGGCAGGGTCTCTGTGGAAATATCAATATGCAAAGAAGGGCAAGATCCCAAATCCTTCTGTTAACTCTCCACCCAGCTGTTAAGTGCATTGTGAAATTAGAGTTGACCTATTAAGTGCACTGTAATGCTGTAAAATCCAGTGTTTAAAAAAATCAATATGGTTAGGAAAGTGTACTAATTAGACGACATCTGAGCAATTTACAAAGTCAAAGTTATTATGTCAACATACATTTTTATTACCCTGAGCCTAGTATTAATCTAAGACAGAGACTTCTCAACTTCCTATTAAATATGTCCTTCCCAAATTACCAGCTAAATTCAATCAATACCTTCTCCTTGAATTCTGTGGTTAAAGAAATGAATAAAAGGCAGCTGGGATAAATTTGGAAGAAATAGCAGTTTTTCTATTTTAAATAAAAACTGACTGCAGTATCATTGTAGGCATTATTTAAGGTGCAGGTGGAATAATTCCCCCCAAGAAGTTAAAGTGGGATAACTGAAGAAGGTGAAAGCAAAAGAAATTTCAATATCATATACAGTGAAGTACATCTTCAAGTAATCTGCTAGAGCAGTGCTTGTCCTGGAAATAATCACAGTAAACATGCTGAGCAACTATAAAAAGTGAGTTTGCTCTTTTAAAAAAGGCTTGACTATCAGAGTGACTAAGCGATCACAAATAAAAGTGCTTTAAGTAGTTGTGGTTTCCATTAACCAAGGATCTAAAATTAACATGCCCATAGGGTAAAAGGTGGATTTTTCAAAGTGCTATTTCTGGTCAGATAGATTTTATACAAGGATAGCCATTTTTAAGACCAATAGCAAATAATGTGCCCAGATTGGAACACATCTGTGCTCCAATGTGCCAGTGTGGAACTGGCAGTGAATGTAAGGTTTCTTACAAACATTTTAATTCTGGAATATATTACTATGTATCAAGAAATTAACTCTACATAAAGTATAAAATAGAATGGCTCTTCTGGATCCTTGCAATGGTAAGAAAAGGATTTTTTTAAATAGCATTCTTGCAAAAAATTTATCAGGACATTAAAAAAAGTAATTTTTTAAAAAAAGCTAGTTCAATATATTTCTATGTAGCATTTCAAGCTATTTACCTGTTATAAATTCAAAGGAAACTTACACTGTTTAGTAGTCTGACAATAAAAAACATGATATGAAAAATAAAATAGCCAAAAGAAAAAGAGACAATCACACCTTAGAGCAGATGCAGGTACATTCTGATCCAATTTATCTTGGGAAGGATGAGAACAAGGACGCGGTCTTCCCTTTAGAAGCAGCAGTGAAAAGTTCACTTAAGTGAAATATACACACTAACTGAAAATTTATAACTTATGCATTAGCTGTATTTCTACCAACAGCCATTGGTACATCCCCACTTGGATATCCCCCAGGCCAAACAGCCCCAGCCCAAACTCATCACCTCTTAGTCCCACATGGAGAGTTCTCTTATCTCACTTGCTTGGGTTAGAAATTTGGACATTCTCTTGACTTATTTCCTCTTCACCCCTAAACCCAATCATCTAGCAGGCCACGTTGATGATACATTTTTCTTCCTCCCTGCTGCCACTATTCCAGTTCAGACTATTATTATCACTTATCCAATAATTTCTCTGAAAACAAGGTCAAATGTACCAACTTTTCCACATGGCTTGGATTCTCACTGGAGAGTCACATATGGTGTTTTTTGGTGGATGCTATTTTCCTTCAGAGATTAGTACTGTCAGTGGAGAATCACAGAAGTAATCAAAGATAAAACCTTTAGCTTTAACAGTTGCTATTTTATTATGAATTACTGCTGTAGAATACTGATTATATAAACCCAAAGATCCCCACTGATCACATTTAACCTATTGATCACTATCAAAGTCAAAATAATAATAAATATTATTGATACTGATCTTGAAGTAATCATGAAAATGTCTATCCTCAGGTACAATCTGAGTAGCCAGAAAGTAAAACACATTAAACCTTACAAGACAAAGACCAAAGAAGGGAAGAAGGACAGTATGTGATTAGATGAAAAATAAATAGCTAGAATTACCGGAATGCTTGATTCAGAATTTGATAATGAAAATGTTCTGGAGCCAATCCTATAACCACAGCATTAGGATTACTTGTTTCTATTCCTGTGAATAGAAGAAAATAAATTATTGGAAATGCAATTCAAAGCAATATCATATTTTATAACAAAGTAGTTATAGTCAAACAAGTGCAACTATTTCTATAGCCATAACCTAAAATTTAAGAGATTATATTGCCCAGTGTACCTTGGAAGTCTAAGAGAAAGAGAGAGATAGTAGAAGATAAGGAGAAGGAGGGGGAGAGAGAATCTCCTAATATTTTTCCATATTCCTTGCACATGGTCTTATAGTTACACAGTAACTAGAAAATCTTAATTGAAAACTGTAACCTGATATTCTCAAAAGAAGTACCACTTTCTGACTTAAAAATGCTTCACTGATTACAATCAACAAGAACAGATCAATAGCTACTGATGAAAGACTGAGAATTTAAGAGGCAAGGGAAATTAGACTTTCTAATTGACACAGTCGAGGTTAACACATTCATGATAAGTATGAAATGCACTGCAGATTCTACAGTTTTTGACGATGTCTGACCTACTTTTAGTTTCACAAATATTTTAAAATAATTAAAACATGTTTGAAGGCCTTGGAATCTTATAACTAGACTTCAGATAAGACAATCAAATAAGCACATTTACTATTACAGTTATTAAGTGTGATTAAGTTTCAAGGATTATCTACATGCCAATTCCTATTTTGCCTCATAATGCCTACAGATGTTCAAGTTTTCCAATTTCTTCCTTATCAGTTGCTACAGTATTGAGTAATTGGTAAAAGTCTACTGGAGGAAGAAAATAAAATTGTGGGTTACAGTAAGAGTTGAAGTAATTTTGTGTTAATTCTTTTTTTTTTTGAGATTAAACAGGCAAGTTTTATTACCAAATGTTAACAATTCTACAAAAACTCAGTAGTACTGTAGTAGGTATTGCTGCCTATCTTTAAGTTTTTTGAGCTTTGGGCAGACGTCTTAAGGCATCAAGCATGAAGAACTTTCTTTCTGATCTTACTGCCAGTTAACACCAATTTTTACACACACACAAATTTTTTTTTTTTATTTTCCTACTACACTCTAAAAGGCCATTGCTGGTCAGCTGAAGAAAAACATATTTGGCTCTCTATTCAAGGTGTTGATCAAATTAATGCGAAGTAAATAAAAATAGCATTCACATAAACCAGCATGGCAGTTAATTCTTTTTATTATTTCCATCTACCACTAGCAAAGACATTCAGTATTAGCAAAGGTATTTCCATTCCTTTCAAAAACCCATCTATCTTGGGTATTTTCTAATATAAAAGGTACTGCAAATGTATTCTTAGACTGAATAACAAAGATTTCTTCCAGACCAGGGACTCTGCTTATATATCCCAACTCCAGCTCACTGCTAAAACAGCTGGAATCTTCACATTCCTCAAAGTAAAAGGAGATAAATCTGATTATAAAATTGTTTTATAGTCCTTTAGCTTGTCCCAAAACAGAAATACAATGATTGTAGAATGCATTTGTCATTATTTTTGGTTGCCCGGTTTCTGAATACCATTTTCATAATTAGGGAATTCACTAGCTCATAAGGCTTATTGAGAGGCAGAGCTCACTCCCTCTCTCTCACTACCAGGTACCGTTCCCAGCCTCTGTTCCAGCTAAGAGAGCTGGCACAAGACTGAGACTCTGTCAATCAGAAACTCTCACGTGGGGCTTTGAATGGGAAGCTATTAACACAAAGCTACAGAGAGAAATCTCTGAAGAGGTGACTACTGATCCTATCAGATTCTGAGGCAGCACTGCTGGTGGGGTCAACAGGATGAGCTGCAGAAGCCCATGCTGCACAGGGACATCAGTGACCTATGGCACAATGTGCCATATCTAAGTGTGGCACAATGCTGCACAGCCTCCTAAGTCTAACTCTGCAGCTCTCCTCAGCAGTTCCGTGGGCTGCCCAAACAGCCTACATTTTTCTTCCCTTTTTAAAAAAAATTCAGATTATTATGAAGGTACATTAGGTTACAATGTTTGTGTTTGTCAGGTAGTTGTGCCCCTCAGCCAGGTGTGCCATATACTCTTCCACTATGTCCATTGGGTGACAGCACACCAAGCCTCCCTCCCCTCCCCCAACCTGAATTAAATTGAGTTTTTCTCTTGTGTGGGCACAAACAGCCTATTTTTTCTTTTTGTCATGGAAGTTTATATATATTTCTATTACATATATATATAGAGACAGAGAAATTTATAATGAGTCTTGGCATACCCACCATCCAGCTTTTATAACCATCAACATTTTGCCAACCCTATCTATCATTCCCTACATTATTTTTTCCAAACAGTCTAACTAACAATGTTATCCCCTACATTTTTAGAAGTCTTTTAAAAGTGAATCTCAGATATCATGGCATTGCAACTCTTCATATTTTAGTGTCTTAACTGGTAAGAACTTAAAAATATTATTATATCAATGAAGTTAATAATTCTTTTCTTTTCTTTTCATTAAATCATAACTGTATACATTGATATGATCATGGGGCATCATACACTCGCTTCATAAACCTTTTGACAGATTTTTATCACAGTGGTTAACATAGCCTTTCCGGGACTGGGTTTGAACCCGCCACCTCTGGCATACGGGACCGGGACCCTACCCCTTTGAGCCACAGGAGCAGCCCACATCTCTAAGTATCTTTTTACACTTAGAACGCTAAACTGACATCCCAACAAGGTCTACATGTTGCATTTGATTGTTTTTTCTTAGTTTTCATTTTATCACATCACTCCTTTCCCCTTATTGGTATAATTAGATCAGTAATCCTGGAGAGGGCCCATATTCTGAATTTAGCTGATTCTCTGTAATATTGTTTAAGTTGTTCCTTTATCCTTATCTTTCATGTAAACTGATAATTATATCTAGAAGGAGTGTCCAATCTTTTTTTTTTCTGCCACACATTGGAAAGACTTGAGTTGGGCCACACATTAAGATACATAAACACTAACAAAAGCTGATGAGTGGGGGAAAAAAAGGTCTGTGTATAATTTTCACGATATCCAACACCAAAGATAAGCAAAATAGGCCTCAAATAATCTATACATGGCCCAAGGTTGGACATCCCCAATGGAATTTTCACAAGTTCACATCCAACTTTTAGGCAAATTTATTTCATAGGCAACGCAATGAATTTTCTATCACACTACATCAGGAAGCACAGGAGTTCTGGTTATTCTACTTTAAGATGTTAAGATTAGGGCGGCGCCTGTGGCTCAAGGAGTAGGGCACCAGTCCCACATGCCGGAGGTGGCGGGTTCAAACCCAGCCCCAGCCAAAAAAAAAAAGATGTTAAGATTAGCCAAGGGATTCAAGTGATAATCAGTCTGATTCCTCCATTTTGAAACTCCTCATTATCAGCCCCTTCACCTAATGTTTTTAAAATGATGTTGCCTATTTCACTATGACTTGCCAAATGGTGATTTTCTAATTCTGTCATTTCTTTTGCACTTCCCAATTAGAATTTCTCTATAAAGAACTCATCTACAGCCAGGTACAGTGACTCACGACTGTAAACCTACCACTTTCAGAGGCTGAGATAGGAGGATCACTTAAGGCCTGGAGTTCAAGATCAAACTAAATAACACAGTGAGACCTGACCTTTACAAAAAAATTTAAAAATTAGCTGGATGTGGTCGCACATGCCTGCAGTCCCAGCTACATGGGAGGCAGAGTTAGGAAGATTGCTTGAACCCAAGAATTTGAGGTTGCACTGAGCTATCATGATGCCACTGCATTCTAGCCTGGGCAACCAAATGAGGCCCTGTTACAAAAAACAAAACAAAACACCCCCTGCTCCAAGATAATTTATTCTCATCAAATATTTGGTTATCTGAAAATACCACTGAAAATATGGTTCAAATATGGAAGGCAGTATAAATACTTGTTTATTTCCTCAAATTGTTAAGTTTTCAGAGCAGTAAGTTACTGTCCTAGAAACCTACAATAGTAACCAACATGTTTTGGGGGCTGAGTATCACTTTGAACTCATGGCTTTTTATAATATATCTATGATATGCTTCAATCCATTGCAATCATTATTCTTTTTTTTTCTTTCAAGACATAGAGTCTCATTCTGTTGCCCAGATTGGAGTGCTGTGGCTATTTACAGGTACCATAGCTCACTGCAGCCTCAAACTCCTAGGCTCAAGTGATCCTCCTTCCTTGGTTTCCAAAGTGTTTGGATTATAGGCCTGAGCCCATGCACTGAACTCCATTATCCTTCTTAATACTCAGATTATCCCTTTAATTGGCTCCCACCCGTTAGACAAGACTTCATTAGTCTTCAGCGGTTTCCTTGCTAACACAATGAACTATTCCAGACTCATCTTATCAATGACTGCCCAGATCTGGACTCAGTCATTTCTCTATGCAACTGTAGTGGGAAATGGGAGTAGATACCATTCAAAGGACTGGGTTGTCTGTTATTGTTTCTAGGCCTTTTCAGCGGAAGAGGTAGATAATATGCATTTTTAAAAGAGAAAAGGATTTAATAATTTCAATTCAAAATCAGTTATAGATTTTATTTAGCTTGTTTGATTTTAATATCCCTTTGATTGACATTTAAACTCTTTGAGTCCCAAAAATACTTATCTACTACTTTCCTTTATCCTATAATTTAAAAAATAACAATACCAATAGTGCTTATAGCAATAAGACTACTGAATGAGATTTAAGATCTTTGTAGTTCTTTTGTTCTTAGCATTTGTCCGACTATGAAAGAACATATAAAATACTGTATTTTAAAGTGAACTGAAGAAATTTTTTTCTCTGAATAGTTACATCACCAACTTGATATAGAATTAGGTTCATTTCTATTTGTTTTTAGTTTTTAGGGACTGATTTTTTACTTTTTAATTGTTTTATTATGTGAAATATTTACACGGTTATAGAGTCAAAACTATGTATCAGGGTACTTTTAGAAAAGTCTCCTCTCTTGATCCCTCCTCTCTTTTCTTACTACCCCTTTAGGTAACTATTTTTATTAGTTTTTCATTTACTCTTCTTTGGCTTCCTTTTATAGATACACGCCATATACACACGTATGTCCATTTCCTTCTCATTTTTCTACAGAGAAAATGTGTAAGGCTTTCTATACTTCACTTTTTTAATCTCTTACGAAGATCACTCCTTATCAAGAGATAGAACTCCTTGTCGTTACTTATTTTTCAGCTACAAAGTATTCCACTTTGGGGATTTATCAGTTGATTCAATCAGTTCCTTCCAATGAACATTTGGGCTGTTTGCGATCTTTTGTTATTATAAGAAGACCATAATGAATAACCTTGTTCATGTGTCATTGTGTATTTTGGTAACTATATTTTAGAGAGAGATTCCTACAAGTGCTGCTTCATATATAATTTTGTTAGCTACTCCCAAATTCCTATGCTATGCATTGTATCATTTCATATTTCTGTCAGCATTGAGATTCTTTTAATAAATTTGTTTTCTGTTTAATTCAGCCAAAGTTGGTTTCTGTGTCTTATAAGTAATAATTCTGATTGATATGCCAGTGTATTTCCTATTACTACGAGTTTTAAGGTCCTGCCCTACTATATACTCATGCTGAACTTCTCTAATCATTACTTGTAAACCATCACAGGGTTTAATAATGAATGTACTTATATTCATTTTTATATATTGTGTTATTTTACTCTTAGTATCATCTAAAAGCAATGTGGCAAAGTTTCATAAAAGTATAATATTTTTCCAGAATCTATTGATTTTTCCAAAAAGAAAACAATTATACCCTCTCTTCATTAAAAAATATTTCATGTTGGCTTGGCGCCCATAGCTCAGTGAGTAGGGTGCTGGCCACATACTCCGAGGCTGGCGGTTTTGAACTCTGCCTGGGCCTGCTAAACAACAATAATAACTGCAACCAAAAAATAGCCGGGGGTAGTGGTGGGCGCCTGTAGTTCCAGCTACTGGGGAGGCTGAGGCAAGATAATCGTTTAAGCCCAAAAGTTTGAGGTTGCTAAGAGCAGTGACACCATAGCCCTCTACCAAACACAACATAGTAAGACTCTGTCTCAAAAAAAAAAAAAAAAAAAAAAAAAAAAATTTCATGTTCAGTGTAAAAACTTCACACTATCTAGAATGATGTCTATTTTTAAACAAGGAGATCTTGCTTTACCTGATTTAATCAAGTTAATATAGTGGCTCCTGGAATGAGGGTTATAATACTCTAATTTTGATCTGTGTTTTTTCAAACCATGAGTCATGATCCCTTAGTAGATTGTGAAACCAACTGGAGGGCTCTAAGGAGCATCAAAATCAAACAGTCAACTAAACCAAACAGAAAACAGTATACATCTTATACAGTAAGTACTGTTTAGCATAGATAAGCTCATATAAATATATGTGTACTGGGTTGCTATGTAATGTGTTTCACTTACTGTGGATTACAGTCACAAAAGGTTTGAGAAATACTAATTTAGATTCAACTCTTATAAGTACTGTCAACCATTTCAATAGTAACAGGGAGAAATCGGAATAACCATCTTTAAACATCTAGTTTTAAGAATGACTTAAAAGAAATATTAATTAAATCTTTCCAAATGTTCCCCACCTTTGAAATCAGGCAGTGCCCGATCATCAACAAGCAGCATGGGTCTGACTTGCTTCTGTTCTACTAAACTTCTGGCTGCAGTCAGAGATGTGAATATTTCATCTTCAGAGATATCAAACTCCAATTTTTTCAACCTTTCCAACAGGTCTTGCTTGCTCTCTTTAGTCGTGTTGGTCACAAACCTAACCATTACAGAAGTACTGCGCAACCTAGAAAGGTAAAATGCAGAGTCAACAGGTAGCTTTTACACTGTAGCCATGCAACACCTCCTGGCTTGGTAGAAATGTGGGATAAGTCACTAAGTGCTTTTATGGCCAAAAGGCTTTCTTAAAAAAACTATGCTGAATTACTTAAAAGTTATCTACATGCTATGGGAAGCTTCAACTCCAAAGGCTGCAAAGTCACACTATAAAAACTATGTTTACCTTTTCTGAGGGTCTTCTATATTACTTCAGAGTTTAGTAAAGCAAAATACAAAGCCTAGTAACCACTGTGCTCACAGAATACGGGAAGTGAAACTCATCTTAGAGATTATATGTTGGTGCATCCCGCTCTTCTTAAAGCTGAGAAAACTGAGGCCGAGAGTTCAGTGACTTGCTCAGCCTTAAACAGTTGGGCAGCAGCAGAGCTGAGACAAGAACTCTGTCTGTGTCCTGGCAGTGTTTGACCTCCTCAAGGAAGAGAACAGAAGAAACCTCAGGATGTTCTTAGAACTGGTTGAGCCCTAATGTGTTATTAAATTTATAAATAAAAACTACCCGGACAGCTCAAAAAAACATCTCAATTTGATAACCAAAATGTGTTTTCCTCTGAAACTACTTACATACATGATTGATTTGATTCTTTGACCTACTTTTGAGACTTAAACTGGCAAGCAGGTATCAGAGAACATATTTGTAATAGTCTAGCCATTTTTAAAAATAAAAATTATTTTCTTGGTCTTAAAAGTTTTAAGACAAAATTTAAAAATAATTTTAATTTAGTTATAATTTAGAATTTTATAGTAATATCCTTGTGCTTCTATTTTACATTTGCCCCCAAAGGCCACAAGGCACAAAAGCACTAACCACAATTTAAAACAAATGAGCAAATAAAACAGAAAAGAGATTTTTAAGTATTTACCCAAAGAACTTTAAGTAAATGTATAGGATTAAATAATTACCTCTGTAATATCTGTGTGGTTGTTTTTCTGTAAAATATATTAAATATGGTGGTTTATTTCTCAAAAGAAACTGATTACTTCAACATAACTATTATCCTAAAAATGAACAAGTAATGACAATATCACATCATTTTTAATGAGTTTTTTAAAAAAAAAAAAAAACTTTTTGTTTCACTAGTCTCTCAACTTGCCCTAGTTTGTTAGTTTCTATAGAAACTAAAGCTGGCAGTTCTAGGATAGTGATTTCTTTGGGATGAAAACCTGCCAGTGCAAGTAATAGACCAATCTGTAGGCTCACAGTTCACAAAACTTAGAGATGCCATTGTTCCTAGAAATAAAAAAGATTTTTCTTTCATTCATGGTAGTAAAACAGTAAAAACTGCTTTAAAGCAGTAAAAACTCTGTCCAACAGGAGCACACTGATCAACAGGCATCTTTTCTCCCAGAAAGCCCGACTCAGAGACGTGTGAAGGAGTCAAGAGAAAATCCAACCGTGCAACTGATTTTCTTCTAGTTTTAAACACGTTGTCCACTATTTCTTCACCTACAAAATGAACATCCTGGCTCTTACCTCAATTGACACTTTCCAATTGAAGTCTACCAAATATACAAGTCTGTATTTCCTGATTCCCCAAATAGAAGGTAAGTTGGAGAGAGTGGAAACTCTCTATCAATCTTTTGCCTGAACACCAGGTGCTATGATACTAGTCACTAGGTTTTCTAATTACTAAGCACCACATGCTAAGTATTGATGACTTTAAAAACTTCTCTAAATTATTTCAGGATAAAGAGGCTTAATATCAGTTAGTAGTTCTATTATGTGGATGTGTATTTTTTTCAAGACACCTGACAAACATTCATTCAGTTCACCTTAACACACTTTTAGTGTGTATCCCCAGGCTGCATCTAGACTCCCCTTTAGTACTGTGGTTAGCGCATCAGAAGTACGAGCTAACCTTTGAAAGCATTAAATTTAGTTGATGGAAATAATTCTAAAATTTCAAGTCCTTTAATTAAACTTTATTTGAGCAATTGCACACTCAATGCTAGATCTTAGGTGAAGTAGGAAAAGGCAGAACTATGCAAATGTGTGTCTTTCATTCTGTGATTCCAAGATTCACTACTGATTTTCCCTATGCCATTTATTCCACATTTAGAATCCTGAGTTTTCATTCTCAAATGTACATTACTGACTTAGAAATTAAGACATACATACACAAAGAAGAAAAAACTAGATCAAGAGGCCAAACCTAATAATGGATGAGAGAACAATGTTTGCAGGATATTACTAGGTGCACATTTTCTAGCTAAACCCAAGGCAGTTCCTGTATATATGGTAAACTGGTGAAATGCCATCTTAACCATCCATTTAGCTAATGACCTGCCTTGGTAAAATGGCACTTACAAACACTATTTGTCAGCGGAAACTGGAAGAAAGCTTGCCTTTTAAGAGCTTCCTGTGAGCCTGGCACAGCTGCATCCTCAATATGAAGTGTGCCATTGAGATCCACCAAAACAGCCTTTAATGCACGGCGCGCTGCCATCCTTCATGCCCTAGGAGAGAGCAAATGAAATTAAAAATACAGTTTAGAAAACAATGGACAATTAAAAACCGGCAAGTCTTCAAAAATATCATTCATATCCAGAAAGATACTGCTTAGTGTTAAGCTTTTTCCTTTTTGGTAAAAAAAAAGTTTTTAAAAATCACAAATCTAAAATTTGATCTATTAAACTTTTATAATGCTTAGGGGTTTTTTTTGTTTGTTTTTTTTTTGAGAAAGAGTCTCACTCTGTTGCCCAGGCTAGAGTGCCATGGCATGTCTAGCTCATAGCAACCTTAAACTCCCAGGTTCAAGTAATCCTCTTGCCTCAGCTTCCCAGGTATCTCGGATTAAAGGTCCCTGCCATGACATCTGGCTAATTTTTCTAGTTTTAGTAGAGTCTTGCTCTTGCTCAGGCTGGTCTCGAATTCCTGGCTTTAAGAGATCCTCTCACCTCAGCCTCCCAGAGTGCTAGGATTACTGGCATGAGCCACTGTACCTGGGGTTAATTTTTTTTATCTTGAATTAAAACTATAGGAAAAGAAAATGCTAAAAGAGATGTTACAGTGGCTCATGCCAGGCACAATGGCTCACACCTGTAATCCTAGCACTCTGAAAGCCTGAGGCAGGTGGATTGCCTGAGCTCACAAGTTTGAGACCAGCCTGAGCCAGAGTGAGACCGCATCTCTAAAAATAGCCAGGAGTTGTGGCAGGTGCCTATATTCCCTGCTCCTTGGGAGGCTGAGGCAAGAGAATCGCTAAAGCCCAAGAGTTTAAGGTTGCTGTGATGGCACAGCACTCTACCGAAGGCTACAAAGTGAGACTCTGTCTGATCCCCCCACCCCAAAAAAAAGATATTATTTACTTTCAGCTTTCTTAAAGTAATTCTTTGGTGAACAATTAATTCATTCATTTTGTTTTTAAATGTGCAAGTAATGTACTCTGAAGAATGGGTGGATAGAAGCGGTACATCATTAGCTAAGTCTTCTTCATCTTTGGTAATGAATACATCCTAATCACCCATATCTGCTGCTGCATCCTGAAACAGCGTATGTGGCCAAGGAGCTACTCATATTTAAGCTCACGGAGGAGGAAATTTCAAGCTACACAGTAATTTTGTAGTAAGGATATAGTTTCCTTACTTTGTAATGTACAACTTTCCTTTTGCATATTCTCCCCTTAAAAAAATGTGGTTTAAAAATAAAGGGGGTTCAGTCAGAACAGTATGAAAGCTAAAAAGGAGATTAGACTTCATTATAAGTTTTTGTTAAAAAATGAATCCATTAATTCAGTAATTTCTTCTTTCCATTTGTTTGTTTTTCTAAAGAAATTTTTCTTGATACACAAAGGTATCAAGTACAATACCATACAAGCACCCCCTTTATCCATCACTCAGCTTCAGAAATGAAACACAGACTAGTTGGGGTCCTCTGTAAACTCCCTATGATTCCCCTCCTACCCTTGCTCAAGGTAGCTACCCTCCTGACTGTGATATATTAAAAGCTTTGTGTTAGGGTGGCGCCCGTAGCTCAGTGGGTAGTGCTCTGGCCACGTACACCAAGTCTGGTGGGTTCGAACCCGGCCTGGCACCAGCTAAAACAACGACAACTGCACCAAACAAACAAAAAAACAAATAGCTGGGCGTTGTGGTGGGCACCTGTAGTCCCAGCTACTTAGGAGGCTGCAAGGGAATCATTTAAGCCCAAGAGTTTGAGGTTGCTGTGAGCTGTGATATTACAGCACTCTACCAAGGGTGACAAAGTCAGACTCTGCCTCAAAAAAAAAAAAAAAAAAAAGCGGGCAGCGCCTGTGGCTCAGTTGGTAAGGCTCCAGCCCCATATACAGAGGGTGGTGGGTTCAAACCCGGCCCCGGCCGAACTGCAACCAAAAAAATAGCCGGGCGTTGTGGCGGGCGCCTGTAGTCCCAGCTACTCGGGAGGCTGAGGCAAGAGAATCGCTTAAGCCCAGGAGTTGGAGGTTGCTGTGAGCTGTATGAGGCCACGGCACTCTACCGAGGGCCATAAAGTGAGACTCTGTCTCTACAAAAAAAAAAAAAAAAAAAAAAAAGCTTTGTGTTGTATTAATGTATGTTAATGTACTCTATATACACTTAGCAGCTTGCTTTATCACTTCACATTATATTTGTGAGATGTATCCACATTAACACATGTAGCTATAGTCCACTTCTTTTCATGCCTATATGGTAATCCATTGTGTAAATATACCATAATGTATTTACCTGTCCTCCTAATCATGAACACAGTTTTGTAGTATATGTGTTCTCATTAAAAAAAGCTTGTACATGCTTCTACTAAAAATGCGAAGGGTCCAGGTGCAGTGGCTCATGCCTGTAATTCGAGTACTTTGGGAGGCTGAGGGAAGGATAGTTTAAGGCCAGGAGTTCAAAACCAATCTGGGCAACATAGCGAGACCCTGTCTCTACAAAAAATAAAAAGTTAGTTGAGAGTGATGGCACGTACCTACAGTTCCAGCTAGTTGGGAGGCTGAGACAAGAGGACTGCCTGAGTCCTGGAATTCAGGTCTACAGAGAGCTGTAATTGTGCTACTACACTTCAGCTTGGGTGACAGAGTAAGACCCTGTCTCAAAAAAAAAATGAAAATAGCGTAAGAGATAGGATTTGAGGAGAAAGAAAAATAACCCGGAAAATATACGTGTGTGCAGAGGAATGGACACCATGCTTGCAAAGGACAGCTGCTGATTCTTATCACATTATAAGGAAACACTGAAAACAGGACAGTCTCCTGGTTGCCCTCTTGAGGGCAACCCCCCAAGTAACTCAGTGTTCGGGAATGAGATAAGATTGATCATTCACTAGTAAGCACATGTTAAACATTGATGCTTAGTATTTCTTCATGGGGGGGGGGTGTGAGGAAAGAGCACGTGGCAATCCTTACGCATGCAGCCCACATGTAATTACCTTAACTTTCCCCACCTGTTGTGTATGTCATTACCTTAACTCTCCACACTTGTTGTGCATGACCTTAATAAATAGCTGTTGCAGAAGGGGCTCTGGGCTACCTTGCAATTAAGGTTAGCCCGCCTCACCCAAGCTTGTACTTCTAATCCGTGTCATGTCTGGTTCTTTCGTGCGGCAACAGAGACCAGGGCCTTAGGGGTCGCGACACGTATGTGTGTGTGTGTGTACGCATAAGAGAAGTGACAATAAACAACTATTTAAGTAATGAAGAAATTAGGAAATTAACAACCAGAAAGGACCTTCAAGATTATCTGCTCCTAAACCACCGTATCTCTCTATACACACTGGTTTTATACCGTGGCTGGGAAAACCAAGACCCAAATAATGGCTGCACAGATTCGACTTTCCCTTGAGGATGATGTTACCAGATGAAATTACTAACACAGACTTGTTACTAAATTTGCCTTCTAACTTTTTCTAAATAATCAATGTGCCTGACAAACCACACAAATATTAGATGGATTTCTGACACATTATTTATAACACAACTATTATATGAATGCAACGAATTATGTTGTTAATAATGTATGAAATTAGGGCGGTGCCTGTGGCTCAAAGGAGTAGGGCACTGGCCCCACATGCCAGAGGTGGCGGGTTCAAACCCAGCCCTGGCCAAAAACTGCAAAAATAATAATAATAATAATGTATGAAATTAGACATAAAAAAATAAAAACTTGATGAAAAAATTTGAAAGCATATGTTCAAGAAGCTACTTTTCTCTTTTAAAAGGTCACCAAGTATCTTTTAGTAATATTTCCTTACCACAATAAAAACATGACTATTGAGAGATTAAAGATGGTGGCCAAGTAACAGCTTCCCTGCAACTGGGAACAGTGAGTCTGGGGAGACAAGACTCCAGGCATCTCTGGCCAGTGGGATCTGCCCATAATCATCCCTTTGAGGATACAGGGAGCCAGCAAGGGACTTCTGGACCCCAAGAGGAGGACAAAAACAGTGGAAAACTGGTAAGTGGTTGCGTGTGTTCTATCAACCTAATCATGACGGCAACCGTAAGTACAAGCAGCAGTGAGACTGCAAACCGGAAAGGCCTTACCTGTGAACTGTTTCGGTGTTCTTGGACTTGGCACTCACTTGAACGGCCTTGGGGAGAGCTTGAGCAGAAGAGTGGAGAATTTTGGGCATTGTCTGGGGCCCCAGACTGAGCCACTGAGCTGGGCACAGGAAGCCATTGTGAAAGAACTGCCCCCGCAAGCTCCGTCCTCAGGGTCTCAGAGCAAGGATTGGGCGGGTCAAAGTAACCTACTGACTGAGCAGCCTAAAGGCGGGCACTGAGCTGCCTTACAGCCTTAATCCTTAGGGGCAGAGTGAGACGGTTTTGGCACACTGGAGCCTTGGGCTTTTGTCCTGGGTGGGGTGCCGTGACGTCACAGCTCATAGCAACCTCAAACTCCTGGGCTTGGCGCCGCCCAGACCTCCATAAGAGCTGTGCAGTGACCTCTGACTGGCGACCTGCACCCACAGGGCCTCCACATTCCCTGAACAGGAACTGCGGGAGCCACGCAACCCTAAGTACTCCCTCCACTTTCCACACTAGCCCGTTCATCTGGACAGGGCCTCTGGTAGCTGCATGCCCTATGGAGCCCTCCCTGCCTCTGCGCAGAGCTCTTCTCCTGGCCAGAGACTGCTGAAGCCTTGGGCTCTCTGTGCCAAAGTCACCGGGTGCCTGGCATTCCCAGAACTGTGTGCACTACCCCCAGCCCTGTTGCTGGATCCGGGTGTGTCACAAACCGGAGCTGCTTCCACAACCAGAACTCCCTAGCTAGAGCAGCCCCAGAGGAACTACACAGGGTCAGTCCCTACAAAGATCCAGCAACAATAGAGTGATTCCGCTGGAGACTAATCTTGGAGAGACACCACCCCAACTCTGAGGACAGCCAGAGGCAACGGTGAAAAACAATCATGAGGCGAAATCAACAGAAAAACTCTGGCAATATGAATAATCAGAGTAGATCAACTTACCCCAAGGATCAACGGGGCAGAAACAGCACAAGACCCCATGCACAAACTAATAGCTGAGATGTCAGAAATTGAATTCAGGATCTGGATAGCAAATAAGATCGAATTAGAATTCCAAAAGTTATCTCAAGAATTCAACGGATTCAAAGACCAAATGACCAAAGATTTTGACACATTGAGACAAGAAGTTTCATCCCTCAAAGATCTGAGAAACACAGTAGAATCCCTCAGTAACAGAATGGAGCAAGCAGAAGAAAGGATTTCTGACATTGAAGACAAAGCTTTCAAACGCTCCCAAAGCCTCAAAGAAGAGAAATGGAGAGCAAAAACAGACCACTCTCTCAGAGAGCTCTCGGATAATTTGAAGAAAACCAATATTCGTCTTATAGGGATCCCCAAAAGTGATGAAGTGGCTTCACAAGGCACAGAGTCTCTTCTCCATGAGATTATGAAGGACAACTTTCCAGACATACCAAGAGATTCCAAAATTCAGATAGCAGACAGTTTCAGAACTCCAGCACGACTCAACCCAAATAAGACATCCCCCAGACACATCATAATCAATTTCACTAAAGTTAATATGAAGGAGAAAATTCTGAAAGCTGCCAGACGAAAGAAAACCATTACCTACAAGGGGAAGAATATCAGAATAACTGCAGATCTCTCTGCTGAAACCTTTCAAGCTAGAAGAGGATGGTCATCGACTTCTAATCTCCTAAAATAAAATAACTTTCAACCCAGGATCCCGTACCCAGCTAAACTGAGCTTCATTTATGATGGAGAAATTAAATACTTCAACGACATTCACATGTTGAAGAAATTTGCCACAACTAAACCAGCTCTCCAGGACATTCTTAGACCTATCCTCTATAAAGACCAGAATAATTCTCCACCACAAAAATAAACCCACTCAAAAAATTTTTGATCAAATTCCAACTTCCACAGTCGCAAAAGGATTAAAAATGTCCATCAGTCTCTTGAAAGGCTTATCAATACTCTCAATTAATGTGAATGGTTTAAATTGTCCTCTAAAGAGGCATAGGTTGGCGGACTGGATACAAAAACTCAAGCCAGATATCTGCTGCATACAAGAATCGCATCTTACATTAAAAGACAGATATACTCTCAAGGTTAAGGGATGGTCATCTATATTCCAGGCAAATGGAAAGCAGAAAAAAGCAGGTATTGTAATCCTGTTCGCAGACACAATAGGCTTTAAACCAACCAAAATAATTAAGGATAAGGATGGACACTTCATAGTTGTTAAAGGTAATACTCAATATGATGAGATCTCAATTATTAATATTTATGCACCCAACCACAACGCACCTCAGTTTATAAGAGAAACTCTAACAGACATGAGCAACTCGATTTCCTCCACTTCCATTGTAGTTGGAGATTTTAACACCCCTTTAGTAGTCCTGGATAGATCCTCCAAAAAGAAGCTAAGCAAAGAAATTTTAGATTTAAACTCAACCATTCAACATCTATACTTAACAGACATCTACAGAACATTTCATTCCAAAAAAACTGAATACACATTCTTCTCATCAGCCCACGGAACATACTCTAAAATTGACCACATGCTAGGCCACAAATCTAACCTCAGCAAATTTAAAAAAATAGAAATTATTCCCTGCATCTTCTCAGACCACCATGGAATAAAAGTTGAACTAAATCACAACAGGAACCTGCATACCCATACAAAAACATGGAAGCTAAACAACCTTATGTTGAAGGATACATGGGTTATAGACAAGATTAAGAAGGAAATCACCATATGTTTGGAACAAAACAACAATCAAGACACAAATTACCAGAACCTCTGGGATACTGCAAAGGCAGTCCTAAGAGGGAAATTTATAGCACTGCAAGCCTTCCTCAAGAAAACGGAAAGAGAGGAAGTCAATTACTTAATGGAACATCTCAAGCAACTGGAGAAAGAAGAACACTTCAACCCCAAACGCAGCAGAAGAAAAGAAATAACCAAAATCAGAGCAGAATTAAATGAAATTGAAAACAAAAGAACTATACAACAGATCAGTAAATCCAAAAGCTGGTTTTTTGAAAAGATCAATAAAACAGATAAACCTTTGGCCAACCTAACCAGGAAAAAAAAGAGTAAAATCTCTAATTTCATCAATCAAAAATGGTAATGATGAAATAACAACAGACCACTCAGAAATTCAAAAAATCCTTAACAAATACTACAAGAAACTCTACTCTCAGAAATATGAAAATCTGAAAGAAATAGACCAATACCTGGAAGCATATCACCTACCAAGACTTAGCCAGAATGAAGTGGAAATGTTGAACAGGCCTATATCAAGTTCTGAAATAGCATCAACTATACAAAATCTCCCTAAAAAGAAAAGCCCAGGACCAGATGGCTTTACGTCAGAATTCTACCAAACATTTAAAGAAGAACTAGTACCTATGCTACTAAACCTCTTCCACAATATAGAAAAAGAAGGAATATTACCCAGCACATTCTATGAAGCAAACATCACCTTGATCCCCAAACCAGGGAAAGACCCAACAAGAAAAGAAAATTATAGACCAATATCACTAATGAATATAGATGCTAAAATACTCAATAAGATCCTAACAAACAGAATCCAACAACACATCAAAAAAATTATACACCATGACCAAGTCGGATTTATCCCAGGGTCTCAAGGCTGGTACAATATACGTAAATCTATAAATGTAATTCAACACATAAACAAACTTAAAAATAAAGACCATATGGTTCTTTCAATTGATGCAGAAAAAGCTTTTGATAATATCCAGCATCCCTTCATGATCAGAGCACTTAAGAAAATTGGTATAGAAGGGGCATTTCTTCAACTAATAGAGGCCATCTACAGCAAACCCACAGCCAGTATCATATTGAATGGAGTTAAATTGAAATCATTTCCACTTAGATAAGGAACCAGGCAAGGTTGCCCATTGTCTCCATTGCTCTTTAACATTGTAATGGAAGTTTTAGCCATTGCAATTAGGGAAGAAAAGGCGATCAAGGGTATCCACATAGGGTCAGAAGAGATCAAACTTTCACTCTTCGCAGATGATATGATCGTATATCTGGAAAACACTAGGGATTCTACTACAAAACTTTTAGAAGTGATCAAGGAATATAGCAATGTCTCAGGCTACAAAATCAACACCCATAAATCTGTAGCCTTTATATATACCAACAATAACCAAGCCGAACAAACAGTCAAGGACTCTATTCCTTTCACAGTAGTGCCAAAGAAGATGAAATATTTGGGAGTATACCTAACAAAGGACGCGAAAGATCTCTACAAAGAGAACTATGAAACTCTAAGAAAAGAAATAGCTGAAGATGTTAACAGATGGAAAAACATACCATGCTCATGGCTGGGAAGAATCAACATTGTTAAAATGTCCATACTGCCCAAAGCAATATATAACTTTAATGCAATTCCTATTAAAGCTCCATTGTCATACTTTAAAGATCTTGAAAAAATAATACTTCCTTTTATATGGAATCAGAAAAAACCTCAAATAGCCAAAACATTACTGAGCAATAAAAACGAAGCAGGAGGAATCATGCTACCAGACCTGAAACTGTACTATAAATCCATAGTGATCAAAACAGCATGGTACTGGCACAAAAGCAGAGAAGTAGATGTCTGGAACAAAATAGAGAACCAAGAGATGGATCCAGCTACTTACCATTATTTGATCTTTGACAAGCCAATTAAAAACATTCAGTGGGGAAAAGATTCCCTATTTAACAAATGGTGCTGGGTAAACTGGCTGACAACCCGTAGAAGATTGAAACTGGACCCACACCTTTCACCATTAACTAAGATAGACTCTCACTGGATAAAAGATTTAAACTTAAGACATGAAACTATAAAAATACACAAAGAAAGTGCATGGAAAACTCTTGAAGGAATGGGCCTGGGTGAATATTTTATGAGGAGGACTCCCCAGGCAATTGAAGCAGTATCAAAAATACACTACTGGGACCTGATCAAACTAAAAAGCTTCTGCACAGCCAAGAACATAGTGAGTAAAGCAAGCAGACAGCCCTCAGAATGGGAGAAAATATTTGCAGGTTATACCTCCAATAAAGGTCTAATAACCAGAATGCACAGAGAACTCAAACGTATTAACAAGAAAGAACACGTGACCCCATCTCAGGGTGGGCAAGGGACTTGAAGAGAATCTTCTCTAAAGAAGACCGATGCAAGATCTACAAACACATGAAAAAAAGCTCATCATCCTTAATCATCAGAGAAATGCAAATCAAAACTACTCTGAGATATCACCTAAGTCCAGTAAGAGTAGCCCACATAACAAAATCCCAAAACCAGAAATGTGGGCGTGGATGTGGAGGAAAGGGCACACTTCTACACTGCTGGTGGGAATGCCCACTAATATGTTCCTTCTGGAAGGATGTTTGGAGAATACTTAGAGACCTAAAATAGACCTGCCATTTGATGCTATAATTCCTTTACTAGGTTTATACCCAGAAGACCAAAAGTCACAATATAACAAAGACATCTGTACCAGAATGTTTATTGCAGCCCAATTCATAATTGCTAAGTCATGGAAAAAGCCCAAGTGCCCATCGATCCATGAATGGATTAATAAATTGGTATATGTACACCATGGAATATTATGCAGCCTTAAAGAAAGATGGAGACTTTACCTCTTTCGTGTTTACATGGATGGAGCTGTAATATATTCTTCTTAGTAAAGTATCTCAAGAATGGAAGAAAAAGTATCCAATGTACTCAGCCCTACTATGAAACTAATTTATGGCTTTCACATGAAAAGTATAACCCAGTTATAACCCAAGAATAGGGGGAAAGGGAGGGGAGGGAGAGGGGAGGTGGGCAGAGGGAGGGTGATTGGTGGGATTACACCTGTGGTGCATCTTACAAGGGTATATGTGAAACTCAGTAAATGTAGAATGTATACAATAACTAAGAAAATGCCAGGAAGGCTATGTTAACCAGTGTGATGAAAATGTGTCAAACGGTTTATAAAACCAGTGTATGGTGCCCCATGATCGCATTAATGTACACAGCTATGATTTAATAAAAAAAGAAAAGAAAAGAAAAGGAATCAGACAATTGCTACATTGAAATATTAAGCAATAATAATAATAATAATGCAAAGAAAGTAATATTCGCATTGTCAAGTAAGAGTATGTCTATTACAGAAGGCTTTGACTCTGAGATTCAGTATGGAATCATCAGTTAACTTCTTACTTTTTTTTAAGTCTCAAAAAATAGACAACTAATATTTATAAATAAAAGATAATTTCGAAAAATAGATCATGCCAAATCTTACAGACAATAGAAAAAGAAGAAATACTACAAAATCATACTACTTAATCTGGGTACATCTGATATTAAAATTGGAGAAAACATATTATCATAAAGGGGAAATTACAAACATATGTTACTTATGAGGATGCAATATCCTAAACAACATATTAACAAGTTGAATTAAAAATTAATGTTTGGGCAGCGCCTGTGGCTCAGTGAGTAGGGCGCCAGCCCCATGTGCCGAGGGTGGCGGGTTCAAATCCAGCCCCGGCCAAACTGCAACAAAAAAATAGCTGGGCGTTGTGGCAGGCGCCTGTAGTCCCAGCTGCTCGGGAGGCTGAGGCAAGAGAATCGCGTAAGCCCAAGAGTTAGAGGTTGCTGTGAGCCGTGTGATGCCACGGCTCTCTACCCGAGGGTGGTACAGTGAGACTCTGTCTCTACAAAAAAATAAAAAAAATAAAAATTAATGTTTAAGTAATGTACTTTGGTTAAAATTAAATCCAATTTGTGAGAATTAGTCACTATTTTCTTTTGTTTTCTTTTTCTTTTCCCTCACCTCCTCCCTCCTTCTCTGTCTGCTCTCCCCTTGCCCCATATTCCACCGTGTCATTGTCGTTAATTGTCTTCATATCAAAATTGAATAGATAGAATTCATACTTCTCCATTCCTGTGATGCTTCATTAAGAATAATGTGTTCCACCTCCATCCAGATTGGTACAAATGCTGCAAAATCTCCACTTTTTTATAGCTGAGTAATATTCCATGGTATACATATACCACAGCCTACCGATCTATTCCTGCGTTGAAGGACATTTAGGTTGTTTCCACATTTTGGCAATTGTAAATTGGGCTGCGAGTACAAGTGTCTTTATAATAAAAGGTTTTTTTTTTCCTTCTGGATAGATGCCCAGTAATTGGATTGCAGGATCAAATGGGAGGTCTAGGTTGAGTTCTTTGAAGTTTCTCCATTCTTCCTTCCAAAAAGGCTGTATTAGTTTGCAGTCCAACCAGCAGTGTAAAAGTAAGTGTTCCTTTCTCTCCACATCCACGCCAGCATCTGCAGTTTTGAGATTTTGTGATATAGACCAGTCTCGCTGGGTTAGGTGATATCTCAGGGTGGTTTTAATTTGCATTTCTCTAATAATTAGGGATGATGAGCATTTTTTCATATGTTTGCTTGCCATTCGTCTGTCGTCTTTGGAGAAGATTCTATTCATCTCTCTTCCCCATTGATGTATGGGATTGTTGGTTTTTTTCTTGTGGATTAATTAAAGTTCTGTACAGATCCTGGTTATTAAGCGTTTGTCTGATTCAAAATATGCAAATATCCTTTCCCAGTAATGCTCTATTCTTTACCTATAGGATATATTAAAAACTTACATATAGCATACATTTCACATACTTTTGTGTGTTACATATTTCATAGCAAATATCAGTCTTGCTAAATTTCAGTCATTTTTCTTATGTGCAATATAGTTATAAAAAATTAAGTTAGTCTACACAATTACTATACATTCATCGTAAAAACCCCCAAGCCTGAGGCACTTGTTCTTCAAGTAAATCCCTGATTCTGTTTGTCGTTTATCTTGCAACTGCTGGTGAAAAAAAAAGTGCAGAGGTTAAAAAACAAAAAAAAAAGACATTAAGAGCTCTAGTTAATCAAGGTTCAACTGATCACTTTTGTAAGAGTCCTCATGTTGTTCTATTTCTGATCTTTACTATGACCTTGAAATGAAGGATTACATCAACACAGCATCAACTATTACCTGCCTAAGAGGAGAAACAACTTGTTAATCAAAAGTCTAGACTGTTCCTAGGGACTTTATTTGGATGTGTAATACTTCAAGAATTATTTACTTTAAAATACACTAACTACACCACAAAAGGATGGACAAAGGCATATAAAGCATTTTCTTTCTATATATAGAGGAACCTAAGATTGTTTCTCTCAAAACCCAACTTCTTGAGAGACATCTATACTAAATTAAAAATGTTACCTCTGAAAGTGGTTAACAAACAAAATATAAACAAGACTAGAAAAACAAAAGAAAGAACTGTACTGCTTGGAGCCAGGGAACTGTCATATTAAATACTGATCATTTTAATCCGTACTGAAGCATGCACATGGGCTTAATGTTACCAAAACATTAAAAAAGCCTATGTTCTTTGCTTTTGTCAGTTCCAGAGAACATACCTTTTAACCTCTAACATGCTCTTTGGGAACATCGCATAGTTCAAGGTTATTGACTGAGGCCTAAAAGAAAAATGAGATGCCCATTCACATCTCAAAATATAGTTATTCTTCAGTTAGTTCCACTAACTTGTCCATTTCTGCCATGATCTCTCTTCTTGTCTGAACCTTTGTAATACTTGTTACCTGAACTACAAGCTGGTATTTGATAAAATACAATTGTAAAATACTAATACCATCTCAAAACAACTATAAAGGCTGCAAAGTAATCCATCCCACCATCTCCCATAATCTGAGCAAGTTAGAAGAACCATAAAAAGAACTGGTACAGGGCGGCGCCTGTGGCTCAGTCGGTAAGGCGCCGGCCCCATATACCGAGGGTGGCGGGTTCAAGCCCGGCCCCGGCTGAACTGCAAACCAAAAAATGTCTGGGCGTTGTGGCGGGCGCCTGTAGTCCCAGCTACTCAGGAGGCTGAGGCAGGAGAATCGCTTGAGCCCAGGAGTTGGAGGTTGCTGTGAGCTGTGTGATGCCATGGCGCTCTACCGAGGGTGATAAAGTGAGACTATCTCTACAAAAAAAAAAAAAAGAACTGATACATAGTCAGTGTAAAGAAGAATAGCAAATTCCCTCTCTCACCCCAAGAGGAACTCTTCCAGATACTTCAGGGGACATCCATCCTTGACTATCCCACCAGCGTCTCAATTCAACAAGTCCTTTCACCCTCAAAGTTGTTTTTTGTCCCACGATCCTTATGAGTGATTGGCAGCATTATCAATCCAGATGCCAAATTATATCAGTTCCACCTCCTTTACAGTCTTGAATCCACTCACTTACCTTCATCACTACTAAAACTATCTTAGTTTTGAAATCATCATCTCTTACGACTATTCCATTTGGAAAAGCCCCAAACCCATTCACGGAAATGCAATAGTGCAGTGGTTAAGTGCAAGAACAAAGGAGTTCTACATGCTTGGGATGAATCCTTACTTACTAGCTATGCGAACTTGGGAAATTTTAACCTCTTAGCCTGTTTTTTTCATTGCCAAAGTAGAAGTAGTGGCTCTGTGCCTATGGCTCAAGCAGCTAGGGCGCTAGCCACATACACTTGAGCTGGCAGGTTGGAATCCAGCCCAGGCCTGCCAAACAACAATGACGGCTGCAACCAAAAAAAAAGAAAGAAAAATAGCGGGGTGTTGTGGCGGCGCCTGTAGTCCCAGCTACTTGGGAGGCGGAGGCAGGAGAATCCCTTGAGCCCAGGTGTTGGAGGTTGCTGTGAGCTGTGATTCCATGGTACTCTACCCAGGGCAACAGCTTGAGGCTCTGTCTCAATAAATAAATAACTAAATAACTAAATAACTAAAGTAGAAGTAGTAACACTCACCTCTAATGATTGATTGGATTAAAGAAAGTAACACAGGTAAAACATCATGAACAGTGTTGTACTCACAGAAAGGCTTGGCTATGTATTGGTTGCTGGGGGCAAATTTGGGGAGGAAAAGACGGACAAGTACATGATGGATGTGTGAAGGACCAAAATAAATAAATAAATAAATAAATCACAGGATACATATGATGCAAAGTCCTAAAATATTAATATAACTTGAGGATTTAAGAAAGTGTACCAAAATAAAGATACATTGTGGAATACAATTCAAAATATGCTATAAATACTTAGGATAAAACACAAAATTTCTATTGGAAGATCGAGGCTCTTCAGAATGAGAATATGCCTATTCACCTCCCTTGGGGTGTACAGATTCTCTTTCCAGAGAATTTCCAGACTTTTCTGGAACCACTGCCTTAACTCAATAAATGATACTATTCAGTCACTTCCCAGTTAAAATTCTTCCAGTGGCTTCCCACTGCTCTCTGAATAATCTGAACAATGAACACAGCTAGAGAACAGTTCCAGTTTACCTCCCGAACTCACCTGTCTCTACTGGCACCCAATTCCATGGCACTGTAGTCAACCAAGCGTCCTTGTACTTAATTTCCCTCACTGCGGGATTTTTGTCTTAAACCACTTCTGCTCTCTGTATTCTAACACTCTCACCCCTTACACTCTCCTGTCCCCTGATCAACTCCAGTCCTCAATTTCTGATAAGCATCTTTTCCTCTGGCGTGCCTTCCCTGAGGTAATGTGCTCCCATTAGACTTATCACTGTCCTGGTGACCTAACCGCCTCTGTTCTACTAAACTCTCGACTTTGTGGATGAAAGGCAGGTGTTGCCTTTGCGTTCAAGAAAGGCTCTGAGGGCGGCGCCTGTGGCTCAGTAAGTAGGGCGCCGGCCCCATATACCGAGGTTGGTGGGTTCAAACCCAGCCCCGGCCAAACTGCAACAAAATAATAGCTGGGTGTTGTGGCGGGCGCCTGTAGTCCCAGCTACTTGGGAGGCTGAGGCAAGAGAATCACGTAAGCCCAAGAGCTGGAGGTTGCTGTGAGCTGTGTGACGCCATGGCACTCTACCGAGGGCAGTAAAGTGAGACTCTGTCTCTACAAAAAAAAAGAAAAAAAGAAAGAAAGGCTCTGAATTAACTAAACTCATGATCCCAGTCTCGAAAGTAGAAAGGATGCAAGAACAAAATCTGCACCCACTCAACTTCGATCCCTCCACCTTCACGAATGGTCACTGTACTCTGTCCGAGACCAAGTTCCACAGTCTGGCAAACGCCAAACTAACCAGAAGAGACGCTAGCTTCGAAATACAGTGCAGGGGCACGCTTCCAGAAATGACTGATACGCTGGACTCACCACCCACCCACGGGAAACCCAAAACAATACCCAAGCGGGTGCCCAGCGGAGCCTAGCTCCCTGCTCCGCGCACGCGCAGTGGCGCCTTGGCCGAGGTGGGGGGGCAACCCTCACAGAGCAAGCGCGTGGGTTTGCCCATGCCCACCGCAGGAAGGGTGGTGTAGGGACGCCGCCCGTATTGCCGCGAAACCTGTTACAAAAGATGGCAACCAAGCCCGTCCCCAATTCTGCTTTTTCCTCTTCTGCCCTAGAGCGGTTTCTCACCCGCGTTCCGCACGCCGTCCTTAGAAAAGTCGGCAAGCCTCACGGTTCCCTGCAGCCGGCCTAGAGCGCCCGGCAGCTGCCAGATGGACGCCGGAAATGGCCCTGAGCCGCACCGGAAGCCCCGCCTTTTCCGGTGCTACCATTGCCCGGGGTTCCCTGCCGGCTTAGGGTTGGTACACCCACTACCCAGTCCAGTCCTGCAACTGCGCTGCCACTGAGGAGAAAGGGAAGTTCCTGAAACTTTCCCGCAAGGACTCTGCCTGCTGGGCCCAGGTGCACGAGGAAGAACTAAAATCCCCACCTTTGTCCATTCCACAGTATTGTTGAACCGAGCTTTCTTTTCCTCCACCACTTCTTGTTCATTCTCGGTAGGTAACTCAGAATCACACTTTCCTTGAAATCTCTGAATCTCGGAAGTCATTTCCTCCGTAGCTACTTGACTAAAGAACTGCTTTTCTTCATTGACCGCTACCTCGAAGACTACGACCCTCTTTTCGCTCATTAGCTATTCCAAAACTTCACGCTGTGGTTCCCCACCCGGCCTCTTTCCCTGTGGTAGAGGTACCGCATGTTTTGCCTGACTGTTCCTGGGGGAGCTATATCTTGGTGCAGTAGAACCATCCCTCCCACCTCCACCCTTTCACACATGTTAGGGGTCTGTATTTGTTTCCTCTTGATCCAGGTAAATTATTTGGACTTAAATAAACTGAATGCAGAGATGGCCACCCTTATGTACTCACTCAGAAAATGACTAAAGGAACAAACTCACGGAGCAGTCTGATTTAATAGGATACACATTCTGGTTACACAGATGGAACTCGTTAATAAAATCGCTGTTCTGCCCTTGACTGAGGACCCACATTCTATGGGAACACCTTCCAATATCCCCTTGGCCCAGTGCTGCAGTCAGCCATGGTGTGAGCTGTAATCCTTTCTGTTCTCTGGACTGGGGCCTTTTGCTTTTTCTCCCCACTTGGGTCTTTCTTTCTTACTTATCTTTGCTAAGTATAAGGTTGTTTTGTTATGCTTTGTTTTTATGCGACAAGGTCACATTGAAGGAAAAGGCACTTACTTGAGTAGTTCTAGTTTTCCTTTCTGAACCAGTTGAGTCTTTGACCAGATTAAAACACCACCAAAAGATTTTAAGCAAGTGAGTAATATAAGACATACATTTTTTTCTGAATACTTTGTATTGGAGTATGGAGAGTAGATGGGAAAGGTGCCAGAATGGATGAAATCTAGAACAGACTACTATAGGGGTACAGGAAGAGATGCTTTAACTATGTCTGAAACAAAGCAGAGGACAAATGCAAGAGATCTTTAGGAGGTAAGAGTCTGAAATTGGTGACAGATTGGGGTAAGGGAGAGAAAGGCATCAAGATAATTAGTAGGACAGGGGATGGTGGTTCATGCCATTGCTTTGGGAGGATCCCTTAAGGCCAGGAGTCTGAGACGAGCCTGGACAATGCATTGGTACCATCTTTACAAAAACTGAAAGAATTAGCTGACATCAGCTAATGGTGATGGTACATGCCTGTAGTCCTAGCCACTTCGAAGGCTAAGGCAGGGGGATCACTTGAGCCCAGGATTTTGAGGTTGCAATGAGTTGACCATGCCACTGTACTCTAGCCTGGGAATGGCACAAGACTATCTCAAAAGAAGAAAAAGATAGACTAACTAGATTCCAGGTTTGGACAATTGGGTAGTGTAACTGATGGTATAATTCACTATTATGTGGAGTAATGAAACAGGACTAAAGAATGGCTTTCTCCTCACAAAAAGACTCATCAAATGATTATGTTGGCCCCAGGGCAAAATGAATACAGAAGGACTGGAACCTCAAAAGGGAGAGGCTAAATTTGGAAAAAACATGGTGCAAAAAAACCCAAAGGAAGAGTGAAAATCTAACACTAATAGTAGGGTTCTAGAATTTATATTGATTATTAATTCCCTTGGGCATTACCCACTATGTTTTCACAATATCTGACCTCTAATCCAGTGAGGGATAGTGGACAATTTTATCAAAAAAGAATTCCATTTTTGTTAGTACCAAAATCTATGTTGCGAATAATAAATCAATGAGAAAGTGATTTTATTACAGGAGAGCATCTCTTTGATTGTGATACATCTAGAACCAAAGGTTAATGATTTGAAAAAATGTATGTAAATCATTGGACCAGATTTGTGTTCTGAAAGTCATTGACCAATTTTAAGGTAATCAAAACCTACTGAGGTCTTAGGAAGTTTATTTGCCTTAAGTGACGTAATAAAGGTTTTGTTTGGTAAATTATACCGTGCCTCCTACTTTTTACTATTCAGACACATTGCTTTCTCTCCATTTCATGAGTATATACAGATATAAACACAAGTAACCTTATACACCTGCAGAGCACAATCATATTGCCCATTCTTACTGTATATAAAGCAGGGATTTTTTTTTTTGAGATAGAGTCTCGCTTTAACGCCCTTGATAGTGTGGTGGCATCATAGCTCACTGCAACCTCAAACTCCTGGGCTGGAGGGATTCTCTTGCCTCGCTCAGCCTCTCAAGTAGCTGGGATTATAGGCACAACACCCAGCTATTTTTAGAGACGGGGGTCTCAGTCTTGCTCAGGCTGGTCATGAACTCCTGAGCTCAAGCAATCCACCTGCATTGGCATCCCAGAGTGCTAGGATTACAGGCGTGAGCCACTGCACCCAGCTCCATAAAGCAGGGATTTTACAACATACTTTGTAGTCATGATTTTGAAAAGTTACTGTTTTGTGGAAACACCTAAGAAGCTTGACAAGCGTGGGGTAGAGGCTGAACAGTGAGCCTTTGGGTCCCATTCCTGCTTTAATTAAATACATAAATGGCCTACATTTATCTGTTGTAGATAGTATTACAATTCTATGTTAGAATTCCTTTGACAGTCTGGTTCTGGTGTTAATCAATGTTTGAAAACCACTGAACTTGATTAGGGATTAGGGTACAAATTTGGCTTTTATAGACTAGAGCCAAGACCCTTCACAAGAGTTGAGAGGCATGCAGAGGTAGGGCCAGAATACATACGGACCATAAACATCATAAATAGTTGAGTCCAGAATGATTACAAATTTTTAACCTGGAGAATGAATAAAGGGGAGGATGTGGGCAATCAGACTCTAAAATAAGACACTGTGGTTACTGAATCAAAACTGCTCTGGGAAACGAGGGGTAACCTGTGAAAGCTCCCAGACCTCTTTTCCGCCACATTAAGACTGGAATTGTGTTAGTGGCTTCCAGGTCTGAAATATTTTGATGTTCATTCCTTCACTTTGCTACAGAATACTTTGAGCCTGTCCTTCTATGACTGCTCCCCAGAGTGGACTTAGTATTCCAAAATTAAATTAACATGAAGGAGTGCTGTAATATCTTACATGAAAAATGACCTCAGACAAGGTCTCTTCTTTCTTTTTAAAATGTCATATGGCTTGTACATGTAAAAACATGGTAGTGCCCTCCATTAATGGCTTCTTCTGAATCTGTGCAGTGGCTCAAACTTGAACTACTGCATCGACTCTGAGATCAAAAAACCCACACTCCCTTTAAATACCAAAATATGTTACCCACATGAGCCACGTAATCAAGTAGAATTCCAGGTATACTTCCTTGGCCCAACTTTAAGCCTACAGCCCAAAGATCATCCATCTCTAACTCAGGCCTGGCCAACAGGTATTCAATACCTGCTTCATGGTTTTAGAAGTAACTTAAATCACGGAATAAAAATTGCTCATGAATCCTCTGTATATCAGCAATTCAGTTAATTTACTAAAGAAAAAAGTGAATATGAATGTTTACTTTCATTAAATCTATACTCAGCAATTTTATAGCAAAGAACATATATGAGAGATGTTACACACCAAATGTAGATTAAGGCAGTAAACATTAACAGGTTTATTCTAAGGTACACAAGTGCTTGACTTGGAAATCCAATTTTCTTTACAAATAAACAAAGATGCCATTCAACCCCTTTAAAATATTATAACTGAAAATTTCCACAAAATCCATTTACATAGTTTCAACCTTTCTGCATAAAACTGTATTATGGGATGGGCAAGTAATCTCACAAGATGGTCTAAGGCATAAAAACAAAACAAAATAAACAACTTATCCAGCATGAACATGCTATTGACAGAGAGAATGAAGAATTACATCTTTCAATGTGACACTCCACCAAGAAATGGAAATGTGATAATTTTAGGGGAGGTAAATGCTTCATGATAAATCATCTTCTTTTCTAATATAGTTTGTGATTGTTTAGGATTGTTCTTGCAGGCTAATATTTATGCTAATTCTTTTGAAAAGTCATCATTGTAAAAAGGGTACAGACTTTTCTAGACACTGGTCTGGTCTCAGTATTCAGGCCAATTAATAAATAACAAACGCATGAAAATAACTTAAATAAAAACTAATCATCATGTGACTGACTGACTTACAAAATGAGAATTCTCCCTGAAGTCAGAAATATTACTCCTCAATAGTGTTTATAAATTTGAATTCTTGATAGCTGAGACAATATATAGACAAAATGGTCAACCCAAGAATTTAAAATAAAACTATCCAAATTACCTACTTATCATTTCATATATAGTAAATTGCTTTTTTAAAAAACCTTTAAATTTTATCCAAGCAGATAATCACTCTCATGTCATGGCTAAGTCATAAGGAACCTCAAAACTTTGAAGAAAAAAATTTATCCCTGAGAAGTGAGAGATAGAAAAATATCTAAACAAAACAGAAGCAACAGTCCTGCACCCTTTTAGTAATCTTTACCAGAGCATTAACTATTACTAACAGTCAGCAACCAAATGTATTCCAGTCCTCAAAAGTTACTGCACCTGATGATCTGATCTTTTTATAACGAAAATACAAGTGCAACATCAAAAAAAAAAAAAAAGATAAAAAGGAACTCTGGTTTTATTGTCTGCTTTACATTTTTGTCAAGTGCAAGGTCAGCCTGCTAAGATACGAATATTCCAATGACTGAAGTAGTAACTTCTGCCGACACTTCTTCTGAGTCTCCATTTCCTCCACTGATGCTTACCCAAATAATAAAAGTAATACAATTGCAATTGAGTTTACTATTATCAATGGCACTGCAAAGGGAAAAAAAGAAAAAAAGAAAAACAATCTGTTACTATAAAGCAAAATGAGAGAAAAAGTTAAGCAATAGTTACTAGCATCCAGGAAGCATTGAAATATCAGAATAACAACACAATCATGTTGTAAATAGTTACAACAGAAGAACATTCAAAAATACACTAGATCATAAAAATCCAAAATTTATTTAAAGAGAGAGCTTATGTAACTGGGAATGAGGGTCACACTCACACAACTACATCAATATGAAATGTCTTTGGATGGTGCTGGCGCAGCTCAGGGAACACAGAAGCACACTGGACCCAGGCAGAAGCAGGCCCACAAGGCTGCCAGTGACACTTGAGATTAAAAATACAGTATAATGAAGATTCTGTAGCTTTGTTATTAAATTACAAGTGGATTTATTTAACATTGTATCCAAGATTGTGATTAAAGAGAGAAGAGGCCATAACTTAATGGCCTTAAATTTTCTTTCTTCAATTGCTGGAAAATATTTTCCAACAGATTGATAGTCTTGAGTCCTTTATTTTTCTCTTAAAAGCCTTTCAATGCTCTATATGACCCTTGTAACTTGAAGGCACCACAATTTCCAAAAGGCAAGAATATCATTTTGTCTTTCAGCTCTGACAGATAACACACAGATACCACAAAGCATTCCATCTGCACCTACTGACTTACACAGAAATAAGAGGCAAATTAAGGAAAAACACCAGTATATTTCAAGCAGTACAGCCACATTAAAGAGAAAAAAAAATTCCCACTACAAAGAGGGTATGTGATAGTATTCATACTTAGAAGCTTTGCTTCTTATTCTGAAGCATAAGATTAAACTTTAAGAGTGCTCTGCTGGTATTTCTTACCTCTCATCACGGTTCTTACAGACCGAATAAGGTTCACTAGCTGAGATTTAATTCCTGGCTCCTCTCCGAATCCACCAATTCCCTGGTCTGTTCCCCAGCCAACTGTATAATATAAAAATGATTAACTGTGTTAAAATTTATACATTCACCTTTTCTCCATTAGTCATCTTTAAAAGATTAGTTTGAGCCCTTGACATAAAATATAAAGTCATATGACTTATAAGAAAAGTTAAAACAATATTGAGGAAAAACTCAATTCAAGTTGTGGGAAAGGGGTAAGAAAGAGGAGGAATGGTGTGCTCCCACCTAATGGGTACAATGTAAGGATATATGGCACACCTCCTGGGTGCAGGACACAACTACAACTGGGACCTCACCTAACAAATGCAAACATGTAACCTAATCATTTGTACCCTCATGTTAATCTGAAATGTTAAAAAAAAAAAAAAAAAGAAAAGAAAGAAAAAACTGAGTTAAATATTTGGGTTTTTTTCTTTTTACTTTTAATAGCAGCAATGACCTTATTTCATTTGTGCTCTGATTTTATAAAATAAACTACAGTCTAAATTATTTCATGGCATCTAGTTTAGGGAAGATACTATGATACTCTGGTAGGTTTTTTTCCCTCCTTTTAAAAACTACCAAACAAAATATTTATCAGGTCACAAATGAAAAACAAAGCATATTGTCAAACTCTGTAATTAATGAACTCAGTTCAGAATTTATAAAACCCAACATAATCTTTATTATTAAAACTCTATAGCTGATGGGTGGCGCTGTGGCTCAGTGAGTAGGGCGCCAGCCCCATATACCAAGGGTGGTGGGTTCAAACCCAGCCTCGGCCAAACTGCAACAAAAAAATAGCTGGGTGTTGTGGCGGGTGCCTGTAGTCCCAGCTACTTGGGAGGCTGAGGCAAGAGAATTGCCTAAACCCAGGAGTTGGAGGTTGCTGTGAGCTGTGATGCCATGGCACTCTACCAAGGGTGATAAAGTGAGACTCTGTCTCTAAAAAAAAAAAAAACTCTATAGCTGAGAATCATTGTCCACCTTATTTGGGGAAACTTTTTTTTTTTACCTCCAGCATATGGGTGGTGCCCTACTCCTTTGAGCCACAGGCACCACCCATTTGGGGAAACTTTTATTTTTTTTTCTTATTGTTTTTTAAATGTTCATTTCTTCCATTTATTTCTGGACTGGGCTTTTTCTTTTCTTAGAGTCTTACATTGTCACCCTCAGTAAAGTACTATAGAGTCATAGCTCACAGCAATCTCAAACTCTTAAGCTCAAGCGATTCTCTTGCCTTACTTAGCCTCTCAACTAGCTGGGGTTACTGGCACCTGCCACAATGCTTGGCTATTTTTAGAGACAGGGTCTCGCTCTTGCTCAGGCTGGTCTCAAACCCATAAGCTCAGGTGATCCACCTGCCTCGGCCTCTCAGGGTGCTAGGATTACAGGTGTGAGCCACCACACCTGGCCTATATGGGGAAACTTTAATGTAATCCTGGTTAACAGTGGAAGCTAATCAAATCCCAAAGACCAAAACCCCTAACATCTAAAATCCCAAAAATCACAATCCAGAAAGATCAAAATGTGGGAAAAATAATTGTTTTTAATAGTTTAAAAGGTATTTATTTACATTTTTTACAGTGTACTTGTTTGAGAAACATATAAAAACACAACAAAACACTTTATAGACCATGTTACACAATAAAATAGTCAATAATGACACATTTTTGCAAGCAAGAACAGAACACAACTCAAATGTACTAATTACAGTTTGCATGGTTATAAGTTATGAGCATATGAACTGTATTTATAAATAGGTCAAAAGAGATTATAAATGTACATCACTATGGTTGGTGATTGTGTGCACCCAGCTTTATAACTGTGGTCATCTGAAGTATCAGGACAAACAACCTAACTAACCCTTTACATGAGCTTGATCAAAAATTGCTATGGGTTATTGCACCATTAAGTAGTTATCCAAATAGCTGAGATCTCAAGAAATTTTACTTTTCATAAATGCATATGTACAAAAAGAACATCTCTTCATTTACTGAGGAAATTGCAACATTTTTATATATGTGCACAATGCTTACACATATATTTAACATTGTGATAACACACTTTCATGGAGTCAAGCTTACAAAAAATACATAAAATGAATTAGAACTCTCTAAAAAATCTCCATAAAATTTATAACTCCAATACTGGAAACAATACAAAGATGAAATATATAGCATAAGGAATTATAAAAAAAAATGCCAAAAATTTAAGATAGTGAAAAAAAATCTAAAAGAAGAAAAAGAAAAGAAAAAGAAATTTAACATATGAAAACATATTATAGGAGTAAGTTTACAAGGGTAGAGTATGGGCAATTGCATGGAAATAATTCATAAAAGCTGGCCAGTTTTCATGTTCATTAATTTGAAGTCTTACATTCTAATGAATAGTCAAGGGGTGGTGGCTCATGCCTGTAATACTAACACTTTAAGAGATGGAGACAGGAGAATCCCTGGAAGCTGGTAGTTCAAGACTAGCTTGAGCAATAATGAGATAATGTCTCTACTAAAAAATTTATACACCTAAATGCCTATAGTTCCAGCTACTTGGGAGGCTGAGGTAGGAGGAACTCCTAAGCCCAGAAGTTTGAGGTTGCAATGAGTTATAATGATGCTACTGCACTCTAGCCTGGCCAAAACAGTAAGGCCCTGTCTCAAAAAAAAAAAAAAAAAAAAAAAGCTACTTTTTTGTTTTAGGACATAGCTCTTGTCTGAGAAAGCATTCATATTCAAATTCAAAAGAAAGCTCTTTTTGAAATTATTTTATGATTTGATATATACCAATATGTGCAGTCCCTATTACATTTTTCCATCTTCTGTGTCATGATTCTGTGTCATTTTGGGTATTCTGAAATGCATTCCACATGTGCTCATACACAGACCACGATACTGGTGACCGAACAGCAACACTATTTGGTGTCTTCCTATCCTCTCACGTGCATAATTATTTCTGAACCAGTCAGTAACTTTGCTGGCTTTCTCATGCCAATGAGGATTCAATTCATTAAAAACTGCTGGAATGTCACTGGAAGGAATGCCAATACAGGAAAATGACATTTTTTAAATGAAGTTTTCATCATTGCCACATCTTATTGCCAATCTACTCCTCTGAATTTTCTGCAAAACGCAAATAAAGAAAAAAAAAGGCTATAATTCCACCTAACGTAATGGAAGTAACAATGTTACCGGTACCTATCCTTCTGCATATAAACGAAATCGCACTGATTCTTTCCAAAAGAATTTGGTTTGGGGGATTTCAGCATTTGGGATTTTAATCTCTTGGGACTGTGACTTCCAGGATTTTAGATATTGAAGATTGTGATCTTTTGGGCTTGAACTTTAAGGATCTTGATCTCTCGGGATTTAAACATTTGCAATTATGGTGTTTGGGAGTATGTCTCTTGGGGTTATAATCCAAACCTGGAACAGCGTAATTAGGCCTCAGCATGCTCTAGCCTGCCAGCAGGGCACATGTTCAGCACCCCCTCCTTTTTTTTTAGACAGAGTCTCAAGCTGTAGCCCTGGGTAGAGTGCCATAGCATCACAGCTCACAGCAACCTCAAACTCTTGTGCTGAAGCGATCCTCTTGCCTCAGCCTTCCAAGTAGCTGAGACTACAGGTGCCCGCCAACAAAGCCTATTTTTTGGTTATCGTTGTCATTGTTGTTTTTGGTGGGTCCGGCTGAACCCAACCCTGCCAGCTCCGGTGTATGTGACTGGGGCCTTGGTCACTTGAGCTACAGGTGCTGAGCCTTTCCCCCTTTTTTTGAAGTTACAAATTTAGCCCTTTCCTTCCTTTATTCTCCATAAAAGAGACTTTTTTTTCATGTAACAATAATGCTTTATTAGTTATATACATATGGCATTATCTATTTTCCTTTTGAATGAACAATAAATTGTAAATATTTAACAAGTGGTAAACATTGAAGATAGAAACAAGAATGAGGAAAGATTAGGAAATGAAGATTTCTCAAGCACATTGATGCACAGAAAGAAAACCAAAAGAAGAAATAACAAAGTAGTCATGATTGGCCAAATCATCATTAATATAAAGACTTTTAACTTTTATACTATGTCATTTCTCTATGATATTATATAATAAATCATTTATTTACCTTTACATGGTAGTTCTTTTTCTCCTGCCTTACACATTCTTCAAAAGACTCACATGTCCTCATTTTATAATTTGTTCTTTTGGCCCCATTTCAGATCCACCTTTCACTATCTCATATTACAGGACTTAATTAATTTCTGACATGCTTACTCTTAAATTTGAATACAGAGAACAAGTTTTTATTTTATACATGAAAGAACCAAATATCAGGAAATAAGATTCTACTTTGTTTAACCATCTTTTATTTGGTTGATATAAAGGCTAAATAGGGAAGCACCTGTGGCTCAGTGAGTAGGGCACCGGCCCCATATACCAAGGATGAAGGGTTCAAACCCGGCCGGGCCAAACTGCAATAAAAAAATAGCCGGGCGTTGTGGCGGGCACCTGTAGTCCCAGCTACTCAGGAGGCTGAGGCAAGAGAATCACCTAAGCCCAAGAGCTGGAGGTTACTGTGAGTTGTGATGTCATAGCACTCTACTGAGGGTGACAAAGTCAGACCTGTCTCTAAAAAAAAGAAAAAAAAAGGCTAAATAGCAGTTGCTTGGTGTTTTATTTTTATTTATTTAGCCACTAAAGTATGCTGTGGTATAAAACTACTTTAAAATTCAAGTTCACAACAGAGCTGTTTTTTTTTTTTTTTTTGGCTAGGGCTGAGTTTGAACCCGCCACCTTCCATCTTACCCAGGCAACATCACTGGATCTACTTTTTTGTCCTTTTCACTCTTTCTGGCAGGGAAATATACTTATGCTGGGTAGGTGGGTGGCTCACACCTATAATCCCAGCTCTGTGGGAGACCAAAATGGGAGGATCACTTGAGGCCAGGAGTTCAAGACCTGCCTGGGCAAGATTTCTACAAAAAAATAAAAAAAATTAGTCAGGCACAGTGGCACACACTTGTAGTCCCAGCTACTCTGGAGGCTGAGGCAGGAGGACTACTTGAGCCCAGGAGCTCGAGTCTGCAGTAAGCTACCATCATGCCACTACACTCCAGTCTGGGCAACAGAGCAAGACCCCAAACTCTAAAAAAAATTAAAAAATAAATATTCATGCTACTTCATCAATGTTTGCTTTAACTGTATTACACGTTTTATTTTAATTTCTTTCTTCCATGTATCTGTCTCACTCTTTCAGGTAATTCAATCAGCACTCTCCCCTATATGGCAGTCCTCTTTTGGTCTTCTAAGTTCAAAGTGTAGTATCAACCCCTAACTACTGATAGCATGGTTAAAATTATTTCGTACTGGCCTCTCTAGCCATACATGACACACGAAATGACCATATGAGTTGTGTGTGTTTCAAACTGTATAACTGCTATAGGAAAATTTCTATGGGGAAGCAGAATGACTGGGGTAATCTTCTAACTAGTTTACAGCCTCACTCATACAAACCTAACATAACATCTCTGCACAATAAAGCAAGAAGCCTGGTTTTGGTTAAACATAATGAATATGTACTTTTACTTAGCTTTCTCTGGAAATTCTACTAAAAAGGACAATAAAGGTATAGGTTAATGAGAAAAGTCTCCAGACAAGTCAATCAAAATTTGGACAATAAAAAATTTAATGGAAAAACTCTGATTTAGCAGAGAAAACCTTAGAGGGAGTCCACACGATGGGTATATACCATGGAAATGCCTCCTTGGTAAATCAGGACAGTGTTAGTTTCTAAAGAAACAACATTTAAAGTTCAGTCCTGAAATATTTTATGCTTTGGCAATGGATGGCACTGATGCTACAAATACAGCTCAATTTGCCATTTTCATTAGAGGTGTTGATGATGAATATAATGTCACTGACAAAATGGCTTCTTTAGTGCCATTAAAAGACACAACAGAATCAAGAGACTTACACAAAGCAGTAAAAAATATGTTAAAGCAATTTTCTTTCTCCACTGTCAACATATCTGGTGTAGTTTACTGATGATGCCCCTTTTACCTATGATGGCAGGTAAAAAGAGGGACTTGTAAAATTAATAGAAGGCTATACAATTGCTACCCAAAACTCACATTTAATGAAATGTCATTGCATGGTACATCAAGAAAATTTATATGCAAAAGCTTTAAAATGGATAACATCATGCAAATCATCATTGACTTTGAATTTCATAGGCATAAGGGATTGAATCATCATCAATTTCAGGAGTTCCTTAAAAGTACTGACGTTGACTATGGTAACTTCATTTACTTTTCGGAAGTCAAGGCCAAATGCTGAAAAAAATTTATGATTTGTGACATGTTGTTTTGGTATCAAAAACCAAATTTGTGCCAAAATGTGACAATGAAAACTGGCTTACAGATTTAGCATTTTTGGTGGATTTAACTGCTTGGTTAAATCAGTTAAACGTGTACATTCAAGGTGAAAACCAACTTATCAATACAATGTTTCAAACCATAACAGCATTTCAGATGAAACCGAAATTACAGCAACTCAAATTAAAGCAAACAATTTTATGCATTTCCATATGTTAGCTGTTAGTGAACAGCAAAAAATATGCAGCCTTCTTTTTTGATTTGATGCAAGAATTTGAAAACAGATTTCAAGATTTCCAGGAAAATAATTAGTATTTTGGTGCATTTGTAACTCTATTTTCTTTTCTTTTTTTTGAGACAGACTTTCACTGTCACCCTCAGTAGAGTTCCGTAGGGTCAGAGCTCACAGCAACCTCAAACTCCTGGGCTTAAGTGATTCTCTCGCCTCAGGCTCCCAAACAGCTGGGACTACAGGTGCCTACCACAACGCCCAGCTATATTTTTGTTGTAGTTGTCATTGTTGTTTGGCAGGCCTGGGCTGGATTCGAACCCACCACCCTCAGTGTATGTGGCTGGTGCCCTAGCCGCTGAGCTACAGGCTCCTAGCCTGCAATTCTATTTTCATTCAACATAAATATGTTACCTATCAATTTTCAAATGGCATGCATAGAACTGCAATCTGACATTCAACTTAAAAATTTGATCAAGTCAGGGGTGGCACCTGTGGCTCAAAGGAGTAGGGCGCCAGCCCCATATGCCAGAGGTGGCAGGTTCAAACCCAGCCTCGGCCAAAAACTGCAAAAAAAAAAAAAAAAAAAAAAATTTGATCATGTCTCTTTACTGGACCTTTATAGGTCCTATCTTCCCAGAGACAAATATCCCTCATTTCACAATCACGCCTTATTCATGTTATCACTTTTTGGCAGTACCTACATTTATAAGCAACTATTTTCAAGAATGAAGCACATTAAGAGTAGCATTAATTTCTCAAATACAATGTATAATATTCCACTAGTTTTATGTTGCCCACTTTTATAATAAAAAGTACCCAAAAAAACCAAAGACATTTTATTATTTAGATATATACATTTTCTATACTAGTGATCACAAACTTGGGACCTGCCCAATTATTTTAAAAGACTCTCTGAACAGGCCACTGCATAATTAGGATTATTATGTGAGGACTTTTTGCATATCCATGGTGGTGGATATCACGAAAATTATGCATAGACCTTCTTTTGGTCATTGGCTTTTGTCAGTGTTTGAATATTTAAAGACAACTCTTATTCTCCTAATGTGGCCCAGAGAAGCCAGAAGGTTGGACATCCTTGCCCTAGTGGATGCCTTAAATAATGGATAGTACCGGGCAGCGCCTGTGGCTCAGTGAGTAGGGCACCGGCCCCATATACCGAGGGTGGCGGGTTCAAACCCAGCCCCGGCCAAACTGCAACACAAAAATAGCCGGGCGTTGTGGTGGGCGCCTGTAGTCCCAGCTGCTCTGGAGGCTGAGGCAGGAGAATCGCCTAAGCCCAGGAGTTGGAGGTTGCTGTGAGCTGTGTGACGCCACGGCACTCTACCAAGGGCAATAAAGTGAAACTCTGTCTCTACAAAAAAAAAAAATAATAATAATGGATAGTACCAAACCCTATATATATTTTTTTTGTTCTGATAACTGAAATGGCTATGAAGTGACTAACAGATGAGTAGCGTATACAACATGGATACATAGACAAAGTGAGGGTTCATATCCACACAGTGCAAGATTTTCATCAAACTACTTAGAACAGCTTATAATTTCTTATGAATTGTTTATTTCTGAATTTTGCATTTATTATTTTCAGACCACAGTTAACTGTAGGTAATTAATTGAAACTCAGAAGCCAAACCACACACGTATAAATGGGAGACTGCTGTACTTAGCGTCTCAGCAACATCCCACTATTGTACTTTCCCTCCTTCTTTGAACATCCTTGACCTATGTTTCTCTTTCTCTCTGTTTTGCTCACTTATCAAGTTCTCTTAGCCTGTTCTCAGCTCTTCCATCTCTACCTAAACATAAAATACTGCAGAAGATTCTAGGACTGCCCCAGGCACCAATTCTTATTGTACTCTACTCTTTCCCTGAGTAATTTCATCTCGCATGGCTTCATTTATCATCTATGCTTGACAAATTCAAATTTCAGTCTCCACCCTGGTTTGTGCTTCTAAGGACTTTAATCCAATTGACTATTTTACATTTGCACTTGTATATCTCAGAGATATCTCAAACTCACAATATCCAAAACTTATTATCACTTCACCTCCTTGTCTCTCACTATCAACCCCTAATTTTCCTTTAATACTCTCTAACTCAGTAAAGGTAGTATCTATCCTTTTACTCAGTGGCTTAAGGCAGAGAACCAAGACATCTTTGACTTTATCTTTCATTCCCAATGTTCAACAGTAAGATCTACCTTTTCTATTTTTAAAATATCTTCTGATTAGCTTCTTAGGGCTGCTATGCCAAAGTACCACCAACCAAGAGGAAAATTTTCTCTTAATTCTGGAGGCCAAAAGTCTGAAGTCAAAGTGTGAGAGGGTTGGTTCCTTCTGCGGGCTCTGAGGAGTAATCTTGTCCATGCCTCTCTTGTAACATGTGATAGTTGCTGAAAATCCTTATTTCTTGGCTTATAGCTACATTGGTCCAATCTCTGCGTCAGCTGTCACACGGTCTTCTTCTCTGTGTCCATTCATGTGTCTCTGTATCTCTCTCTTCTTATAAAGGCCCAACTTAATTTAGTATGACCTAATCTTAACTTGATTGTAACTGCAAAGATTCATCTCCAAATAAGATCACATTCATAGGTACCAGGATACCTCAACCAAACTTTTGGGGGACAAAATTCAACTCACAAAATCTCTTCTTTTTTCTGTATAATATACTGGTGAAGAGACTCTGGAGTCAGACTAAGTTTGAATCCTAGCTCTACCACTTTCTATCTGTGTAATCTTAGAAAAGCTACCTATTTACCTACTGTCTTTATACTTCTGGTTCCCCACTGAAATGTACCTATCTCACAGGTTTGCTGTGAGGATTACATCAGTTAATATATGTAAGGCACTTGATAAGTGCTAATTATTAGTTATTACTACTGTTTTTAAACCTAACTAACTCTACTTGCCCTATTTAGGGCAGTTCTTTCCACATCCACTCCTCTCTCTTCTGTGATCTGTTCTCCAGAAGGATCTTGAAAATAGCGCAAATCTGATCATGTCATTGCCTTGCTTATGACAATGTTTTCAGTTGCCTCACAGTTTTCACACCAGTTCTATACTATTTAAGGCCCACTGTTTAAGGATTTGCAAGATTCTTAACCTTCCAACTTCTAACCTTTAACCCTCACCTAGTTAATGTTTACTCACTTATCAGATTTCAAATAAGACACACTTCTTCCACAAAGCTTTTGCAGATTCACAGGCTCTATCTCCCTGATTTCTCTTTCATAATATTCTGCATACTTGTTACTCGTTGTTATTATTTAGATTAACTTCAATGAGAAGGGCAGGACACTGCTGTCACTAATGTATGGGCTTGGCATATAATTGGTGCTCAGTAAATCTCTTCTGAAGCAACCAATAAAATGAATCACTCTTGCTTGCGGGTTTGAGTTTCAGTGATTCACAGAAACATATTTGATATGCTGTGACAAATGATTCACATCGTGCAGTGTCGTGCCTCACACAGGAAAACCAGCTCGCCTGGAAAGAAACGAAGATCACTGGTACTGGTAGGCGTAACTTGTATCTTCATTTCTGTATTCCGAGAGTCTAGCACATTGTAGACACTCAGTAAGCTGACTGAATTAACTTTTCTTGGAACATAGATGGCTAGATGTCCTGGTAACTCCAACACTTTCCCTTTTGTATTATCTCCATAAAGTCCGGAACCCTTATGGGCCTCCACTAAGTTTACTCTTCTACTTACCTGTGCTCCAAAATGAGCCACGCCCCCCAATTGTTTAACTCGAAGCTCAAGCCCCGGATTTTCGATCTTTAAAAGCCCTCACGAGGAAAATACAATTAAGTTACTGACCTAGCCTAACCTAATGGCAGGCAGGAGCGTCCCTCGGGCACCTCCGTACTGCCCCACACCGGCCCCCAGGGCCTGCACACAGTGGTCTTCTGCTGAACGTTCAACCGCAGTTGAGTACGAAGCTGGAGAGAGGACTCAGCTTCCGGTCTAAGAAAGTGCCCCCCTCCTCACTCGGAAGCAAACCCCCAGCCGTTCGTCTGTCCCTGCCCCAGGATGTCCCCTTACTCGGTTTGGTTCCGCACCCCCGGCGGCTCTGCCACCGCCACTTCAGCCAGCGCCCGGGTTCCCCCACTCACTGTTCTTGAGGAATCGCTCCTCGTGCAGCACGGCGATGGCGTTGACGCAGAGTAGGGCTGCCTGCAGCAGGGAGTATAGGGTGAAGGCCATGGTTGTCCGGAGCTGCCCAAAGCTTAATTCCCCGATTCCTCTCTCGCCGCCACCACCACTACCCCTGAGGACGTGGCGCTGCCACAGCCGGCGCTTTCCTACGGGAGCCGAAGGGGCCCAAAAAGCGCTTTCCGAGAAGCTCCGCCCCTTCCAGCTATGAACCGCCCACGCTAAACCGCTGCGGTCCTACCCAGTAGGCGCCGGTGGCCCTTGGAAGGCTGAAGGGCGGCAAGTCTGAAATACAGACTGGATTTCAAAGACTTAATGATTGTATTTTGAATATATTGGGGTAAATAAGATATACTGCTAATATTAGTTTTTCCTGTTTATTTTTACTTTTTTTGGTTTAAAATGGCTATAAAGACATTGAAAATGACATGAGACTTATTCTATATTTGTACTGGACAGTGTTATTAGATGCTCCTAAAGGTGTATGAGATGTTTATATTCCCATTTTACAGATGAAGGAACGAACAAGGGCTTTGACAAATTAATTTTTTTAATTAAAATAAAATAACATGTCTTACAAGTAATATTTCTTCCTTGACCAAACTCCAGCCAGGATCCTCTGAGTCTTCTCCTTCATCAGGCCTCAGCTTCGGCTTGGAAAAACTGTAGACTCAACACAAATGACTTTTGTCTGACCCTTTACCCACACATTAAAAAGACTTAAACACTAAGAAGTTTCTAAAAGCTCACAATTGCATCCACAGAATGACCCAAACCTGTCAGTGTGCTTGTCTGAGAAAGCTCAAAGCTGTGGAAAGAATTTACTCTTTGTTGTAACCAGCTGAATAGAATAGGTCTGATCCTCCCTTTCTTGGAGCTTTACCATCAAACATAAGGGTCACAGTTGTGAATCCTTCCCCTGTTCTTTTGAGGTGTGTATATATCTTCTACAACACAAGAGTGTCTTTCTTTAGGACCTGAAGGCCATTCCTTAAAAACTTAGTCAACAGGAAGGAAAGGGCCTCTATATCCCAGTCTGAGGGAAGACAGCTAACAGACAGGGCTGGCCTAATTGTATTTTCACTGACCAGTCCTTTGTAATTTTTACTTCCCTGACTCTACTGAGGCTCCACTCAACTCCCTCTCTTTCTCCTTCATTTTCCTTTTAAAATGCCCAGTCACTTCTGTATGAATTGAAGTTGAGTTCAGTTCGCACTGGACCCTCTTCTATATTGCAATAGTATTTTGCTGATTACAATCTGTCGTTACCACTTTAATTGTCTGCATTTGTTTATCTTTGACATTAGTGTGAAGCTGAGTTAGACCATGTTAAGTTTTAGATATTCTTTGAGAGCAAGTACACAAAATAATCATTTCCTGAACTTCGTAAGGTTCTCTAAGATAAAAGAAGGAAAAGCACCACATTTAGTCCCAGAAAAGACTTTGGAAGGTCCTGAGTTGCTGCTGCTGGAAAGACACTGGCCCACAAAGAATAATTAGCTAACTCCAAAGAAGAAATTAAGCTTAAATAGGCCAGCTAGTTAGTGAGTACAGGGAAGAAGAGATGTATTGTTTCCCACGGATGTACAGAAACACTGTCTCCAAAATCTGGCCCTAAATGCAAGCCAGGTAGAGAGAGACATATAAAAATAAAATAAAGGGGCTCCGTTCCCATAGTTCAGGGAGTAGGACGCTGGCCACATGCACTGAGGCTGTCTAAACAACAATGACAACTGCAACCAAAAAAAAAAAAATAACCAGGCATTGTGGCGGGTGCCTGTAGTCCCAGCTACTTGGGAGGCTGAGGCAAGAGAATTGCTTAAGCCCAAGAATTTGAGGTTGCTGTGAGCTGTGACACCATAGCACTCTACCGAGGGTGACATAATGAGGCTCTATCTCAATAAATAAATAAATAAAATAAAGGGAATAAAAGAAACAATAGCATGCCAACAACCCTGTTCTTCAAGGCCCATAAATATCAAGACCCATGGTGAATGTCTTAGTCCTTTCAAGCTGCTATAACAATATATCTAGACTGGGTGGCTTATAAACAGAAATTTACTTCTTACACAGGCTGAAAGCCCAATATCAGAGCACTTGCATGGTCAGATTCTGGTGAGAGCCATTTTCTAGGTTGCAGATGGTTGACTTCTTGTATCCTCACATGATGGAGAGAGAGGAAGCAAGCTTTCTTGGCACTTAGCACCCATAAAGATATTAATCTCCTTTGGGAGGCCCCACCCTTATGACCTCATCTAACCCTAATTAGCTCCCAAATACCTCATCTCCTAATATCACATTGGGGTGTAGAGTTTTAGCATATAAATTTGCGGGGGGTTGGGGGGGAGAAGACACAGCATTTAGCCCCAAATAATGAAGAATGGTTATTCCTGAAGGTGGAGAGTGACCACTCTAGGATTTCTACCTCAGGCAAGGTAGGAATATGAGGTGCTTGAGGGAACTTGTTCGGAAGTTTTGGTTGCTTAGTGTATCATAGTTTTTAATAGATCATCTACTAGAGGAATACAGGAGGGAGGATGACAGGAGACTTATGCATGGATGGAGTGGAGCCCCCCCATGCCTACCCCCCACTAATTCCAGTGGCACCACTGGGTTATAACTCACTTGATCCAATTCTTTCATTGTCAAAAGAATCAGGTTAACCTCTCTGGGTCTCTGTTACTTTATCTATAAAATTAGGTGATTATCATCTCTGAGGCCCCTTGAGCTCCAAAAATCTCTGGATCTAATAAAAGTAGCTTAAAATATAAAGTAGTATACAAATAATAGTACTATATTATCTGATTCATTATTTTTAAAAAATCCAGGCTTGCAGCCTAAGCTGATAACAGCAGATTATATGCTTAACAAGAATTGTTCCTTTGATGTCCTTACTTCTAAAGAAATTTAAAAGCCTGGAAATTTTATTATGTATTTATAAAATGGTTGCTATAGTAAAAAAAAAAAAAAAAATCTGTTCCTAAACAAAAAACAGTAAGCATCAGTTTTTTCAAGCATCTTAGCTGCTTGAAAAAAATTACTAGTTATGGCCTATTTAAAATTAGAACCTGGTGTTTGGTGCTGAACTTCTGATTTCTATTTCATGTGACTTCATGTATTCATGTTAGTTCCTTATCAGACACTACTGTTGAGGATGAACTTTGTTTTTCCAATTTCAGATGTTTATATTTCCTTATAATTGTCATCTTTAAGGTGTTTTTTGTTTCGTTTTATTACATTTACTCTTTGGACTGACAGACGGCACACTTTGGCATCTTGGACTACGTTACTGCAGACCTGCTTTGTAACTATGAATATAGAGTCAATGTTTTCATTCCTTTGGCAGGAATCAAAGAAGTGGTACTTTAATAAAGTTCCTTTAGGCAAAGGAGAACAATGGTTAAGATTATATATATATATACCTAGGAAAATTTTATGTTTGGCCCCAGATTAGATGCGGGGAGCAGGATAGATATAAGATTCAAGTTAAAATCAAGTTAAAAACCCTTTTAAGTTAAAATCCTAAGCACTAGGACTCACTCCTTGGACATATGACAGATTGCACTATTGAACTTGAACTTTTTATCTTTCTCTGTATCAATGCCTATACCTTATAATTTTGTTGATCCTCAACTTTGGGTTCTGCTATATGACTTGCTTTGGCCAATAAAACAAAAAGGAAGTGATGCTGTGCTAGCTCTGAGCTGATTCCTAACAAGGCCTTATATGATTTTGCTTTCTTTCTTGTGTCTCTGAGATTTCCATTCATACTTTTTTGAATGGAAATATAGGGGGAAAAAAACATGATTGGATTAGTCCATGGTTGTGGGGAAAGTATGAATGTGAAGCAGAACCAAATTACCATAAAGCTCAGCCTAGTTCAACCAACCCTTATCCATCCACAGACCTGTGAGAATAAATCAGTGTTGATTTAAATCACTAAATATGGGGATTGTTTGTTCCACAATATTTTTTTTTCCTGAAACAGAGTCTCTGTTGTTCCAGGCTAATAGCCATAGTGTCAGCCTAACTCACAGCAACCTCCAACTCAAGGACTCAAGCAATCCTCCTGCCTCAACCTCCCAAGTAGCTGGAACTATAGGCATGCACCACAATACTTGGCTAATTTTTTCTATTTTTAGTAGAGACAGGATCTCACTCTTACTTAAGTTGTTCTGGAACTCCTGACCTCAACTTATCCTCCCACCTAGGCCTTCCACGAGTACTAGGGTTACAGGTGTGAACCACCATGTCTTCTCATCTTAAGTAACTCACTTGGTGATCTAATTTATTCTAATGGTTTAAAATGTTTATATACTTGAAGACTACCAAATCAAGACTACCAATCAAGTCCTACCCAGAAATCACCCATGAACTTTGGCTGGTATTTCCAGCTACTACCTGGGATCTAACAGATGCCTCAAACTTACCTTGCCCAAAACCAAACTCCTAATTCTCCTTCTGAAACTTACAGTTCCTACAGTCGTCCCATTTCAGTTAATGGCAATGCCAGTGATTCAGAGAAAAAACCTTGAATCACCATTGGCTTTATGTTTTTCTCTCATATCCTGCATATAATCTATCAGCAAATCTTGTTGACTTTAACTTCAATAGAACCTAACTTCAGTAGAACCTCTGTAAGTTGACCACCCAAGGGACTGTAACAAACTGGTCAACATACAGAGGGTGGTCAACATAAAAATCTAAGCCTACTATACTTATACATACTCGTCTAGTCTATGAAAATTAGGTCAATTTAAGGAGGTGATCAATGTAGGGAGGTGGTCAACTATGGAGATTCTACTATATTTTCAAATATAATTAATTCTCATCCACTAAAATCCTGTTCTAAGCCACCATCATCTCTTACGTAGATTAGTGCAATATCCTCCCAACAAGCCTGTGTGCTTTGCTTTTGCCTCTCTGCAGTTTATTCCTTCCTCAGCCCAATCACTCTTTGAAAGACAAATAATGAAAGCAATTTATTTGTTGAGAGAACTGTGTCGTTTGTCCTGTTGAACTTCTCACACTTTGGATTGCTGATCGTATCTCCATGATTCTGACTGACATAAATGCTATCTGCAATTCCCAAATCATTCACACAAAATAAAAACATTTGTTAATTGAAGAAAGTAGTCACTATTTAAGCTGACTAAAATCTTTTACTAACTCAATTTAAAAAATCAGGTATGGGGTCAAGAAAAAAATTTTTCACAAGTCAGATCTTAGAATAATTCTCTGCTCTCTCTCTGCTTCTTAAATCTCAGCATCTCTAATCTTGCATTCATTAAAAAATAGTTCATCAGGATAATGCTGACACATGTTATTTATTAAAAGTTTGGAGTTTTTTTTAATACTGACAGAAATGAATTATGGTTTTTAACATTTTTATCCTGATAATACAATTTAATAGATATATTTATTTTGTTGTCTATGTCTGAGATATGAATCCGTGATGACTGAGGTATGTTTCTTTTTAATCCTGCTGTTTACGACAGCAACTTGAGTTTAAATGGGTTTATGACAGCAGAATTCATCCAAATGGGTTCTGTTTGACATAAGCATGGGACCAAGATAGGAAAATCCCACAAGAAGAGCTTCATTCATTCTTACGGATTCATATAAGCTATTCCTGGTATGAGACTTAAATGATCACAAGCTGAAAGCTTGTGCATTATGATATGTTTCTGGAAATAGGGCTCTTGGAAATAGAAAGTTTCTTTAAAAAATAAAAATGAGTCCCTCTATCTATTTTGAAAGGGGATTGATCCCAAATGGCTATATATAGCTGACTGCTTCTATTTCAAAAAATGCTAAGTAAATAAAGTCAGAATAAAAACTACAGAAACCACTCACTCAAGTGCATATTATTCCTTCCCTCATTCATTCACTTGCTCATGCCTTTATTCAGAGAGAATACATCATAGTTCTAAGACGTGCCTTATATTATGCAAGGGATTGGATGAAGTGCAGTGGGCTGAGCACAAATAATTGACATGTTTCTGCTCAGAAGAAAATCCCCCATCAACTAGTAGGAAAAATGCACAAGTAACCACTCAGTGGTTAAAATAAAGGGCAAGTGAGAACAGATGATAGTTCAGGTCAGTGTTTCCAAATCAACTGATCATAGGTGATCAGAAAATCATAGAATCATCCAGGTGTTTTTAAACGTGTATGATTGTCTTCCAGTTCAAGATGGTGCACCAAATACATGTATTTCTCTTTATTTCTCCCTGAAGCTCCATTAAATTATAGAGGCATAAAAAATAACTTTGTAATAGGAAAGGTAAGGAGGACTGTAAATTTCAATAATATCTGAAAAACAAACAAATGGCGGGAAGCATACCAACAATTGATACAGAGTGGATAAAGCTATGAACCAGAATGAACCCAAGGGGTTGCAGTGGAGGTAGAAGTCATTGTCCTGAAGAATTTTACAAACACTTCCAATTCAGAGTTGGCCGATACTACAGAGATGCAGAAGGAGAAGCAGGGTTGAAAGCAATTGATTGAGTCAACTGAGTCAATTGATTATCTGTACATGCAGTAGTAGCCTTCCAGTACTGATTGCTAACCTGCTTGGACAACATGGCAGATACTCTGGCATTTGCCCCTGGGTAATACTGAAAGGACTTTCCTCTTAGGCAAGTTAACTGAGGAGAGGTAGGGCTTTTCTATTGTTATGTTAGGCAGGCTGTTAGCTTGACTACTGGCTTCCTACTGGTTCAATCTGTTGGTTTCATACTTTCACAAATACACAGAACTCAAGTTCACTGTTATTAGATATAAGCAGCCAACCAAGACATAATGAAAACGAGCAACAGGGAAATGAAAAGCTAATATGAAAACCAAACCAAACTGACTTCAGAAGAGGACAGAGATAATTCAGCAAAAAAGAAGCCTAATTAGTGATAATAAAAGTGATTTAAGAGGCATTTAAGTAGAGGGAGTATTCCCCCAGAGATTTTTTAAAAGGAACAATCAAAGCAAAAGAAAGAATTCTCAAAATTAAAACTTGATAGCCCTCCAAAAAAGTTCATGGGAAGTTGGGGAAATCTCCAAGAATATAGGAAAGAATATAAAAACAGAAAATATGAGACAGAAAGATAGAAAACAGGAAAATAGGAATTTCAAAAGGACAGAAAATCAGGACAGGAAATGAAAGAAACAAAAATTTCCAGAGATGAAAAAAACAAGAGCATTCAAAGACTTGAAAAAACGTGAACATTCCATTACCTGGACCCATCATGAACTTTGAGTGCATGTTATTAATGAGATGATTCAAAAAGCTTCAAGGGAGGAACAATGTTATCTATAAATAAATAAAATACCAATTAGAACCAAATGTAGGAGACAAAGGCATACTTCTTTCAAAGTTTAGAAGGAAAATAATTTTGAACCTAAAACTCTACAGCCAGGAAAATCAAACACTGTATGTTTTCAATTATACGTGGGAGCTAAGCTATGGATGCACAAAGTCGCACAGAATGGTATAAGGGACATTGGGGACTCACAAGGGGGGAAGGTAGAAGAGGGTAAGGGATAAAAAATTACCTATTGGGTACAATGTATACCATTTGGGTGACAGGTACACTAAAATCCCAGACTTCACAGCTATATAATTAATGAATGCAACAAAAACCACTTGAACCCCTAAATCCATTGTAATAAAAAAATTTTAATAAATTAAAAAACTTCTGTAGCCAATGTCTACTAATGATGAGGATAAAAATAAAGATTTTAAAAAGAAACACAAAATTATCATTTTTCCAAACAAAAATTATTTTTTAAAACAAGTTACAAGCATGTAGAAGACTCAATCAGCAAATATTTATTGAGTGACTATTTTGTCAATAGTACTATAACAATAAACACGACAGAAGCCCTGGCCTCAAGAAACCTCTATTGTAATGAAAATAGGTTTCATGTATCCTTTTAGAGAAAGTTATTTAAAGATGCACTCCAGAAATACAGTAGTAAAAAACAAAAAGAAGGCAAGTTATAAGAAATGACAGAACTAAGCGGTCAACAAAAAAAATCTAAGAGGCGAGCCACAGTCCTAAAAAGCATTGATCTAAATTAGAGCAAGAAGTCCTAAAAAGCATTGATCCAAATTAGAGCCACAGTCCTAAAAAGCATTGATCCAAATTAAAGCAAGCATGCTTTGTAAAGAATCTCTTATAGAAAAAAAGAAGGACATCCCATGACATAGATAAAATGAAAAAGCAATTATAAGACATAGTGATATAATATGGTGGTAATTATTAATGTTCAGCAATTTCCAGATCCTTCCTAAGGTATAATAGATGTCTACATTTCTCTGAGTTTTTAAGTTCTGGCCAATAGAATGTAAATTTCATTTTTAGGCTAAGGCAGTAAGAAGCAGGAAATGAGACTGGGCGCTATGGCTCATACCTGTAATCCTAGCACTCTGGGAGGCCGAGGTGGGTGGCTTGCCTGAGCTCACAGGTTCGAGACCAGCCTGAGCCAGAGTGAGATCCCCACCTCAAAAAATAGCCAGGTGTTGTAACAGGCGCCAGAATTGCTTGAACCTAAGAGTCTGAGGTTGCTGTGAGCTGTGATGTTAGAGTACTCTACAGAGGGTGATAAAGTGAGACTCTGACTCAAAAAAAAAAGAAGCACCAGCAGCAAGGAATGTTCTCTACTCCCTCTTGCTTGCATTGTTGTCTGACTGGAGTGGATCCAATGGAGATCGTAGAAGACATCAAGATTTTTAGAACCACAGCGCAGAAGAGAACTTTCTCCTCACCTATGTTGGACTGTGACATGCTCCAGAAAGAAACTTTTACAATGTTAAGCTTCTGCGTGAGTTTTCAGGATTTTCTTTGTTACTGCAACATTTCTTAATCTACCCTAACTACAAAATGTGATTTGTTTTTAAAGGCACCTCTTTGTCTCAATAAGAAACTAGATATGTAACTTGGACTCAACAAAATAAAATGCAAAACAACAAACATTGATTCAATATAAAATCAAGTTAAATATGGTGCCCTATTAGGGCAGAAGCTGAGATCCAAATAGAAAATAAATCTAGGAGAAACTAAAAATTAAAAAAAAAAGGGATTGGCATTGACAAGAAGGAGAAAGGAAGGGGCAATAGCTTGAGGAAAAGGCAGAGTTCAAGAAAGACTTTAATAGATTTATTTATTTATTTTGAGACAGAGCCTCAAGCTATCATCCTAGGTAGAGTGCTGTGGCATCACAGCTCACAGCAACCTCCAATTCCTGGGTTTAAGCAATTGTCTTGCCTCAGCCTCCCAAGTAGCTAGGACTACAGGTGTCCACCACAACACCCAGCTATTTTTTGGTTGTAGTTGTCATTGTTGTTTGGTAGGCCTGGGGTGGATTTGAACCCACCAGCTCTTGTGTTTGTGGCTGGCACCTTAGCCACTGGAGCTACAGGTGCCGAGCTTTTTTTTTTACTGACTGAGCCACTTTGTCACCCTTGGTAGAATGCTGTGGCGTCACACCGCTTACAGCAACCTCCAACTCCTGGGCTTAGGCGATTCTCTCGCCTCAGCCTCTGAGGAGCTGGAACTATAGGCGCCTGCCACAATGCCTGAGGTTCATTTATTCCTAAACCCAGTGGCACCATACAAATGACTGCCCAAGTCATCTCTTGGTGCTGGAACTAACCTATTTTGGACCTAGAGCAAAGCTACACAATAAAAGGACATTTGAAAGTCAAGAAGCATCTGTGTGTCTAAGCAAAGGAGAGACAGACTGTGAAGGGGAGGGGTGCTGACAACGAGTGGAGCTGGCTCAGGAAAGATTAGCTTGGTCAGCCACATTTTCCTATATTGATTCTTCCCCAAGTCCTGATAGTTCTCTACAAACCTGTGTACAAATTTAGAACATTTAAGGCATCCAAATCATTTGCATTAGAAAACACTTTGAGGAGCAGCTGCTTTTATTGAGTTAAGAAGAGTACAAAGTAGGACAGGGACTGGTTGTTCCCGCCCTAAAGGAGTTTGCAGTCTCACTGGGCACACAGAAGATATAGAGAGCAATAAAAAACAGAAGGCAGCACACAAGACAGCCAAGGGACTGGTGCAGAAAACCGAGTACCTTTACAGAATTCAGAGAAGGAAAAAAATCTGAGGGTTTGGAGAACCAGGGCCAGGAGTGGACTTGAGCTAAATCTTAAGGGTTGGGCAGAATTTAGGCAAGAAAATAGGAAGGAAGGAGGGCCTTCTTAGTGGGAAAATGGGGTCAGTAAAGGCAAGAAGGTAGAGAATAGGGGGACAATGTAGGCAAGGAATCTTGATAGGAGACGGCAAACATAGACTGGGTCCAAATTATGTAGAGCTTTGAACAACAGATAAGGATTTGAGTTTCATTTTGCAGACAATAGGTAGCATCAACAATTTTTCAAGATAAAAGTGATGGTAAAAAACAGACTGTATTTCTCTCTTTAATATTAATTTTAAGCTTTTGGAGGTTTAAGAATACTATCCCGATTCAGTTTGGTTTGGGATCAGCTACATAGATCAATCAGTCTTGGCTTATTCAGAGTTAAGAATAAAAAGTTCTGTTCCAGAAGATGAAGATCCATCTGTTGTTGCCAAGATTTTTCTTTCCTTGTTACTTAATGTTAAAGGAAAGAAACCTCTTAGGAGTTCTGAGAATTAATTAGTGTCTCCCAAGGGCTTTCTATGTCTGTTGTTATTTATGTGGTTTATTAAAGAAAAGCTCCCTCTTTATAAATATTCCCTTATTAGTCTTTGTTGAGTCAACCATGTACACAGTCAGGAAAGATAATTGGGGTGTGAGGGTGGAGGGAGAAACCAAGATATATGAGGAATGATGCTCAGAGATATTAGATACAATTGAGGGGCCGTTTCTCTCGCTCAGTCTCAGCTTCCTCTCAGTTGCTGCTTTAATTACTCTGACTCATTCATGGCTTCTGTTTATTGCTTTGTTTTCTCCATGTGCATTTTGGCTTCTGCCCTCCTGTTGCCAGCTACTCACTCCAAATGTCTTCAATTCAGATTCCCCAAATCCAAGTGCAGGTCTAGGATTAAATCAGAAGAGTTAAGATTTGAACTGGTTAAGGGGAAATCGCCTATGAAACTGAAGGAGAGAAAAGTGAGGTAGTCATTTTGGTAGGTGGGAATGGGAAATTGAGAGAGCTCATGTCCGATGACATATGGAGATAATAAAGTAGAAGAGAGCACTGTCTGCTGAGAGTGAGGGATGAGCCTGAGTGAGGAGCTTGTGGAGCAGTGGTTTGGACTAGCTTAAAAGGAAGAACTGACCAGGAACAGGTGAAAACATTGACATGTAGAACTGAGAGCTGAGGTTTGAGACGAGGCAGGGCCAGTCTGCCAGTCCATGTGGATGGTGTGATTTCTTCCTGATCATGCAATTTCTGGCCTGTCTAATCACCCCTCCCCACCAGCTCCTGGGAAGGAATGATGTAAGCAGATAAGAGGAGAGCTCAGGAGATCAACTACTTGCATCAAGAGAAGAAAAGTTAGGAAGAAGCTGGGAAGATGGAGAGGTTAGGGACTGGAAGTCTTCGGGAGGCAGATACACATGCAGAAAGAATGGGTAATTGAGATTAGAAAGCAGGATATTTAAATGGAGAATTTCAGAGGTGATGCCATGCGGTAGATTAAATATGGCAAAAACTTCTTTGTAGCTCCTTTTTCCACTATTAATCTGAGCTGGCATTGGGACTTGTGTCGATCAACAGACTGCAGACGAAGGAATGTTGTGCAAGTTCTGAAACCTGGGTGTCAAGAGGTCTTATAGTTTCTGCTTTCCTTCTTAGAACACTGCCTAGCATCCGCACTGGCATGAAAAAAAATCCCAGAATTAAAGACCAGGGTTGAAAGGCCCAGCCATTCCAGTTGTCTCAGATGAGCACACCTTCTACCCACCTGTCAGGAGTGAGACCAGCAGAGGAATTATCCAACCTACAGACTCAGCCACTATGTTTTAGAGTGATTTATTCCAGCAATAGTTAACTGATATCCCTTGGGAGTACCCTAATGTGGTGTTGCCTCCTTCGCCTAAACATTTTCCCCAACGTTTCCATCTCATTCTCCTGTACTCACACTTTATTTGGCCTTTATTAAAGATAAAGCATCTTTATCTTTAATGCTTAGTTCATGTGTCAGCTCCTCCATCAAAAGTATGCCAAGAAGGATGAAAACAAGATGTTAAAAGAAGACTTTCCTTATCCTCCATGTAGGTCAGGAGTTCATTATGATTCCAAAGCATCCTATGTATATCTCCAAAATAGTGTTTGTACCACATCATGGATGTTTGTATCTTTCACCAAACAGCACATATCTTGAGAGCAGGTTTCCTAACCCCAGTGCCTTGCAGCATACCTGATACACAGCAGTCGTTCAATTGTTTATTGAAAGAATGAAACAATATTTTACCCTTCAGATGAAATCCTGCTTCTTCAAGATTCAAGAAGCTTCAAGAGAAATGGCTTTGCCAATAGTATAACATGACAGTTATTATACCTAGGAAGACACTTCCATACAGTAATGGGAGGGACAATTGATCATAAAAACGCCTTTCCCTTCTTCCTTGCGAATTGAAGTCTTGTCAGTCCAGCTTAAATCTCACTTCCACCATGAAGCATTGCCTACTAGTGAAATCCCACACTAAATCACTCTGCTGCTCATTGTAGACTTACCTGCAGCCTGGCTTAGTGATTCTAATCATAGGTTTTGGAATCAGAGAGCCCTGGATTCAAATCCCAACTGAACTGCACCCTCTGACACCCAGTTTCCTGATCTGTAAAATGGTTATAAGAATTCCTGCCTCATGGAGTTATTGTATTATATGATAAAGCATTTTGTGCTTGGCACATGGTAAGTTCTTAATAAATAGCAATTACTATTAGTGATTGATAATGAGAAGAAAGAGTATAAGTGAAGGACTAGAGTTCAGAACACTCTTCTTGGGAGGTCTGAACCATATTTACATTAGAACCAGCAGAACCATACTTACATTATCCTGTAGAGTTGCCTTTAGCATCTCAGAGAAGGGTTCTTGGCAGGATGGTAAAGTTTCACAATCTTCCTCATTACAAGTCCTTTCTAATGCATGTTGAATGATTTGTTTAAAATCCAGAAGCCTGGGTTTGTTTGAGGATTGTCATTAGCTGAGGGAGTGATACCTCAGGGATATTTATCTGGATTTCTTTAGTAGCTGCTTTGAGAAAGGGCTTTCTTTCTGCAGCTCAAAAACTTTTCTTTGCTGATATTGACAACTTTATTCTGGGCTCTCATGGCCAGAAAAATGTGATCAGTTCACATTTTCTGTTTCTAAGAGCCCATTTTGCATGATTCCATCATAGAGGAATGTGGGAAAATGGAGATAAAGTGTAGCAAAGAGCAGGACAGCTGGGGCCCTAGAGAGAGAAGCCGTCATCATAAGGTCATTTGATGGAACCTCTCATAAAATGAGGGGCTCTAAGCTTTACTTTACGAGATCACCAAGGAGGACTGAGGAGAGTAGCTCTTTCCCAAATTGATTAGCTTTAGTTTTCAGATGAAAAAGAGAAAGCGGAAAGGGAGTCAAGGAGGTAGAGAGAAAGAGGAAGCAGAAAGGCAAAAAAGGGAGGGGGTGGAGAAGTAGCAGAATAGATCAAGCACAGGAAAGAATTAGTGAGCTTGGTGACTAATGAGCTATTTGAAAATATATGGTCAGAGGGGAAAAAATGAAAAGGAACAAGGATCAACTATAATATATAGAAAATTACCTCAAAAGACTAAACGTAAGAACTCCTTCAGCAGAGGAATTATCCTCCAGCAGAGGAACACCTATTGGTGTTTAGGAGGGAATTGAGCAAGAGCAAGGAGTAAAAAGCTTATTAAAAGAAATAATAACAGAAAAATTTATAAAAATTGAGAAAGATATAAATGCCCAGGTACAGGAAGGTCAGAGGACACAAACAGACTCCACACAAATATGACTATCCCAGGCATATAATAATCAAACTCTCAAAGGTCAAGGACCAAGAGAGGATCCTAAAAGCAGCAAGAGAAAAGAAGCAAATATAATAGTATATCCAAGAATATTATACCCAGCAAAACTATCCTTCAAATATGAAGGAGAGAATTTATAAATTCTTTTCCAGATAAACGAATTTATCACCACCAGACCCATCTTACAAGAAATGTTTCTTCAATTTGAAGAAAAAAAATTTAACATGCAAAAAGAAAACATTTATACAGGTAAAAGTAAGTACACAGATGCTCACTGTAATGGGGGCGTGCAATCCACTCAACTCTTGTTTGAAATCTTCAAAAACAAAAAACTTTTTAAGAGATGGGCAATATAAAAATATGTAAATATGTAAACTGACAACAAAAAGTCAAAATGTGAGGGGGATAGTTAAAGTATAGAGTGTAGCATTAAAGGGAGTGAATGGAAAAAGATATTTCATGTAAATGGAAACCAAGAAGAGTAGGAGAAGTAACTATGCTTATATCACATAAAATAGACTTTAGGTCAAAGACTGTAAAAGGAGACAGAGAAGGCACTATCTGCGTGCATATAATAATAAAAAGGATGATTCAGAAGAGGGTTAATGATTATACAAGTATACAAAACAAACAGTAGATCTAACAGGAGAGATAGACTGCAATACAATAACAGTAAGTATGGACAGATTATCAAGACAGAAAATCAGCACAGAACATTGAAGTTTAACTACACACTAGATCAAATAGGTGTAATGGGCATTCATAGATCACATTATCCAACTTCTGCAGAATACAGGTTCTTTTCATCAGCACATGGAACAGTCTTCAGAATAGACCATATCTTAGATCTCAACGAATTCAAAAAAGGTTTAAGTTTCATTGAATATCTTTTTTGACTACAATGGAATAAAACTAGAAATCAATCATAAGAAAAACATTAGAAACTACATAAACACAGCCCATTGAAAAGATCATTCACTGGGCCGGGCATGGTGGCTCACGCCTGTAGTCCCAGCGCTGTGGGAGGCCGAGGCGGGTGGATTGCCTGAGCTCAGAGGTTCAAAACCCATATGAGCAGCAGTCAGCCAGAGTAAGACCCCGTCTCTACCAACAACATCAAAAACAGCCAGCACCACAGGAGAAAGAAGAAAATCAACAAAAAAGGAGTACTTCAAACAAACATGAACAAGACACTGAAATTAAAATTAAAAAAAAAAAAGAAAAGATCATTCACCCTAATCAGGTGATGCAAAGAAAGTTTGGTAGACACAAATCAACAAACATGTTACAGCACATTGACAGACCAAGAACAAAAATTATATGATCATTTCAGTAAATGCTGAAAAAGCAATCAGTAAGATTTGGTGTCTCTTTATGATTAAAAACTCTTGGAAACTAGGTACACAGGAACATATCTCAAAATAATAAAGTTCATATATGACAAACCCACAACTAACATTATTCTGAATGGGGAAAAATTAAAAATCTTTCCTCTATGATAAGGAACAAGACAAGGACGCCCACTTTGGTTTTATTTTCTTTTATTTTTATTGTTTGGGATTCACTGAGGGTACAAGGAATTAGGTTACACTGATTGCATTTGTTAGACATACTCCCTCTTATAATTGTGTCCCTCCCCCAAGAGATGTGCTATACACCTCCATCCCCATCTCCTCGCCCCACTTGCTCATTCCACTACCCTTGCCCCTTGTATTAGCTCATCTACTGCCTTCATATTAGAATAGACTACGTTGGATTCTTGCTTCTACATTCTCGTGATGCTTTACTAAGAAGAATGTGTCCCACTTCCATTCAGGTTAATACAAACGATGTAAAAGTCTCCATCTTTTTTAGTGAAGGATGCCCACTTTGATCACTTCAATTCATCATACCACTTGAAGTCCTGGTCAGAACAATTAGGCAAGAGAAAGAAATTAAGGGCATCCAGATTTTAAGGAAAGAAGCCAAATTATCCTTGTTTGCAGATGATATGATCTAATATTTAAATAAATCTAAAGACTCTGCCAAAAAACCATTAATACACAAATTAGGAGGAAGAATTCAAATTAATTTTGTTCATATGTAATGTGATTTTAAACTTAACAAATCCTAAAAAGTCACAAAAAATTTTTACAAAGACAATTAATTATTTTTTATTAGTGTGAAATTCATATAACATAAAATTGATCATTTTAAAATGTACTGATCAGTGGCATTTAGTACACTCATAATGTTATAGAACTACCACCTCCATTTAGTCCAAAACATTTTAATTATCCCAGAAGAAAACCTTCTACTTATGAAGCAGGCTCTCCCAGTTTTCCCCTTCCCTTAGAACCTGGAAACCACCAATCTGCTTTCTGTCTCCATAGATCTACCCACTCTGGATGTTTCACAAAAATGGAAACGTGCAATATGTGAACTTTTATGTCTGGCTTCTTTCACTTAGCATATATTTTCAAGGTTCATTCTTGTTGTAACCTGTGTTGATGCTTTATTACTTTTTATGGTTGAGTAATATTCCAATGCATGTATGTTTTGGAATGTATGTATGTACCATATTTTGTTTATCCATTGATGGACATTGGGATTGTTTTCACCTTTTGACTATTGCAAATAGTGCAATAGTGTATACAAATATTTGATTACTGGTTTTCAATACTTTTGTGTATATACATAAGAATGGAATTTCTGGGTGATAAAGTAATTCTATATTTAATTTTCTGAGGAACTGTCAAACTGTTTACACAGTGGCTGCACACCATTCCACATTCTCCACAAGCAATGTATCAGGGTTCCAATTTCCCTACATCTTCATCAACACTTGTTATTGTGTGCCTTTTTGGTAACAATCATCCTAGTGAGTGTGAAATGGTATCTCATTGTGGTTTTGATTTGCTTTTCTCTGATGACTCATGTTGAACATTTTTTTGCATATTTTTTGGACATTTGTATATCTTTTCTGTGGAAATGTCTGTTCAAATCCTTCACTTACTGTTTAATTGAATTATTTGTCTCTTAATTATCAAATTGTAAGCCTTATTTATGTATTCTGGATGCAAGTACCATAACAGATAAATGATTTGAAAATAGTTTCTTTTATTCTTTGAGTTGTCTTTTCACTTTCTTTATGTTTTCATTTGCAGAACTAGAGCATGCAATTTTGAGGAAGTCCAATTAATCTATTTTTTTCTTTTTTCACTCGTGTTTTTGGCATTGTGTGAAGGAAAACATTGCCCGAGCCAAGGTCACAAAGATATACTTGTCTGTTTTTTTTTATTCTAAGAATTTTTAGTGTTAGCTCTTTGACAGACCACACTTTGCACAGTACCATCTTAGAGCATTTATCTATCCAGAAACATATAACATCTTAGTCAGAGGAATTATGCTACTAGTGGAACTTCAGCTTTAAGTGAGATTGATGAGAGAGATATTTCCGTTTAAGACAGGTCTTCTAGCACCTTTCAAATTATGTCAACTTGGGACTGCCAATTCACCTATGTATAGACAGGTCCCATTTGGCTCAATTGACAGTGAGCAACGGCATGGATAAAAGTAGAAAATGTGAAGTCACAATGACCCTACTTTCACATTTTTACTTTGCCATTTAATCAGCTGAGCAGCTCAACTCCTTTAAATTTTGATTAGTCCCTATCTGATTGGGTTGTTGAGAGGATTAAATGAAATAATGCATTAAAGACATCTAGAACAATGTTCAGACTACTGTAATCACTCCATGAAAGTTGGCTGTTGCTATGATTATTGGCTGCCAAGTAATTGGATGTTAGTGCCATGTAAGTCAAGGGATGAGAAAGCAACTACATATAAAATTACAGTTTTACCAATGATGGCTTAGTGCTGAATTCAAGCAGTATTTAACCATGTTTCAAAGTACACAATTTGGGGGAAATGTTGATTCTTTAAAAAGTCAATCCCTCAAGGGTCATAAAACCTATTTTAATCACTACAACTAGTTACAAGGAAGTATAAATCAATAAACTTTACTTAATGGCCTAAAATATAATAAAGAAAACTATCATTAACAATTATCCAGGAAGCCATTGTTCTTAACAGTGAGATGATGTAGAAGTTGGATGTGAAGAATAAATTTTATTATTTGAAAACTAACTGTTAACAAGGCTCTCAGGGAAGTTCTTAAATCAGCACAGCGTCACAGCTTTTCAGAATGATTATTCTTTTTAGGCCACTTGAATATATCTTCTCTAAATTGTGTGTATGCTTGTGCTGGTACTGACATAAGCAGCCATCCACGGAGAGGTATTCTCAGTTTTCAGTGTTTTTCAGCACCTTTCTCAGCTCAAAACCATCCCCCTTCCTATCCTCCTCTTAAAGCTACAACACTATTTTAGAGGCTAAATCAAGACTGGAGTTATACTGTATTTAAAAAGCTTAGACCTAGGTGGTCTCAGCCCTAAGTGGTCATCACTAGCTCAAGTCCAGGAGTCCCAGGGCTATCACCTAAATTCACAGCTTATCTTGCTGCCCCTCTGACTAGGACAGCAAATGACCTCAAGGGTTCCTGAACCAAAGAACTCTCTGCTCATTATGGCCCCAAGGATAGGACTGGGCTTGCTTCTTGACACCCTATTTATTCTCAATGGTGTGTTTTCCCAGGGATAGAACTTACATATGAATGCCATATGAGTGGCATTGCGTTGTTATAAATGATGATGATTGACCATTTCCTGCTGTTAAACAAGTGTGCTGCTGAGATCTATTCCCTTGGGTATTGTCTACATACCTAGTCACATCTTTGCTACATAAGTCACACTGGAACCTATGAAGCCTTCTGGCCAGTACAGCTTTCCAACCTAGCTCCTTCCTACCTTATTTGCACCTGCTTACCCTGCAATGGGTGATATCAGAGAAATGAAAAACTGGCTGAGTGTGATGGTGAGACTGAGACATAGACAAGAAAATTTTGCATGGCAGTAAGAAGAAATGGACTTGGCATTGACTGTGTGAATAACTATCCAGGGATTTCCCTTAGTTAAATCAAAGAGCCAATGAGATCACAAAATAAAAATTAATAGTATAAACATGCATTGGAAAGTCATCACACAAACAAGAAATCATGCTATTGTTGGCTGATCAGAGACCTCAAATAGAATAAAGGGTTTTATAATCAGAGTTAAGAGAGAATCTAAAATAGCAGTGGTTAAATAAGATAGAACCTCATTTCCTTCCAATATAAAAATAATTTGGAAATGGGAAGTCCAGAGTTGGAATGGTAGCTCAGCAGTTGTCAGGGACCGGGTTTCTATTAGCTTTCTGGGCCATACTAGCCTGTGGTTTCCATCTTCAAAATCACCTTATAGCCCAAGATGCCTGCTGGGCCTCCATCCATATTATAGATGTCAAAAAAGAGAAAAGAAAGAAAAAAGAAACATTTCTTAACTAAGTCAAGCTCTTTTGAAGTGACCTTCCTAAAAGCACCGCATTTCTACCTGCACCCTATCGGCTAGAAAACTGTCACATGTCTGACTGCAAATAAGCCTGGAAAAGATAGTCTTTTTTTGTAGTTTTTGGCCGGGGCTGAGTCTCAACCCGCCACCTCTGGCATATGGGGCTGGTGACCTACTCCTTTGAGCCACAGGCGCCGCTCGAAAAGATAGTCTTTCATTTAGGTGTATTGCCCCTAAGAATGGGTACTATGGTTGGCAGAAAGCAAGGTGCCACATACAGTCACTTGAAACCAGATGAAATGCCAACATTCTTTGAGAGAGAGTTTAAAGTGGTAACAGTGAATGTTTTGCTTTTGTGATTGGCTCAAATAACATAAATGAGATCCAAGCACTTGCTTAATAAGAATGTTTTGTGTAAAACACAAAGCCAGAGACTGTGCTAAGCATTAGAGAGATGGTAGTGAGCTGAACATCCCCTGCCCTCAGAACGTTTACGGTACACATCTGTCCTGCAAAAAAGTGTGTACTTACACACATAGTTTGGGTGGTCTATAGGACACCTTGTGAGATGGTCAGACTTCGTGCATTCAAAGGGGCTGTCTTCATTGCGCATGGAGGCCGCAGGAAGCACCTCATTAAATGACAGTGATCATACATCCTTGCCACACTGATGTTTTTTTTCTCTAACCTTCCTCACTGCTGCCTTAACTCTAACTCTTAGATGAAAGACCTCCTGTGGGTTTGATCTTATTCCTTGCAGCTAGGAGAGAGTTCTTCCTTTATTTTCCACAGAGCTGAGGCCACGCTAACTGCTCGGTTTAAGGAAATTGGGAAAGTGGTGTCCCCTTCTCCTTGCCTGTGACAAACAGATGAGCAATTACTCAGGCATTCTGAGGATTGAAAGCATTAGTTGGAAATGTCTGACCTGTCCCAACAGGAAATACTTTATTGGTTGAGCCAGGATTTTTGCTTTGATTTGTAATAGCCCTTTCTGATCTTATAATTTAGTTTGGAACTAAAATAGAGAATTTTATTTGAACTGCCTGTATTCTTCATTACCTATTATTTGGATTGACCTTGGAATTTTGACATGACAAAATAGTCAAAGAAAAGAGCACAGCATTTTTCTTCATTTTGTGGAGCCAAGAATTTTTACTTGTCCTTCTGAGTGGCTTTATTTTTAGCCCTATGCAGCTCTTTAGATGGATGTCCTGTTTCCACAAGGCAGCTCATAACCCAATCCTATCCACTTTTAGGAAGAAATTCTTTCTTGTTCCAACTTTAAAGCATGAAACATTACTAGGAGAGGAAAGAGGTGTTCACTATTCTTAATGAGAAAAATATATGGAGTAAACGACGTGTTTCCATATCATATATTAGATTTCCTTGATTCTTTTTCTCCATAGCTTTGGGGTTTTGGCATGTGACATCATGGCTGCTTGGAGGATTGTTAGGCTCTAAGTCTAGTACTTGTAAGAAATAGAGACTCAGTCTGATGAAATAGGCCTTGAGAATAAGGTCAACAGGAGTCCCTTAACACTTGGAGAGATGTACAGCTGGGCTTCTTTGGACCCGGGAATTTAAGTGGAGAACTGGAAGGCACCAATGAAGTTTTGACATTCTCAGCAGTGGAGCTCAATAGTCTTCTACACTGAACTTGGCCATTACCTCAATTCAGAGCTATGTCACAGTTAATAACTCCAAGATTTTGCAGATATACTTGTCAAGTTCTATGGTTTTAATTTCTCTTTTGCTACTAAAGAATTTACTGATATTTGAGCACTGATAACTTTGAGATATTTAAAGCTGCAATTGGAAAGAATGACATCCCAGCCTGATTTATACTGCCAGTCCATGCAGCTGCAGGACAAAGACTTCAATTGTAAATCTGCTTGTTACCTCTTTCTCTAAACTGGTGGGCCCAGCTGCTTCTCTTGGTCTGAGAACCTAGCTGGTCCCAGTTACATTGGGTACTATAGAAAATAACCTCTGCTGTGCCCTGGTGGCTGGTCATGAAGCCAGGTGATCTCCCAGAGAATTTTCTGTCACCTTTGATATCACTGGCTCAAAGTATAAAGCAAAGGATGCTGGGCTTCCATACTTACGTGTAGTTAATGCTTTTACCTCAAAACAGTCCTCCAACTTGACTGTTCACATTACCTTTCTAGCATGGCTGCCATTTCAGAAATTTGTGTCATGTCTGAAGGCCTACATGAGTCCCATGTCCAGACCCAGGCCCTTCTTGGAAGAAGGCTCGAAGAGAACATCCTTTGTCACAGCACCTTCACATTGGTTTCCAGTAGTGGTCGCTGGGAACTTGTCTTCACATTCCAGCCACAGTGAGTCACCTTCACTGTCAAGACTTCTTTCATCCTTCACTGGCTAGGAAGAAAATTACAAATGAGCATCACTCTTTTGGTTCTTAATGTGGCCTCCAAGACAAGAACATTTATCTCAAGAGTAAATTGTGATGCTTTCTTTATAGCTCATGATAATAAAAGTTGGGGATAGTATTAAATATCATGGTGATGCATTTTAAACTTTTTCTGAAATCTGTTGAAATCTGCCAGTGTAAGATGGCCAGTCAGGATCATCTTTGGCAGCCTTAGGTTAGGAGGTCATCCACGGTGGATTTCTATGTAGCTGGGATTGCCTTAGTACTCTTGACTGCAAAGAGGTCTTCATTTTGGTCCTGCTGTCTCTCTTATCTGAAAGGCAGAATTTGGGGCATAAAGTGATCTTATGGGCTTGGATTTAGCAGCACAGTAAAGAGGGAAGCACATTATTAAACCCATCACTAACACTGTTGGAAAACCTAGCCAGAATTTAGAACATTCCTTTACCTGTTCAAAGATCCTAACATGATGTAGAGGTCTCCAGATGCTGACAATAGCCAAAGGCTAGTCTAGGCTCTAATAATCATTTTTGAAGGAATTCTGTTTTCAAAAATAATTTATTCAAACATTTTTAAGCCAAAATAATTCTAAAAAGTAATAGTTTCTCTTAGTCTCCCCCAAGCAAATGTATATTTAAGTACATGAACACAGCTATTACTTCATAGTTTTTTTTATTATAGACTTTTTTTATCCACATGAATGTTAAAGAAACTACAACAGAGTTAAATACCATTTTTGATAACATGATTATATTCTTAATTACACTCAATATTAAAATGTAAAATATTTTCAGAGGAATACAATCTTCATTCATACAGCAGGCAAAGTACCAGAGAGGAAGGGGCCACGTGGAAGTCTGTTCAGATTGCTGTGAAAAGCAGATCTGTCCGGCTGGTGCCTTCTCATCTATTGAAACATGGTCTCCACACTTAGGACAGGTCTTATGTTTTTGTTTTTTTTTTTTCCACCAAGAATCACTTCTTCAAAAGCAAAAGACAGTCATGTAGAGCTAGCTGCCCTCTCCGTGTGTGCAGCACTGAGACCGCTTGGGACCTTCCAGGGATTTCCCACCTTGGTTGGCTAACAGCACTTCCCACGCTCAGGGTTCAGTTGTCCTTTAAAAACACAAAGATTCAAACTTTGGTTCCACCAAAAGATGCGACAAGCATTGACGGCTCTGGTTGGCTCCCCCCTCCCCCCCCAATGGATGGCTGCTACAGTCTATTTTATGTGGTCGTCCATGCTGTGTTGAGGTCACTTGTCTGTAGGCTCTCCCGAACCTGATTCCCAAGCCCTTTCAATTCGCAGTCTTTATGTGGGTCAGAAGTGCTCAGTGGCAGGCTGTATCTTATAAGAGAACAAGGGTAAGTAGTTCTGTGTACCTGGGATAAGACAAAAGCATAGAATGACAAGCTGAGCATCATGCTATCAGATAATTTAGAAACAGTTAAAGTTAATCTAGTATACTCTTAAGAGAAGACATTTTTAGGACAGTCTGAATAAAATTTCTTAAAAAGTGACTAGGAAAGCATCTTGCTTTTCTCACTTGTCTGCTATCTTAGGTTACACATCTCTGATAATGTTGATCCAAACTAGAACTATTAAATCAAAGTGGGCTGGTTTGCTGGGCTTTCTTTATAGTTAAGTTACTTAGTTAGGTTCTAGAAATTCAGGTTTGTTGTTAGATGAATGTGAAAGCAACCAGCAGTGAAAGGGGCAGACAGAATTTCATGCTCTAGTGCCCTGCTGACTTTGGCTAGGATGGTCTGAGTTACAGTTATCTTTCTTGTCCTTGGGCATGAGGGCAAAAGTAGAGGTATGAGCGAAGGTTTTTTGATTTAAAATCAATGAAACCATCAGATTGGCTATTAACTGCATATTTATAACTGGTAATAGATGATGTGAATTAGGGCACCATTTCAGGTGATGAACCAGAGGAGAGCAGATGAAGTGTGGGCTGCAGAGCCAGGGAGCCTGGCTCAGATCCGGCCACTTCCTAGCAGTGAGACCGCAGACAACTTACTCATCTCTCTGCACTCAGCTTTCTCTGCTGCAAGGCAGTGAAAGTAGCAATACTTATCTGAACTTATCTGGGTTATTCTGAAGATTAAATGAGATAATTGACATAAAGTGCCTAGAAAAGCCACAGTGGAGGCATGTGGCTCTTCTCAGTAGACATTCTTAAAAGAACCTCTGACGTCTGACTCAAGATGAAGAAATGGATGTACTATTCCCCTTCTTTATCTCTGATCTATACAAAAAGAAGACACAGAGTGTTTATAGTTTTTTCTTCTTATTATTTTTATAGCAATTATTCCAGAAGTAAAATAAAACTATGAGAGTTTACCAGATAGACATTGTTAACATAGGAAAAAATAATATTTTCAGACTCTTCAGAAGAATAGAAAGTAGCAATTTGTGATGAAGAAAATGAAGACATAAGGCAAAAGAAGGTGGGTCCTGCCCTTGCGTGTTAGATGTGGTCTTGAGCTGCATTTAATAAAAGCAGCCCCTTTGTGGGAAAGGAAAGAAAGGCAGAAGATGGACACACAAAAGTGACATCCAAAATTTTAGAGCTGGAAGACACTTTGGGTTCAGTCACCTGCATTTTATAGGTAACAGCGAGACTCAAAAGATATTAAATGATGTTACTTAAATTAACATCTGGAGGTAGTGTTGGATTTAGAACCCAGTCTTCTTCACCATCAGCCCAAGGATCCGAGGAATGCCAGGAAGTGGCATTGGGATCAAGTAGCTCTGGATTGAATCCTGGCTCTATCACAGCTATGTGACCACCCTGAGTCTCAGTGTTCTCAAGTATGCAATGGGGTTAATACTAAGATCACATTACAGAGTTGTAAGGGTAACGCAGCGAAGAATTAGTCTACCATCTGCCATAGTGAGTGTTCTGTAAATGATAGTTATTATCATTTCCAGAATGATAATAACTTAGTTGATGAACTTCTATGTAACAATGAAAGAGCCATTTCTGGCTTGGCGCCCATAGCTCAGTGGTTAGGGAGCCAGTGACATACACTGAAGCTGGCAGGTTGGAACCTGGCCCAGGCCTGCTAAACAACAATGACAACTACAACAAAAAATAGCCAGGTGTTGTGGTGGGCACCTGTAGTCCCAGCTACTTGGGAGTCTGAGGCAAGAGAATCTCTTAAGCCCAAGAGTTTGAGGTTGCTGTGAGCTGTGACACCACAGCACTCTACTGAGTGGAGTGCTGTCCAAAACAAATAAATAAATAAATAAGAAAGAGCCATTTCCCATGATTCACTTCCTACTTATGTAAAATGATTTAATTCTTCTCTGTGAAAGATGTGGGCATTTCAACCAGTTAACTTGAATGATATTTGCCAAAAAAAAAACAAAACAAGTTTTTTGTTTGTTTGTTTGTTTTTTACCAAGACCAAGAATTTCCTTGGAGATATTTGTAAAATGTTTAAAGGTGGCTTGAAAGAAAATGAATGTAAAGTAGTAATTAAATCAGTGTTATTAACATCATACTACTTTTATTTGGGATCTAGATTTTCTACAGATTATACTGGGGTGTCTGTGCAGGAATTGGGTCACAGAAATAGCTAGAGGTAAGGAGGACCATCAGGAATACTTCTGGTGTTAAAAATGGGCCAAGATGAAAGGATAATACATACAACATTTTGAAATATTTTTAAATCTTTTCCGTTGTACTCACAAGCTCGGGATGAAGCCACTATGCAGAGGGTACAATGTCTAAGCTAATAGAGCTTGTTTTGGGAGGTAGTCTGAAGATGAATGAGATGCATTTTACACAGCTGGTATTAAACAAACAGAATTCATTGCCCCAAAGGGGACTGTGACTCGGTTGGAGCAAGGTTTAGGTAAATTCATGGGTAATGGATATGTAAGGAGTTATTAAGGGAAAGTTAAGAGTATTCAGTGTATATGCCTAAATTTTGAGGTTAATATTGTTTAGAACAACAATTTGGCTCTTCTAATGGAAGTCAGTATCTTGGCCTGGGTGAACCTCTATTTTGATTCAACATGGAATTTCTTATGTTCTAATGCAGGGTAAAAAAGATTTGTAGAGCAGTGATATGTGACAGTCTTTGCTCAGCTTATTAAATGGATTGCCTGTGGTTTTGAAAAGCTTCCTCCTCTTAACAGTCATATTGGAATCCACTGGGTGGCAAGAACACAGCACACTACCTTAAGGGTCACTCTTGCATAAGACATTAATGCATCAGCTCCTAATTTGGAAGCCTGTGGTCACTCTGCAAGACAGAAATTTGCCTCTCTCCCTTGTTATAATGATTCTTATTTTGTAATCTCTCTTGGGGTAACTCCTTACAGGATTGGCATGTTGAGAATAAGAGATTGCCTCTAACAATATGGTTGTGATTCTCTGCTTGGCTGATTTAGCTAAACATTTAAGTAACCACTAATCTTCTGAAAGCACCAGGGTCTACTTAGAGAAATCCCTGTTGTCTGCAAAAATGGAAACAAAATCAGCATGGAGGAAGCATTAGTTACTAAACAAAAATCAATCTTTTCTTTCCACCTAGCAGTATGCTATGTCACTTTCAGAGGTGTGGTTTCTGGGCAGCAAGTCTTCATTTTATAGGTGCAAGAAGGGCTGGTGTCTAACAAGCAGGGAAGATGAGCTGGGGAAGTGGAAGAAGTAAAAAGAGAGTTTATTGAAGTTCCTAAGTATAAATCAAACCACATTCTAATGGATGAATATCACAAACCCTGGGTAAAATAGGCCAGACACAAGAGAACATTCTATACAATGTCACTTACGTAAAGCTCAAAAACAGGCAAAATTAGCCGTTGTTGGGGGATGGGAGTGAGAGAAACTGGTCCGGGGCACAGGCTATTACTGGGTGCTAGAGAGCTAAATGAGAAAATTCACTGAGTTTTGATTTTTTTTTTTTTTTTGTAGAGACAGTGTCTAACTTTATGGCCCTGGGTAGAGTGTCATGGCCTCACACAGCTCACAGCAACCTCCAACTCCCAGGCTTAAGCGATTCTCTTGCCTCAGCCTCCCGAGTAGCTGGGACTACAGGCGCCCGCCACAACGCCTGGCTATTTTTTGGTTGCAGTTTGGCCAGGACTGTGTTTGAACCCCCCACCCTCGGTATATGGGGCTGGCGCCCTACTGACTGAGCCACAGGCGCCGCCCTGAGTTTTGATTTGTAAACGTCATGATTTGTATGACTTTATGATTTATAGACATCACTGAATTTGTGTTATATTTCAATAAAAAGATTATCTTTAACACATTTAATATTTTCTCTTTGATACAAAAGAAAATTAGTTTGACATGTTCAACTCTTACACACATAGGGTTTATCAGAATTAATTTGGAATTAATTCTTGCCTCTATTACCTTGATATGCTGAGTTAAGATTTACTGAATCTCAATACTGAAAACTTTTCATTTCACACTTCCAGTGCAAATCTGGTCTACTATAATGAGAAAGAAATTGCCCAGAGTCAACTTCAGATTTAATAAAAATAATGTATAGAACGGAGCCAAATTAACAGGCAAATTTATGTAGAACTTCATGCTAATGGAACCAGAATGACTTATTCTCTGAGCATCCCTGTTGCAGAATCACCTGCTCTCAGAGAACAGGAAGTCCATTCATTAGGAAAAGGTGGGCACTGGATCTAAAGTTGGAAGTCCTAGAATCTCTTCTTAGCTTTGCAACATGGATGCAAAATGTCTTTATCTCTTATCTCTATGCCTCAGCTCCCCAGATGTAAATTAAGGGAAAGCATATGAAGGAGAGACTATTTTGGGAAGCGTTTTGAGTGCCTGCTGATGAAATGTGACATAATTATCACTATCTGATACAAATACTGAAGATTAACACTAATAAAGATAGCAAGAGGGTGGCGCCTGTGGCTCAGTGAGTAGGGCGCCGGCCCCATACACCAAGGGTGGCGGATTCAAACCCGGCCCCGGCCAAACTGCAACAAAAAATAGCCGGGCGTTGTGGTGGGCACTTGTGGTCCCAGCTGCTTGGGAGGCTGAGGCAAGAGAATTGCCTAAGCCCAGGAGTTGGAGGTTGCTGTGAGCTGTGATGCCACATTACTCTACCAAGGGCGACAAAGTGAGACTCTGTCTCTTTAAAAAATAAAATAAAATAATAAATAATAAAGATGGCAAGAACTATGAGCCTGCATTACAGAAAATTCTTTTTGTCAATAAATTCCATTTAGTTGAAAATATTCCAAAGGGAAGGAGTGGGAAGAATCATTCTGATGAAAGTGGATCAGACTGATAAATTTTCACAGCCCTAACCGGCCATGAGCACTAATAAATGCTACCTCTGGAATCTGAGTTTTTTTCTGATTTAGCAATTCCCATTGTTAGATCATCCCAACATATTGTTACTGAAACAATAATGTCCTAGTTTTTGCATCCTCACAATTCAATAATTACATATGTCTTCTTTCATAGAATAAAAAATTGCTTTTGAGCCAGGCACAGTGGCTCACACCAGTAATTCTAGCCCTCTGGGAGGCTGAGGCAGGTGCATTACTTGAGCTCAATAGTTCCCGACCAGCCTGGGCAAGAGTGAGATCCTGTCTCTACTATAAAGTAGCTGAGTGTAGTGGCGCCGCACATCTGTAGTCACAGCTACTCAGAAGCCTGAGGCACTTAGTCAAGCTTGCGAGAATGGAAACAAAGACTGAATACTCTTAAAGAAGACTGCTTAAGCCCAAGAGTTTGGGGTTGCTGTGAGCTATGATGTCACTGCACTCTATCCAGGGCAACAGAGTGAAACTGTCTCAAAAAAAATTTTGCTCTTGAAATGTTTAGGTATGTTGTGAATATAGACATTAAATTTTCTCAGCTTTTCTTTAAGAATACAGAAAAATCATCTTTTAAGTTGTTCCCAGGGATGTGACCTTGTACTTGGTTTCAGCTTTTAGAGGAACTATATTATAGGCTTAGGGAAAGAATTACTATTCCTTGAGCAGTTCTCAAAGGTCTGTCTTGTCTCCAGTTGTTCATATCACTGTAAGTGATATGTAGTAGCTCACTGCAAGTCAGATTCCAGGAAGACTTTTTAGAAGCAAAGGAGGGACAGAGTAAGCGAGACACCCTAAGGATGACCGCTCACGCTGCTGTTTCCTTTAGAGGAGCAGTAATCGGAGTGTCAGAACCATAAAAAGCCGAAAATCTTAAAGCAGAATGAGGATCACTTCTCTATATGGAATAGAAAATTTCCTTAGTTTTAGGAATTTTCTATGGAATTTATAAGAAGCACTTGGGCATTCATTTAGGAAGTCCCATCCACAGATGAGGAATTTCATTGGTATATTGATTCAAACACAGGATATAACTTTACCCGTCCCTTGGGCTACTTCAAATACATCAAAAAGTAACACATCTAAGCAATAACAATATAGAGAATTAAGAAAATCTCTTTCCTCTGGTGATCTTACCTTTTAGCTCTTGCTGAGATGGGCACCAAGCTTTTCTTTCCTGATCAAGCTTGCTGCATAGGGGATCTGTAAGATAAAGGAAAAAAGAAAGAAAGAAAGCCATCCAGGTAAGCTAAATGTGTAGACAGATGTGTAATAGAGACCTGTCATCATTCCTAACAATTGGAATGTCAGTAGGCCCTCCCCGAGGAGAAGAGGTCTCCATCTGCTCAGCATCAGACAAAACTCCACTGAATGGAAAAAAAGACCTTGAGAATTCTACCCAAATTTGAAAATTACTTTGGAATATTGGGGTTTTGAATAAAAACTTACTACATGTGGTGTGCTTCTTTTCATTAGAAAATTGAAATGTTTGAGAGTGGACTACATTTAGACTATTATTTAAATCTGCCTCTCCACTAGTCCCAGTTAAAATACCCTACCATTGCATTGCCTACAGGCTATAACCTCAGGACTCCATAAAGTTCTGAATCTATTTTACATTTAAAGAAATAAATATTCTTTCTTCTAGAAGATAATTAATCTGAAATAAGGCTGTTAAGTAAAAGCAATGAGGGAAATAAAATTACTTTCATTCAATTAGGTAACATTTTTTAGTACTGTTATATATAATATATTCCCCACATTTTCAGCAGATTGTATATTTTGCTTTCATTTTCCATCAGTCCACACACATTTCACATCAGTCCACATCTTCATTAATAAGAAGAAGCTATGAATCTGCAATAATACTAGTGACTAAGACTAGCTGAACTATTTTAACATAATGACTATTTAGTTGAATTAAACAGTCTTTTTAATTAAAAAAAAGATTAAAATGACCATTTCACTATTTTGATGATATACAACCATAACATATCTGATAGTCACATATCTAATATAGGGCAGAGATATCAGTAATGAGATTAATGATTCATATAGCAACATAAAAAGCTCAGTGTCCTACTCTTACGTTTTAGGACATGGGCTGAGGTAAGCGAGATAGCTATGACAAGGACAGCTACATAGGGACGTCCTCTAGTTACTGCTTCTTTTCACTCTAGGTTATGCTACACTGGCTAATAACAGAGACAGCCCCGACTCCTGGTTTTCCATTATGGTGTATGCTGCAATGTGCCAAAGCACATGGATCCCCTCTCTCCTCAGATGCATGGTATAAATAAACCTTGAATGGAATCCTATCATTTAGTATAACAAGAAATGACACAAATTTTTGGGCACAAGGAGTTACCAGCAAAAAGTGTCGGTGCTACTCTCATATTTAGAAAGAGTTCTCAACATCAAGAATTGTTGTCACCAAGATTTAGTAAGCATCCGTTCTGTGCCCAGCACTACGAGGGATAAGTTCACATCACCATGGGCTCTATCTCATCAAAACAGGTCAACTACTCATCCTAACCCAAAGAAAGTGCCCGAAGGGGGGAATTTTGGAGTCAACTCAATTGTCTTTTTCTTTCTTCTTTTTTCCAAGAAAAAAAAAGTACAGCATTTCATTAAGATAGGAAGCTCAGAAAGAAAAGAAAAAAAGGACTCAGGGGATAGGGAGGAGAGAACATTTCCCAATAAGGACATGCAATTCCCAAAGCTCCAGTCCGGAATTTAAATAATATCACCATTAAAATGCTGACTTTTGTGATGATTTCATTAAAATAATGTGAAGTAAAAGTCAAATAGCAAGAGAGGTGAAAAAACAAAATTTATGACCTAAGAATTATGTATTTTAAATCCTAAATTATGAATTATAAATTAAAATTATATAGATGAAGGGCTCAACTACAACTTGAACTTTACCTTAGAATGGCAAATAACGTAACCTGAACATTTGTATCCTCGTATTAATTTGAAATGAAAAAAAATTTTAATGGGAAAAAAGATTATATTAGCACAAGGTCCAGTTGTTCACGGAAACTACATTGTTTCATTGATTCCAAGATTCACTTTTACCCTCCCATTTTAACATTGCTGAAATCAGACGTACTATAATAGTATCTTATTATTATAGATGGAAACTTTTCCCCATATGATGCATAAAGTAACAGTGCCTCTTACAATTGATGTATTTCAAATTTCATAAAAGGCAATATTGGATTTACAGATGCCTCAGCAAACACTCTCCAACTTGCAAGCTCAGGATTCCAGATGCCCCATTTCGTCCACTTATTCCATGAAAATCTCCTACAAGAGGACTTGAAAAGCTTTCACTTCATTTTAAACAACTTGGAAATCACCAAGATTAGCGTGGACAAACAAATCTGAAATATTATGTTACGTCTAAATTACTTAGTCGGCTCTAGTAGATCAAAAGCACTGGGGTCTTAGCAAAAAAAGTAACTTCCTAGTTTGTGCCCGGAGAGTTAGTCTCACACATTCAGGTGAATCATCCTCTCAAAAGGAGAAAGATGAGAAGAAGGAATGTAAATAGGGAATGTCTGATTGTGTTGTCAAGATGCACAGCAGTAGATCAATAATTGGAAAGGGATGCACAGTAGTCAAAGTCTGTCGGCTGCAGGAGAATCTTAAGGTAGCCTCCCGGAAGCTTAGATTTGCATCTGACTTGCAGAGACCTTTTAGCCACAGAACCAAAAACCTCTAGTGACCAGGGATCTTTTTCTAAATAGTGCAAACGGTAACTGTTTTAACTACTTTTTAAAAAAAAAATATGTAAACTATATTTTTAAAAACACTGGGTTTAGACAGTAGAAATTTGGACAAGTCGCCATCCTAATGAATACCAGAGAACCTCGAAGACAAGGCCATCTCACTAAAGAGCCATGTCTTTGCCAAAGAGCAACAATAAAGACCCCCCATTCCTTTCCCTGAGAATAGGCATTGAGCTCATATTGTCAGCAAGTTGTAAACTGTTGTTTTAAAAGTCCACAGTGAACGAAACATCAGTACTTAATCTATTGGTTGAACATTATTTTAATTGAGGCTTTTAATGAAGAACTTTGAGATAGGCTCTCCCTAACTGCATGTGACTGCAGCGTTCTGTCAAAACAGCAGAGGGCACTTCAAGACTGGCACATTTCCTCAATAATGTGCCTTGTGGAAGTGATCCGGCAAGTTCAAAGGATGTGAATCTGGGTCTAGCTATTTATCATGACAAAGTCCTTCAAGAACTGTGACTTAAAAAAAAAAAAAAGTTTTCAGCAAACCTACCATAGTAGCTTATATATCACAAATGCACTTCCTTACAAAAGTACTGCCAAATTAGCCATGAATAAAAAGGTCATCATGGCATCATAATAGTTTCAGCTCATGTTGTAAATTATTATAGGCCAGTCCTTGGAAGGACTTTAATCAAGGGCCTTATTTACTGAGCAAATTATCTTCAGCTTCTTAATCTTAAAGGATGATAAATTTTGCTTTAAAATTTGAATAAAATTCTCCTAGAATCACAATTCACTTGTGAATAAGAAATCCTTTACTCTTTATTGTACTAAACACATCTTCACAAACTTGCCAAATTTTAAAACTTTTGCATTTGGTCCATAGGTAGAGGAGTATATTTCTTTGTTTTGCATAAATAAATCTTGCTTAGCAATGAAAATGCTTTAAGGATTTGGAAACCCAACACACTTCAACACAGTGTTAAATACTATAAAACTCAAATTTTAAGCTATTTTTTTTTTAAAAATAAAAGCTGTGGCCATGTATAAATGTTAAACAAACTAATTTTTCACATGCTTTAAATCTCATGTTGGGATAAATGCACATTCATTTATAAAGGCACAAAAAGAGTCAATAATGTGACTCTATAGTCATCAAAACTTTGCATTTAACAAATGGGGAAAAGAAGCAATGGTGCGGAGATTATAGTCAGCAGAGAATCTAAAAATGCAGGAACTAAAGAAATTCATAAGTTTTCTTTCTACAGCAATGATACCCAAGGTAATTTCGATATAAGTCTTTTGAGTAGGAACTGTTTTTAACAACATAGGATAAATGCCTTGTGCATCTATGGGAATCATTACAAAATATGATGATTATAATATATTTGAATCCTCCATGTTTGCAAGATAGAGTGAATTTTTATTTTATCTAAGGAAAAAAGTCTATTCTGCAATACATGCTCTGTAAACTTTAAATATAAAATAATTTTGAGTGAATTGTTCTGTTCTCAAGAAGCAAAGCATGTAACCATATTTACTGATGAATGAAATTATTCAACTAAAATAGTGAGAAAGCTAATAATTGTTATACTTTTCAACTTCTTGATAATCTTTAGACAGAACTTTCTAAAGGTATTTTCCCCTGAGTACTTTGGCAAATACATCAAGCTGAATCAGCATTAGATAAATTTCTGTTCAAGTAACACTGAGTCTGCTGCCTCATTTTAAAAGCAGACAGTATAATGCAAATACAGGTCCTTCCTTCACAAAAATATCTCTAGCCACTGAGGCTTAAACAGTTGCACTAACATAGGTAAAGAAGGGCCATACCATTAAATTGATTACTCACTATGAGCATGTTATGGCTTGTAAGTGCATTTCATATTTATTAATTACTTGCAGCTTATAATATCCCTATCAGGGGTACTAGGGTAAACCTTGCAGTAGTTCCCTTTTGGTTGAGGAAGTGACACTTACTGAACTCTATGGTATGGGTCTTGATTTCATGTTTACAGACTGTAAAGCTCAAGTCTGTTAGTTGCAGACAGTGCAGTAATACATAAGCTCCTCATAATTCACTAGTTTGCCTTCCTTTAGTAGTTAGTGAGTGTAAAAGGACATTTGAGGAAATCAGCACCAAGCCAGGGATTAAGAGGACTGCTATATGAGAATATCGGAGTTGGGTCAGGGGGCATCATGAATGGTAATTCATTCAACAAATGTTTATTGATAGCTGTTTGATGCAAGACACAGGCTATGTACTGGATATCCTGGGTATCTTATTGCAGGAGTCACAAAAGAAGGAGAAGATGCAGGCAGGACAAATCATGTCTATTTCACCAAATTTCATCTTCTTAGCCTGGATGTACCTTTGTGGATTTCAGGAATTACGTGGTACCTCTAGGGCTGGGGAAAAAAATTCTAGCTTCTCCCAAACTATTTAATTTGCTACAGGGATAATTTACTATCTAGATGAATGTGAATTAATAACCTTTGTCTAAATAGATGAATACATGATGATAAAATATTTTGTAATATAGAATAATAAAAAAGGTTTAGTAACACCAATTTGTATCTTCTATGTACCAAATATTTCAGAAGACATAAGACATTTCTTCTTCTATCAATACTACTTGGTTATTAAAAGGAAGCAGTAGGGTGGTGCCTATGGCTCAAGGAGTAGGGTGCTGGTCCCATATGTCGGAGGTGGCAGGTTCAAACCCAGCCCCGGCCAAAAACCACACACACAAAAAAAAAATCTTTAAAAGAAAGCAGTATCATTTCCTCTTTTACTAAGGAAACCAAATATCAAGAAAAATTAAAGCATTAAGATTACATTACTGGCCTTAAATAAGGGCTGAAATAAATAGTTTCCTTTCCTAATGTCCATTTTGCTATACTCACTGCTACCCTAAAATCACATTTTTTTTGTTTGTTTCATGTGTGACATTTATTTTTGGTTTGTTTTAAGAATCTGAAAATGATGTCCTGTGTAAAATAAGTAAGGTCTTAAAAATGTCTATTCCCCTGCCCCCAATCTTTTCTTTAAATTCTTCTTTTGGACAAAGAAAACAGTAAGTATATTCACAGCAAGTAATTATACCTTTTATTGTCTAGGAATCAAAAGCTAAGAATAGTAGATACATTTTTTTAACCTCTGTGGGGGATTTGTTATCAATCAATTAGGAAAATCCTCTGCTCCCCAGTGAATTTAGGTGCAAACAAAACTAGCAGGCATGCAAAACCAAAACAAGAAGAAAGAGCCTGTTTAAGAGATTTCTTACATGGTGGTTTTCAGAACAGAGACTTGTTAATGAACACTTTAGAACAAGGAAAACCACAGCACGAGTATTTGAGTCAGAAGCAGCACTTTTACCTCAGCCCCCAGAATGGGGGAAAACATCATGAAATATCAGATTGCTTTAAAAATGACTCTCAGGGATATTCATTAACAGTGGCATAATTTCTCCAATGGAGAAAGGAAACATTAATAACCATCTTTCTTAGATAATGCTGAGAGAGAACTAGAAGGTATGGGTGTATATGCGCAGATACGTCCTTAAAGGTTGAAGAGTAACACGGCTGGGTGCAAACATGTCAAGCAACCCAAGGCGCAGTCTTCATGCTGAGAATATCACCAAAGATTATATGGTATATATCTGTATCAAGGTGATTAAAAATATCTTGAAAACATTGAACGGAAACAAGTTTCCCTACTGTACTCATGAAAATGAAGCAGATTGGGAAACTGCTTTAAAATCCCTAATGAGGCCAGGCACAGTGGCTCACACCTGTAATCTTAGCACTCTGGGAGACCAAGGAGGGTGCATTGCTTGAGCTCAGGAGTTCCAGACCACTCTGAGCAAGAGTGAGACCCCATCTCTACTAAAAATAGAAAAAATAGCCAGGTATCATGGAAGGCACTTGTAGTCCTAGCTTACCTGGGAGGCTGAAGCAAGAGGATCGCTTGAGCCCAAGAGTTTGAAGTTGCTGTGGGCTATGATGAGACTCTATCTCAATAATAATAATAATAATAATAAAATATAACAAAATCCCTAGTGAATAATGCTAAATGTATCTGTCTCCATGGGGAAAAAGGACAAGGAATTCAGAAAAACAAAACCAAACAAAAAGCCAAAACAAAACCACTACATTTATTTCCAGACATTTCTTTGCTTTTTCCATATAAACAGATCTTAGCCAGTATCCACTGTTAGAAATGATTAGAGTAACACACTTCAGTTGGAAATAATTTGTTTCTTCATCATCCTTCAGTGAATTTAATTGTGTTGATACTAAGTTTGCTCGACAGAGGAGGGCTTGACTCAAGACCTCAGTAGTGAAAGGAGAGGAGGACGGAAGACAACTGCCCTTTACTGAGCTCCTAGCACATCCCAGCACTGTGTTCAGAAGTTTGCACAATGGAAGAAAATGCAGGTACCTCCAGTTTGCCCACAGAGAAAATTTACACATCTGTTTATAAACACATGGTAGGTAGTTACATTTGGAGGAAACATACTGACACAGCTGCTTATCCTGAGTCTAAGTAAATCTCTTGGTAATTAGCATCTAAACCAGCTGAGAGGTAAGTGGACCAAAGGACTGTAAGACAAAAACATGCATAGTTTCATACACACTGGGTGGTCTAGAAAAAAAAAAGACCAAGTTGTGTTTAATTTTAAATAGGAATGCATCTTACAATTTGTAACTGTTGTACCATTTCTTCACGGTAGGCTAGTTCTCTTTTCATCTGATCCTGAAAATTATCTGGTAGGAGAGAGGAATAGAGAAAGAAATTACTTAAAGTGCAAAATTTACTTTTAGTATATCTAGTAAAAATATTTTGGGCAGTCCCATAGACAATCTTCCCCCTCTTTAAGTCTTCTATTGTTTGTAAGTAAATTAATATGGTTGTTTAAAGAGATGTTTTCAATACTAGATAATTTAATTAGAACAGAGTAAATTCTGAGAGGGCAAGGTGTATGTCTTATATTTCACCATATCTTATACCCCATCTAGCCTAATCCCTCATATTTAATAATTAGGTGGAAACATCCAGAGTAATCAAGTTCTCTAACCTTTGCACACTTGTGCAAGTCCAAGGTGTTGAGAGCTTCCACTGTTTTCAGAATTCCAGCACCAGGGAGGGGTGGACCTCAGATAGAGCTGATCACAGGAAATGCTGCCCCTCATGCATATAATGCTTCCAGTTAAGGAAGACACGGGCCTATGAAATATGCGGCCTGTTTTTGCTGCCACTCATCTTACTCCTAAGAGAATGATAAACATACTCTGGCCTGACTCTCCCAATCAGCAAACTCTTTACCTTGGATCAGCCTTATTTTATGCTCCTCCTTTGGCTTGGTCCCTACTGACCTCACCTCAATCTGAGAAGGGAGGAACTTTAAGACATTTTGTTAAGCAAAATATTTTTCTTAGTCCACATATTGATTATTTTATTGCATTTTAAAAAAAGGGCTTCCAAATGTGTAGCATAATGTTGTATCTTCTTCATGTGATCTTTTTAAAAGCGTAGACTTGGTTAACTTTGGGTTTTTCTGCCTTGAAAGCGAAATTAACATGATTTCATATTGAATTTGTGGTTGATAGGGAAGCAGTTTGGGGAAACCAGAAATTTCATCATTATTTTTTCCTTTCCTGTTCCTTTTAGTCCTACAGTCAACCAGTGCGTAAATCTACCACCCATCAAACCTCTCTCCAGTCCTCATTGAATTTTCTGTTTCTGTACCTTTGCCCCTCCTGTGTTTTTTTTTTTCCAAAATATTACAGGGGTACATATGTTTTGGTTACATGAATTGCTTTGGTCTTCCCCTTGTAGTGAACACCTCCCTTTTCATTAATGTTCCAATTCAAATGTTACTTCCTCTAAAAAGTCCTCTCTAGTTCTTCTGCTCCTGCTAGAATTAGTCACCCTTCTTTTGTACTCCTCCAGTACCCTGCCCATACCTCTATTAATGAATCCATAATACATACTATGATTTGTTGTTATTCATCTGTCTTTCAGCTAGTGAGCTCTTAGTGTTCAAGAAGTTACGTTTTAGACATTTCTTACATTTTGAAGGCCCAGCATAATTTTTGACACATAGCAGGGGCTAGACAATGAATGAGGAGTGAAAATAGCACAGACGTATCCACCAGAAGGTCTGGATTCTGCTGTGGACAGGATCTATTCCACTCTCAGGCCTCAAGAAACAAGGCTGGGCAGTGATGTGCTCTTTAGGGTCCTTCAGGGTCTAGCATTTTAAGATCTGATGACAAAGAAAACCGATTTGGTTGGGCTCCAAGCACCTGTCTGTCTTCCCTGTGCTGGGGGTAGGGAGGTGGGCGAGTTCATTGTACTAGCAATAATTAGGGATAAGGCCTTGTGTGAGGATCTGGCACCCACCTCCCACATTGGGATGCTCTGGAAAGAGGTCAAAGCCCACAGGCTGGGCACAGGGCAACAGGAAAACCACCGTCCACAAACAGCCTGGTTCCCACACCATTGATCCCGTAATCTGGTCTGAATGTCTCCAAGAAGATTGGTGTTTCCAGACATCAGAGCACCTCCTAAATAGGGCTCCTTCTGTGGAGGAACAAACTTCCCTCCAAGCCTTGACAAATTCTTCTGTCCTTCTAGGGATCCAAAGTACCTCTCATCATGGTGATAAAATGCGATGAACTAGAAATGAGGGCACTGGCTGTAGCTCTTGCTGGAGCACCTCCCTGGGATCCCAGAAGATTCTGATTTTGGAGGAGAAAATAGCTAAAGGCAACTCAGAGTAGAAGGATGAAAACCAGTGCTCACTTAATTCATGCTCATTGTTCTATAATGCCACACTTAATATAATTCCCTCAGTTAAAATGAAAAAAACAAAAATGAAGCCATTAATATATCTTAAAAAGTGAATATTTTTATAAGATTAGAGTGGGGAAGGGCATCAAAGGCAAAAAACAAAAATAGAAAAAATTGATAGATTTGATTAGACAGAAATTTAAAGCTTTGGTATGATAAATTATGAACAAATTAAACTCTTCATATACAAAATATCATAGCCAACATTCAGAAGTAATTGACATAAACCAAAGAATATTTGCAACATGTGAAAAATTGATATCTTAGTATATAAAGGGTTCATAAAAATCAATAAGAAAATGAGAACATGAAAAGAAATAGAGGGGCCGGGTACAGTGGCTCATGCCTGTAATCCCAGCACTTTGGGAGGCCGAGGCAGGGGGATTGCCTGAGCTCAGGAGTTTGAGACCAGCTTGAGCCAGAGTGAGAACTTGTCTCTAAAAAAAAAAAAAAAAATCCAGGGGTTGTGGTGGGTGCCTGTACTACCAGCTTCTTGGGAGGTCGAGGCAAGAGAATCACTTATGCCCAAGAGTTTGAGATTGCTGTGAGCTGTGATGCCATAGCACTCTACCGAGGGTGACAAAGTGAGACTCTGTCTCAAAAAAACAAAACAAACAAACAACAAAAAAGCAAAGAAATATAGGGACAAAATATACGTGGGCCCTCACAAAACATACAAAAATATGATAGACATATGAAAAGTGTTCACTATCAATAGCAATGAAAAAAAATCAACATAGGGGCTCGGTGCCTGTAGCTCAAGTGGCTAAGGTGCCAGTCACATACACCAGAGCCGGCGGGTTCTAATCCAGCCCAGGCCTCCCAAATAACAATGACAACTACAACCAAAAAGTAGCAGGGAGTTGTGGTGGGTGCCTGTAGTCCCAGCTACTTGGGAGGCTGAGGCAAGAGAATCACTTAAACCCAGGAGTTGGAGGTTGCTGTGAGCTGTGATGCCATGGCACTCTACCCAGGGTGACAGCTTGAGGCTCTGTCTCAAAAAAAAAAAAATCGACATGAGCTACCATATTTTTCATTTAAGTTAGGAAAGATTAAAAGAAAAGATAACATATACTGTTCCAAGGATGGGAATATAAATTAGTACAACCATTCTGGAAAGTAATGTGAAATTACATAGTAGGAGCTTTAAAAAGTTAGTATCTTTTAACATGGCAATTCTGTTAGGAAGTTATCCTAAGAAGACAGTAATGTACAGAGATTTAATTACAGGGGTGCCATTGTGTGAAACTTGGACAAACCTTAATGCCCGACAGTATGTTCATAAATTCCTGTGTAGTAATGAAAAGAGTCATATTTTAACTAAAAAAAAAAAAGGATAAAAGTAGTGTGTATAATATTTCATTTTGTTTTAAACGAAGGATTTGAAATGTATTTAAAAGGCTGAAACCCCAAAATGTTATCTCTGGTTATTTCTAGGTAGCAAGTTTGTGAGTGATTTTGTTTTCATCCCTTTTTATTCCCATATATTTATATGAGTTTTTTTTTTTTTTTTTGTAGAGACAGGGTCTCACTTTATGGCCCTCGGTAGAGTGCCGTGGCCTCACACAGCTCACAGCAACCTCCAACTCCTGGGCTTAGGCGATTCTCTTGCCTCAGCCTCCCGAGCAGCTGGGACTACAGGCGCCCGCCACAATGCCCGGCTATTTTTTGGTTGCAGTTAGGCCGGGGCCAGGCTTGAACCTGCCACCCTTGGTATATGGGGCCGGCGCCCTACTGACTGAGCCACAGGTATATTTAAATTTTTCTATGACAAACATGTGTATAACTTTTGAGATATAAAGGTTGTTAGGTGGCAGGACAAACAAAAACTAAGATTTTTGACATATTCTAATGGTTGATGAAGACATAACTTAATTGGAACCATTAAGCCAATTTCTTTCATGAGAATCACTTACAATCCAACTATTTTTGGAAGACAATAGTATAAAAGAAAGTAGCAGTGAAGTACAACATGCCAGCCAGCACAGTGGCAAGGGCTGTGCACTGCAAACACAGCTTGGAAATCCAAAGGCTTTCCAGACAGTAATAAAAACTATCCAGTCTACTTACCTGGGACCCTAAATAAGAAGAAAACCCAAATGATGTATCTGGCTCATCTGGGAAATCCTACCAAGAAAGTGGTAGGCTCTGGGGCTCATTTTGTCTACATTGTCTTAATTTTGTCATCACTGTTGTCAAACAACTATGTAGACTTTTGATCTGTATGGTATTTTGAAAATTTCCCCGTCTCTCTTCTTCCAGAGGATGCCACAAAAAGAAAAGGGAAGAAAGGAAGGGAGGGAGGGAAGGAGGGAAAAGGGGAAGGAAGAGAGGGAGGAAAACTGACCATCAAATGAATACAGTAACAGCCACAAATGAAAGCGGAGAGAACCATATTCAGGTAGATAAGATGTAGTTTTTAATAAGATGTAACCTCAACGGTGATTGGAAAGAATAATTGGATGTGGTGGCTCCTGCCTGTAATCCTAGCACTCTGGGAGACTGAGTGAGTAGATTGCACGAGCTCAGGAGTTCAAGACCAACCTGAGCAAGAGTGAGACCCAGTATCTACTAAAAATAGAAAAACAAGCTGGCTATTGTGATGGACGCCTGTAGTTCCAGGGAGGCTGAGGCAAGAGGATCTCTTGAGTCCAAGAGAGGTTGCTCTAAGCTATGATGATGCCACAGCACTCTACCCATGGTGACAGAATGAGACTCTGCCACAAAATAAATAAATAAATGAATAAAATGATGACATTTTAGATGGAATATAAACTTTTTCTTAAAGCTCCATTCATTCGTCCTTCTCTGTTAATAACTAGCCTTTAATTCAGTTCTCTCAAGTGCCAAGAATTTGTCCCCATAACTGCAAATCAAGAGTCAATTTATGAACCCTGTCTAATATCCTTTATACAACAGTCTTCAGTGATACAATCTCATCCTTCATTGTAACTTTTAATCTCTTCAAATATGACACCAACATTTCTATCGCCCATTTACTGAGAGTATGCTATGCATCCACAGTGTGCCAAGAGGTGTAGGCAGCAACGGAAGAACATTCCTGAACCTATTTATAACACAGGGAGAGGAGAGTAACACAAGGGAAACAGGCAGAGGACTCAACACAGACCACCCTAGAAATAAACACAGTAGGACTTCAGAAAAGGGTACCTACTGCAAGGATAAGAAATCTTGGAGGCGGTGAAACCTGAGTTGTGTCCAGGCTGAGGAGAACCTGGAGGGGCTTGGGGAGAGGCATTCTGAACTAGAGGAATACAGTGTGCAGAGGTGGAAGGTGAAGGGAGAGGGTGGTCAGCCAGATGACCAGAGCTGAGCGGGCAAAGAAGTAGACATAAGGGCAGAAAGGCAGTGTGGGCCAGTTACGAAGGTTTAGAGTCAGTCATGAGTTCACTTAGACATAACGTGATAAGCAGGAGGGAATCACTATAGTTTGAGTGGAAGACTTGATCCCAAAGATAGAGTTTTAGGAAGACAGGGCTGCCAGCCACAGGCTGCAGTGGAGAAGGGAGATGAGGACACAGCGCGCCCTGCTGGTGAGGACCTTCATTGGCACCCTTGCAGGTCCTACATTGAGAGCTAGACTCTGAGATTACATAGCTGGCTCATGGGAAGAAAGTAAAGTTAACAAAAAACTACAGTGAAAGGAGGGATGCTATGAGAAAGGGAGGTAGAAGGTGTTGGAGGACAGAGGAGAGGAAGAAGAGACAGATTTTCTAGGGAAGGTGGACACAATGTGTTGGCAAAAATGACTTCTGGATTGACAGCTGCATAAACAATCAGACCAGTCAGCACTGGGAGAGTTTGGAATGGTAGCATTTGGGGTCACCTTTAAGCATTTACCCCTGTTCAACCTAAGATGACTGTCATTGCAGAACACATTTAGCCAGCCATCCCATTGTCATCTCAAATGACTTTGATAATGGTGGAGCTCCTCTGCATCCATTTTCCCCAAACACCTATTTCCTAGTATGCCCTCCCCACTTCTATGCTCATGTCAATTAAACATATTGTCTGGTATCAAAACAAGTATCGCTGACTACGCCACCCTCTAAAACTACAGCTCTATAAATCTCTTAGAAATTCTGGTTTCTAATATTAGCAGATATACTATAAAGCCCTTGCAAGAAGATAAGCATCAAACTTTAAAATGATCTATGGTAGCAACAACTCACATTTATTGGTGATTCTTGTGCATCCATCATTACGCTAAGTACTGCATACAGTTTGCTCATTTAATCCTCTCAGCAACCCTAAGAGGTAGGTAGTAGGACTGGTTTACTGTTTTACTGTCAAAAAAGAGCTTTGGGACCGTGCCTAGGATTCCTCAGCTAGTGAGCAAGGGAGTCGGAGTCCAGACCTGGAGGTCTTTTGATTATCCCCAGGCTTTTCTGCCCCCACCCTGATGGACAATGTCTGCCTTGCCTCTTCCTCCCTGGAGCTCCCTATCATGTGCAGAAGGATTCACGGAGACCTGCGCTGGAAGCCTTTGTCCCAGCAAGTACGGAGGCTTACTTGTTTCTCCTTCTCTTCTTCCTCCTCCCAACTCCTCTGCTCCCCAATGTGGAGACTAGCTTCCACTCCCTCCTTCATCCCTCTTCTTCTTCCCCTATCTGCTCCTCCTCTTTCCCTTCCCTCTTACTCCACCTCTCCTCCCTTCCTCTTCTTCCTCCTCCATCTCCCTTTTACCTTCTACTCTTAGCCTCTCCGTGCCCAGGATGCATTCCTGTAGTCCCCAGGAACCCTCAGAACCAGAAGCCCAATGTTGAGACCTGATTTTAGAAATGCTTTCCTAGAACTTAACACCAATTTTCTCTTTTTCCTCCTTCTGCTTCGTAATCACCATCATAATTGCAGCTGACACTTACTGAGCACTTATTCCATGCCCAGTAGCTGTGCAGCATTTCACGTGGGTCCCCTCACTGAGTCCTCTCATCCTCCTATGAGACAGGAATTATCTGCCCCATTCTATAGTTTCAAAGGTCAAACAACCAGTAAGTAGCAGAGGCCAAAAGTGAACCAGTAGATTTTTGAGCTTGAGTTATTAAATGTCACATGTTGTAACTCTCAGCCTAGGTCCCCAGTGTTCCAAACAAACTAACTGGATTTGGAGCGTCATGACTATGAGGGCCTCTGTACAGTCCTAGTAAAAGGCTTTGCAAAACTCTCATGAGAATTCCTCTTTGCTTCCTTCCAATCTGGCTTTACAAAGTTCAGTTTTCCTCTTTTCATCTGAGTGAATCTAAATCTGTCTGCTAGCCCCACAGCCCCTCACATTTAGTTAACAAGCACATAATGTGCATTTGCTATTTTCATCCGTGTGAAATTGACTGCCTCTTTGTGGTGTGTCTAAACCACGCATTATTCAAACTTGGGCATACACATGCCACATCCTTGGTCAGTGGAGTGGGTTGCAGATAAAAAAAGAGGAAATTTTTTTGTTGTTGTTTAATTGAAGTATTTCATATATGTGGCAATCACAGAGGATGCATATTAATTCTGATCAAAGTGATGAATGATAGGTCTGAATTGAAACTGGCCAGTTGTATTATAACATTCTAATGTTTTGTCTAACAGAAACATGTACATGTATGATAGAGTGGTTAATAAGGAAAATATAAATTACTGTGAATTACTTAATTCCTTAAGATGATTATTAATTAGCTTTTATTAATGGAATCAATTATAGCTACACTGGCCTCACAGGGAGTTAGGAGGGCACATTAGGGATTCAATGGGACTTGGACCCACTCTGCTGGATCTAAAAGAAGGGACGTGCACATGCAGCAATTAGATAAACATCAGCTGATGGGGGAACAAATCATTCATTCCCCAAATCATTCAATGTCTTCTCTCTGCTGTAAGGAACTGTGTAGTTTTTTGTAAGATAACAGTATTAGAAGTCAGAGAACCTGGGTCCTTTCAAAGCACCTCTTTCTAATGATTTTATAGATATTTTAAATATGTTTCTCTTTTTCTTGAAGTTATAAATATCACGATGTTCCTAAAAACACTATCAAAAGCTATTGGCCAAGGCCAGGCATGGCTGCTCACACCTGTAATCATAGCACTCTTAGGAGGCAAGGTGGGAGGATCCCTTGACCTCAGGAGTTCAAAAGCCTGAACAAAAGGGAGACCTTGTCTCTACTAAAAGTAGAAAAAAAATCATCCAGGTGTGGTGGCTCATGCCTATAGTCCCAGCTGCTTGGGAAGCTGAGGCAAGAGGATCACTTGAACCCAAGAGTTTGAGGTTGCTGTGAGCTAGGCTGACCCCATAGCACTCTAGCCCAGGCAACAAAGGGAGGCTCTATCTTAAAAAAAAAAAAAAGGTATTGGCCATTTTCCTCTTTCAATCCCATTCTAAGGTCCAGCAGGCATTCTCTGAATTCAGAATAACTGAAGTTCCCTGAGCTCCAACACCCTGCCCCATCGGTAAGGAGAGATCACAGACTTGGCAGACCCTACTGTTCCTGTGGTCAGAGCTCTCTTCCATCATGCAGTTACCACTTCGTTTTGACCCCCAACTGAGTATTCTGGTGAAATTCAGTTCAGCATGTCACCAGGGTGCTGGAACTATTAAAAAATGCTCCCCAAGTGTATCTTTCAGTCATGCTGATGACTGCATTCAGGAAGCTCTGGTGAGTGCAGCCTTCAGGATGGCATTATTGAAATGATCACAGTTACTGAAAAATCTTCCAGATGCCAGTCCATGGCTCTAGCACTGGAGTTGCCAACTTGAGTTTTGTGATGCCTGAATTAATAACAGGGGGCATTCTACAGTGTCCCCCCCCAAAAAATAAAATGTATGTAATTAGAAAAGTAAGTTTGCATACACTTGCTTCCCCACCTGTCTTGCTCTGGAAAGGGGAATTTGACTAAATGAAACTCCAAAAAGATTGAAATATACCTCTGTGATGTATTTGCCCAAATGTGACCCAGACTGGGCAAGTAAATTGTAGAAATCTGGACACCTATAATAGACTCTTTGGAAATTCCAAGCCTTTAGGAATAAAACCAATAGTTTTTATGACAAAATATCTCCTGCCCCCAAATTTGGAATGGAATCTTATTTAGAATGGAAAAGCTAAAACTACTAAAATGATACCAATTTAATTTAATAAAATAGATCTGTGTACATTGAATTGTTGAAGTTTGAATTTTCATATTTGTACATATCTAAAACACCAGGGAGTTATCCAGAAGTATCTGAGAATAAAAGTAATTTTTTTGTTTGGTTTTTCCTGCCTTAGAGATTATAAATACCTGAGCAGTTCTTTTGATTAATAATTTATAATCTAAATACTTAAATATACTTAGATAATTATATCTTTACACACATATTGTTTTAGATTCAACACACACACAAAAAAACCTATATCAATAAATTTATGCCAAAAGGTTAAGAAATTCTATCTGTGAGCTGATTCAAAGCATAAATAAAAGAAAATTAAATTTATGAATATTTACACAGACTACTTTGCCCAATCACTTAATACTTAGAATCACATTCTTAAGCCTAATAATAGAAATGTCTTCAATTATCACAAACACAATGAAGTAAAAATTATTTCTTACTGAATACTGGGAAAGACGTGTTTCCTTTTAACACTTGAAATTCTTGTTCTAGTCGTCTCCGTAAATCTATTTGTTCAAATAAAACCTTCTGAAGTTCTTCTAATAAAGAAAGAAAGAAGAGTCCTTTTACTAATCCTTACAAATAACTCTCCAGAGAACTGTTCTATACAGCAATTTATTATTATAAGACAAAATATTTTACCAGTTTAAAAAGTGTTGCATAGACATAGGATAGATTTTGTGCAGAAATCCATGAATATAAATCAATGTAATATATTATTTTAAAGTATTATATTACAGTGTCATGTATTGATTGATATGTATGCATTAATCTCAATTATATCCACCCAATGGTCCATATATTATTCATATGTTGCTTGTCAAGCTTAAAATATGGTGTAGAACAAAAATATCCTCCTATTATCTCCACAGTCTTTTAAAGCTAGAAGAAGTTCTATGGGATTCAAACTTTTCTTTACCTTTCCCCATATTTTCTACATCCTTTTTGAGTGAATGAGGTGAATTGGTTTCCTGTGTGTGTTCACCTTTAAGAAAGAAGAATGAATATTAGTTTTGTATAAGCTATTTTCTGTACATTTTCTTTTCATAGCTGCAAAAGGGTTTATTTAACATAACTTGAAATTAGAAGTCCTCAGAACCAAACGTTGTCCTCATTTACTCAGGTACAATTCCACTGAACCATGAAGGAGAGGTTGGGAAAATGAGGGCAGAGGTGGCCTGGCCTTTGATGGAAGCTTCGGGGAGGCAATATTCCTGAAAAGTTATCTCCCCCGTGTGTCCCTCGCTTTACTGTCCATCCTTTACAACAAAGACAATGGCTAGAAAGGGCAAAAGAGGAAGCTGGACAGGTGAAATTTCTGGTAAAAACCTGATCATAGTCCCACAGCTCCTTGAAATGAGAATGGCTGGCTGCTTCGAGAAAGAAGTGACAGGGGGCTGTGTGTTGTCTTTCCTAGAGAATTTATAAGCCTGGAGGAGTTTTGTAACAATTCATAGTTTTTTTTTTTTTAAAGAAAAATTAACCTAAAATGGAGATATGAAATAAATTATCCCATGTTAGTTTGTAGATATTTACTTGCTTGATGTTAATCTCTTAACTACTCATATTTGCCCAGTAAAAATTATATTGTGAATAAAGTTCAGATTATTCGTTTCACCTACTTATGTGCTAATTATTATAGAAGTATGACAAACTAATCTGTAGTCATAAACTGAGTCTTATAGTCAGAAAACCTAAATAAACCAAAGAAATCCAACTATTTAGCTAATCATAACTTTTTCTTCTGAATTTCAACCTGTTATCCACAATATTCACATGATTCAATTAAGCTTTGTGTTTCTATCTAAAGAGGCATGCCAATAAGGACAAAGGGGCTCCTGAGGTTTCATGGATTCCCCTCTGTGGCCCCAGCACCCTTGCCTGGTCTCAGGCTCTGTGCTGTTTGCTTACCCCCTTCCTCACAAAGTGGGCCAGTGCTACTTGGAGGTAGGGACTGTCTTCTATATGGCCAATGAGTGTCTAGCACAGTACGGGACACATAATAAGCACTCAAGTTGTCTTTAGTTGTTTCTGCAAGGGACCCCAGGAGGTTGTATTCTAAATTACAGCATGGGTTGGAAGTCATCATTTCAATTATCTCCTTACTACTTTCTTTCTTTTAGCAAGAAATGGAATGTAATGGCCCTGGGCACTTGTACAAATATTGGGAGATTTCAAGATAAAAATTTCTGCAAAGAGGGGAACAGAATTTCTTCCTAAAGCAGTAACTGATAGAATCATGGACAGACAAGAAAACCCTCAACATGACATTATAAATGGTGATTCTGCATTTCACCTGATGGCTGGCAGGGATATGTGCGTCTAAATACATAGACATATACATAAACATACATACATGCAAATATTCCAGGACACATACGTAGTTAGGGGAAGGAGTCTGATAATATCCTTAGCATCCCTAAGTTCTTAATAGTAGGCATTTTCTCTAATATCTAGATTAGATTCACACAACCTCATTTCCATTCTCATTTTGGACGTGACCTTTCTTTATAGGCTCAGATATACTCTTGAAACTTGACAGCTAGGCTCTCTTCTCCATATAATAAGAAAATGATGAGGAAATACCTGTGAAACACTTTAAATATAGACCTCAATGTAATTCCTAAACAATACTATTACCTAAAAGAAGAGAAACATGAAAATGATTTCAAATCACTAATATATAAACCAAGAATAATGATATTTTGAAGTGAAGATGAATGAATAATACAGGGGGACCATAAAGTTCGTGTGCAATTTGGTCCCCCTGTACATGCACTTTTGCCTATGCTTACTCTGGCCTCAGTTAACCAGTTGAATGTGTAGAAGTTTCATGCTCACATACATGAAACTTCTTGAATCTGAAAAAGTAAAGAAACAAATATGTACATATCTCTGTGATATCTACAGGGCACGATGAGATGGCTTCATTCTACAGCTTTCTCAACCACTCAAAATATGATTTAAATGAGATCTTTATTCCTGAATGGGCAACTCTAGAAACCATGTTCTTATCACATTAGAGACCATATTATTTTTGACTTATTAGAATAATATCTTTTCTGGATTGTTATCTTCTATCATGTTTCAATTAGATGATTTAATTTAAAAATTCAAATACGATATGTAAAAACGTAGCTCTTTTCTACTTCTATTTTTATACCTTGGAAAGCTGCTGTGTGAATATGGGTATGAAAACAGAAACAAGTAGCTTTATGTGAGTATGAAATCACTAAATGAGTAACTAGAAAATGCAAATGATCTTAACCACAGGCAAATCTCACATTAATAAGGAGCCTTTCTCTTCATCAGCTTCGTGGTGGTTTTATTAACATTTTGCATTCGTGTCTATTTCAAACAGTTATTTTGGTGCAACTCTAGATAAAATTTGCCAATTTTAAGTTTAAAAGACTCAAATATCTCACCTACAAAGGGTTTTTTAAAAATGGCTAAATGTTAAGTAAATAAGGAGCACACACGCTTCAGCTGCCTTTTGTGTCTCTTTTACTGGACCGTTGCCTTTTGTATATTACTAATCTGTGAAAACCAGATTGTTAATGGTGGTTAAAAATGACCTCTGGGAGCCTGGATATGTTTGTTCACTATTACTGCTAATGTTTTCCATCTGGTTAAAAAAGAAAAAAGCAGTCTAATACTAGACTAAATAAATGTGATTTAGTTGACAAGGAGTTTCCAGTTTTTATAAAGATTCCATCCGGGTAGATGCATTTTATTTTTTCAGAATTAATGAATGGATTTAGAGACAGTAATTAAAATGTTCACTTTCCTCCATATTTCCTCCTTCCTTTAAAAAGAAATAGAATACTTCATGAATTTGTGTGTCATTTTTGCATTACAATTCTGCATTGTTCCCATTTTGGTATATGTGTTGCTGAAGCACTATATCCCCCCTTTAAAAAAAAAGTTATAGAAAGCATAGAGATGTTAATCGTGTACAATTATATGGGAGAAAATTATATCTGAAAGGAACGTCTTTCTTAGAGACCTGGCCTCAATCGTGTCTAAGTCAGACTGCAATAGAAAATAGTGAGGTGGTTTTAAGGTGGAAAGTAGCAAGTAATTAGGGCAAAACTGCATCCTGTGGATGGATGTGCCTAAAAATTGCTGCTTGAGGGGATGTCTGCACCAGCACCCCATGAGTGCAGGTTTGCAGGATCACGTCACTGTGACTAGCATGGTTTCCAAGAGTCCTGCTTGCCCTGGAGGGCAGAGGCAGCACAGCGCTGTGTCAGTGAATCTACGCTGCTTTTGAGCACAGCTGGAGGCCAGAGAACCTGGGACCACAGGAGTTCTGCTTTCCAGGTTTTCCTAGGGTCCCCCAACATCAGACAGAACACCCCCTGTTCTAGGTGAATGTTTCACCTCACCCTGGGTTCTGCCCTCACACAGTCATCAGAGACTAGAAATACAGGAGAGATGGGTGTGAGGACCTGCCACGCTGAAGCAGACGTGAACAGTACACAGCAAATGAGGAAAGGATGGGAATATAAGAGGAAAAAAATGAAAAACAGCCAATAGATTCAAAGTACTACCTTTCAAGATACAAGAGTTATCACTTTCTCTTAAATTTCATGACACACTTCTGCTCAAGAACCGGCAATGGCTCCCCATGATCTTCATCAAAGAATCCTCTTTAAATTCCTCCCCCAAAGTCTCTAGTTTCTCCCATATCCTTGTCCCAACTACTGAGCCAACCTGTCTTTCTCTATTGCCAAACACAAACCCTTTATTCTAGTCAGGACTTTATTTCTCACATCTGTTTCCTGGCTTTGCCTCATGCTGTTTCTCTGGCCTAAAATACCCTCCCTTCTCTGCTGTGCATCCAAAATCAGAATGTCACCCAAGTCACTACTTGTTATGAACTGAATGTTTATGTCCCTTCCAAATCCTGATCTCCAAGGTGATCGTATTAGGAGGCAAAGACTTTGGGAGATGCCCTCATAAATGGGATTGGCACCTACATAAAAGAGACTGGGGAGAGCCCTCTAGCCCCTTTACCACTAAGTAAGCACACAGCACTGGACACTGAATCCACCAGTGCCTTGATCTTGGACTTCTCAGCTTCCCGAACTGTGACAAATACTGTTTAAGCTACTCAGTCCATGGTATTTTTGTCATAGCAGCCTGACCAAGCTAAGATACCTCTCTTCCATAAGCCCACCTCAATGTCTACAAATCCGCTGATCCATCTTTTCCTGGGCTAAAGTTCTAAGTTGGTGGTTCTCAACCTTCTTAATGCTGCGACCCTTTAATACAGTTCCTCATGTTGTGGTGACCCCCACAATAAAATTACTTTCGTTGCTACTTCATGACTGTAATTTTGCTACTCTTATGAATTGTAATGTAAATATCATGCAGGATATATCTAGGTGACCCCTGTGAAAGGGTTGTTCAACCCCCAAAGGCATTGCGACCCACAGGTTGAGAACTGCTGTTCTAAGTGCTTCTCATTTTTACTCCATCCCATTTGTAGCCAATATCCTAGTGTTTTACCTATGTTACTGGGGTCTTCCCCAGCTAGAAAATATACTTTCTGGCAAGGATATATATATCTCATGCCCATAATCCTAGCACTCTGGGAGGCTGAGGCTCACAAGTTCAAGACAGGCCTGAGCAAGAGTGAGGCCCCCATCTCTACTAAAAATAGAAAAACTAGCTAGGCATTGTGGTGGTAGCCTGTAGTCACAACTACTTGGGAGGCTGAGGCACGAGGATCACTTGAGCCTAAGAAACTGAGGTTGCTATGAGCTGTGATACTACAGCACTCTACCCAGGGTGATAGAGGGTCTGTAAGACAGAAAAAAAGAAAGGAAGGAAGGAAGGAAGGAAGGAAGGAAGGAAGGAAGGAAGGAAGGAAGGAAGGAAGGAAGGAAGGAAGGAAGGAAGGAAGGAAGGAAGGAAGGAAGGAAGGAAGGAAGGAAGGAAGGAAGGAAAGAAGGAAGGAAGGAAGGAAGAGAGAGAGAGAAAGAGAGAAAGAAAGAAAAGAAAGACTCTCTCCCATTGCCTCTATCTTAGAAAGAGGTACCATACACATTCCATAAATACTTGTTGCACTTAATTTAATTCATTGTGGCCTGTGAAAGAAATAACCACTAATGCTAGTATAAATTATTGATTGTCATGAGGAATTTTTTAGTTTTTTCCCCCTGACGTGATCTGGCTCTGCTGCCCAGGCCAGACGGCAATACATCCTCACAGCTCACTGTAACCTCAAATTCCTGGACTCAAGTGATTCTACTGCCTCAGCCTTCCAAGTAGCTGGGACTACAGACAAGTATCACTATGCTGAGCTAATTTTTAATTTTTATGTAGAAACAGGGTCTTGCTATGTTCGTCAGGATGGTCTCAAACTCCTATTCTCAAGCAATCTTCCTGCATTGGCCTCCCCAAGTGCTAGGATTATAGGTCAGAGCCACTGAAAGCACTAATTCATTCCTACAAATAAAAAAGCACATTTTGATCCATTTGTACATTCTGACTAAATAAATTAGGCTAAATATATTTTCAGTTTACTGGAAAGTTTGTGATGTTCCAAATAGAAAATAAGTTTTGCTCCCATCTGACATTTTGAAAATTTCTTTTCAAACAACATTTCTTTTCAAACAAAACCAGAGCACTGAATTTTAATCAAAACCTGAAAATATTAAGTAACACATAAGTCTGCTGTGAACTCCAACAGCAAAAATACCTTACGGTTTTAGAGTTTACTTAATTGTAGGAGTCAAATAAGTAGGTCAGAAGACCTGGCCTGTTGGTGGACATGGGATAAGAGGAGAAACTGATTACACGGATATCAACTGTTTTCAAGCTAAGCTCTGAATTCAATAAGTAAGATCATTTAAATATTGTGTGTATGTAGAGTACACTACGTAAATAGTGTACAAGATGAAGCTCTTACACTGAATAAAGAGGAAAACATTTGGCATTCACCTACCCTTCTATGGATGTGCATTCTCTCTCCTGCCCACTCCTTTCACCCTCACCTGTTCCCTATTCCTTGTCTTGGCTTCCTCAATTTTAAATTCTCTCCTGAGCCTACAACGAGTGCTCAGAAGCACTGCCCCAGCCTGCAGCCCCAGTGGCTGGCCAGTTGCTGATCACTGAAAGGGCCTCTATGTTCTCCCAGTACGGTTGTAGAAAACACTTGAAAAACATATGGAGAAAATGTTTCCTTTTATAGAAGAAAAGTGTTTTACTTAATTGCCTATGCAAAGATAAATTGAGTAAATAAAACTATTTTGGTTTCAGACTATGTCTTTACCTGAAATATATGTGCACTCTTAACATTTGGATGAAGAATGGTAATTTCAGTCAACAATCCAGATGTATTTTTTTTTTTTAGTAGAGACAGAGTCTCACTTTATGGCCCTCAGTAGAGTGCCGTGGTCTCACACAGCTCACAGCAACCTGCAACTCCTGGGCTTAAGCGATTCTCTTGCCTCAGCCTCCCAAGTAGCTGGGACTACAGGCGCCCGCCACAACGCCCGGCTATCAACAATCCAGATGTCTCTTTAGTTTGTGGAGACTCATGTGCTAGTGTCTGTTCTGGTGCAAGGGTAGGAAGAGTAGGCACACTCTGTACCCAAAGCTGCAAAGGGTCTCTGCATGCTGTTCCCAATGCACTTCGGGCTGGGCCAAGATTCTGCCCTTTTGCCTCCCGACAAATTCAGCACACAGCTTGGCCTCTGTTAAACAGAAACTCCATGTACACATATTTAATTCCCAAATAAACTCTAAAATTTAATAATTGATCTTGGTCTTATAATCTGACTTTAATTCAGATTTTTTGGAATTTTTATTTGCTCTTTTTTTTGGTGGTTTTTGGCTGGGGCTGGGTTTGAACCCGCCACCTCTGGCATGTGGGACCGGCGCCCTCAAACCCCTTTGAGCTACAGGTGCTGCCCTATTTGCTCTTTCTAATACTTTTTTAGAGACCCAATTTGGATGGGGTCAAAGTTAATCTATAGTTAGTATAACTAGTACACTAGTAATTATTGTGCTAGTAATTTAGCACAATATATGGTTTAGAAAGGTTTTTAAAAAACACTTTGCATTAAGGCAAAAATGAATTACACAGAAAGCAAGGTTAAATAATTTTCTTCTTTATCATTGGTACATAGACTTCTGATAATTTTTTGGTGTTAAATTATACATTGAACTACTTTCTCTGTGATATTTAGCATGTCAGTGAGTCACTGAACAGAAGAGAAAAATAAATCAGTACCACTGAAGACCAAATGCTACAAAATAAACTATCTAAATATTAATTCCATTAACAAAAAAAAAAAAAGGGAGCAAGTGCAAGCTTAGATAATACCAGTTGGATTGCAGTAAACTAAGAGTTAAGTTAAAATTTATCATCAATGATCAAAATGTATTGCAAATTGCATACACGCTGCTCCTCGAATCAGTAAATTAAATATATTGGATTGGTGAATTTTTAGAATTAGAATTTCGTTTGGAGAATTCCATTTAGAATTCTCTTGAGTTTTAGAACTGGTATTGAAACTGCCTTTTATAAAATTAATAAAGGGCAGATGGTACCTGTGGCTCAAGGAGTAGGGCGCCGGCCCCATATGCCGGAGGTGGCGGGTTCAAACCCGGGCGGGCCAAAAAAGAAAAAAAAATTAATAAAGGGCTACAAGGTGGGAACTGTACTAGGGGCCTATACTCTGCAAAGGTATAGGCATAGTCAAGAAATACATATAACCAGCCATTGTTTCCTAGCTTACTTTCCTCTAAAAGTATTTGCTCTTTCTAATACTATTGTAGAGGACCAATTTGGATGGGGTCAAAGTTAATCTATAGTTAGTATAACTAGTACATTAGTAATAACCAAAATTTCGCACAATAATTTAATTGCTTACTACTCAGGAGTCAAATAGCTGACAGTCATAAAAATTCTTAGCTTTCTTCATTGTTTCTGTAGATAAATTCTTAGCTTGTTTCATCAAGCTTGTGAAACCTAGGGCTAGTTGTCGAGGTATCTTCCAGGCCCTGCAGTTTGCATTTTTTTTTTTTTTTAAGACAAAAGTCTCACTCTGTTGCCCTGGGTAGAGTACCTTGGGGTAGAGTCAGCCCAGCTCACAGCAACCTTAGTCCCTTGGGCTCAAGCAATCCTCCTGCCTCAGACTACCAAGTGGCTGGAATTACAGGCATGTGCCACTACACCTGCTTTTTCTATTTTTAGAAGAGATGAGGCCCTGCTCTTGCTCATGTTGGTCTGGAATTCCTGAGCTCAAGCAATGCACCTGACTTGGTCCACCAGAGTGCTAAGATTACATGCATGAACCACTGCACCCAGCCCAGGCCCTGCATTTTGGTGGACTGGCTGAGCCATCCAAACCAGTGGCCCAAGGAACTGACCCAATTGGTCTTATGACCCCTAGCTGGGAATTGACTCAACTCAAGAAGACAGTTTCTACACCCCCATTAGTCCACCCTCAACTTGGCCAAATAGCAGATGCAACTGCCTAACACTTTGCCTGCCAAACTCCCTTTAAGAACACTTTCCCTCAAATTCTCCGGGAAGTGGATTTAATAATTTCCTCCCATTTCCTTGCATAGGTCCTGAGATACTAACCTCTCTGCCATAACACCTGCTATCTCAGTGTATTGGCTTCCTCTTCAGCAGTAGGAAATGAAACTGGTCGGGCTGTAACAGTGTTGTGAGTTAATGCTACTTAATCATTTTGTTTTTCTGGAAAGTTTTGCATTGTCTTTATCTCCATGATTTCCATATACACTTTTAATAACCGTTAGTAAGAAGGAAATTTTTTTCATAGACGTTTCATAAAAGAAACTGATATTTGAAATAGGGAGATTATTTCATTTTGAATACATATATTGAAAGACCATGGAATATGCTATACATTAGTAAATTAGATGTGGGAGGTTTTATCAAATTTTATGGATAAAGAAGACCCAAAGTAGTTAAAGGCTTACCCAAAGTCATCTAGTGAGAGAATTAAAACTCAGATCTACTAGTCTGTGCTTTTAAGAATGTTTCTTCTTCTTCTTCTTCTTCCTTTTTGCTTTTTAAAAAAAATTGTAAGAATGTTCTAAAATAGAATAGAATTATGAATCAGAGTGCTTCATCTGCTATATATTCATGAGAAGTGTAATTGCTTCTTACTATTCTCAGAAATCTGTCCATAGCATATTAAGTACACTACAGAATCATACCAGTGAAAATCAAATTGATTTTAAAATGTCTATACATACACCAAGATGCAGCTGTGCTCCACATCCAAGGGTGCTGGTGTTTCTAAAGTGAAAGGGATTGAAAAGTGGGGATGACGCCACTTCACCTGATTTCCTTGACCTGGAATAGCTGTGAGCTGTTTTACCCAGCTTACTTCACAGCATTCAATTTCAAATCACTTAACTTCACTACAGTTGTTCAAAATGGGTATGCAAAATCTTACTCTGGAATTGCAAGTGAAATACTGTCATTTATATTTTTGAGTATGTAATATTTTGACCAAACTACCAACCCCTTAATCTATTTGATTTGGTTATAAGCATGGGTCTAATTTTTAAAATATCTATATATAAAAGTTTTACTGGCTTTTGGGAAACTGTGGCTGCTTAAAAAACCTCATGTTTGGTCTCTAATTATACAGAATTATAATTATATCTGCTGTGTGTAAGGTTAATGACCACTAACAGGAGGTTTTTAAAAATCATTTAAAAATGTAATTTCTTTAAAATTGCTGAAAAGTAACAGTTATCAGTAAGGTTGAAAGGTTGAAGGAAGGCTAAACTTAATTAAAATGATGAACTATAAAATCAACTGGAACTAAGTATTATTGCTAAACTGCCTTTGTATTAGGTATCAATTAAAGCACGTATCTATTGCCAAAAGATATGTCTGTATCTTTACTTGTTTAAAGAAAGGTCATAGAAATTTTCTGGTAAACTATATTATTGCCACTGGCGTAAAAAATTTCATATAAAAATCATAAATTGCATACTGACTTGTCAGGCAACTTGAAAGGATATTGCATTCTTCTTTGTTATAACTACATATGCATAGAAAACAAATATTAATATTTTCGAGTAAAGTGCTTGTGACCCAAGATTCCAAGGTAGATCAAATGTTGGTTAAAGACACATGGTTATATAAACCTTATCAGATAGGATTTTGTGTAGACTGCCATTAAAGAACTCATACTAGGGCCTGGTGTGGTGGTTGTAATCTCAGCACTCTGAGAGGCTGAGGCTGGTGGAAAGCTGCTGGTGGATTGCTTGAGCTCAGAGTTCCAGACCAGACTGAGCAAGAGCCAGACCCTTTCTCTACTAAAAATGAAAAAACTAGCCTGGTGTCGTGGTGGGTACCTGTACTTCCAGCTACTTCCGAGGCTAAGGCAAGAGGATCACTTGAGCTCAAGAAACTGAGGTTGCTGTGAATTAAGTTAATGCTGGGGCACTCTACCCAGGGCACAGAGTATCAGTCTGTCTGGAAAAAAAAAAAAAGAAGAAGAAGAAGAAAGAAAAAGTACCCATACTGCATTCCAGCTACTCTGCCCTCACCTCTTGATTAGAAGCAATTTGAGGGCAGGGACTAGTGTTGAGTTCCATCTCCAAATCCCTAGAGTGTAGCAAAGAAGCATTTGAAGATATTTGTGGAGCAAATGAAAATAGATAAATGAATGTTATCATGTAGATGTGGAAGTTAACAATAGCTACATGGGGAAGAATATCTCCACCAATGAGCAGGGAGTGCTGGATAAAGCCTTTGGCTGCTACCGCTCCAAAGGTGCAAATCAAAAATGCTCATAATCACTTTGGCTCGTCTGCCTTTTTGACATCTTGCCAAATAAATGGATTCTTGGAATCTGATCACAAGGAAATAAATTAATATCAAAAAATGGGCCAATAGGGCCCCCACTCTGGGATTTTCTCAAATGTGCATTTCAATATGAAGACCATAAGCTAATCTTTTCTACAGGACAGCTCACTGGGCACCAAGTTAAGTCCCACAACACCCCACCCTCTCTTAAACACTGTTTGGTGTTTAAAACTTCATTTCTACATGCTTACCAAAAAACCCTTAAGGATGAAGTTCTCATGACCCAAGATTCCAAACTTAACAAAATATATCTTTCCCCTGAAATTTGTTCATTTTGATAATGTTTTTATCCCTTCCCTGTTTCACTGGTCTCCCATTCAATATAGGATAATAATATCATATAATCTACCATCTACATACTTTCCTGAATAATGTGAGGATGAAACTGTGATATGGCAAATCAATGAGAAACAAGTTTCTCTGGGAATCTGTATCAAATTAATTATTGTAAGGAAGTGACTAGCAATATATCAATAGCATGATTAGGTGTTATTACCAATATAAATATTGACTGTACCACCTGAGCTCCAGGCACTGTGGAATTTTTATGTGAACACCAATCCTGACTATGCTTTTGCTTCCTTCCTTTTAGCATTTATATTTCCATTTGAATCAAACAACAGTGAAGTCCATGTTTTTTATTCACTCTGGCTATCATTCTGGGGTTCCAATACCTTCTCCGGGTTTACTGGACTCAGTAAGTGTGAGGAAAACAAATCCCTTTTAAGGCCATGAATTTGTTTGCAAATTTCATTCAAATCAGAGGAAGATGAAATAGAGAAATTCAGTTTTTAACAAATATACACAGAGTTCTAATATATATGAAATGAAGAGCATATAGCTCCGTTCTAATACATTTAGGTTTCTAATGAGTGTGCACAGTCGTTGACATTTTAACTTAAAACTTTATAAAAATTATGAATACTAGCTGTTAAATGCAGTACAAGAAATTAAAGTTCCTACAGAGAAATGACTTCAGATTGGGAAGTTTGGATTTTCTTATTAAATTTATGGAAACTATTTTAAACATTAAATAATCCCATAGTTTTGCACAAATAATTGTTACCTATTGAAAAGCTATTGTACATTGTATATCATTGATAACATATTTACAGTTTTAAAAATTTCCTTGAAAATTTGTACTGAAATAGGTAAAAGTTTGGCAGAAGCAAACTTATTATTGATGTTTATCTAGTAGCGAAATGAAGTTCAGGGTGGGGAGTTCAACGTCTAAATGAGGTTTTACTTTGTATACATGTATAAAATCTGAATGTTAATACAACCAATAGCCAACTCTAAAATAAAAAAAACCCCTAAATTTAGGCATCCAAAAACACCTTAAAAGTATAAATTACAATGTACTAATTTTAACCAGCAACACTAAATTAACCTATTTTAAGATCAGTGAATGGAAGGCCGGGTCCATATTCTGCTACTGAATAGGTTACATTATTTTAAAAAATGCACAGTCACTGCAACATATTAAGTTATCTTATTTTGTTGGACTTTGAGCTTAATGGGGCCTGTTCAGAAAATGGGGTCATATATAAAAAAAAATTTTTTTTTTTAATTCCCCCAAATTAAGTTCTTGTCAGTGCCACTAGGATGTGACACTGCTTTTAAATTCTCATTCTGAGCTTTGTCTATTTTGGTAGAGGACTGGGAATTCTCTAAGTGCTCATTGGTCGTACAACACAGACCT